>NC_088885.1:15549364-15857864 GCF_037157495.1 Lathamus discolor
TGCCCTCCATCCCTGGGCATGTCATGCGGTCGCTCAGTACGAGCCCAGCCAGCTTTCTCCATGCAGCACTAATGGCTTTGGCTGAAGTGACAGGTCCTCTTATTTGTGGCTGTTTCTGTGCCTTTCATGCCCAATCAAAAATGTTTACAAAGGTGCAGTCAGGGGATGAAGGCTGGGGGAGCAGAAGAAAAGAAATCCAATTTTGTTTGGAAACAGTTTCAGAGCTTAATTAGTAAGGAGGGGGGTAGAAATGGGGGCTGAACAGGTGGTGTATTATTCTGCCAGGGATCTTCAAAAGGGAGGGAGTGCATGTTGGTGGTTTGCCGCAGAATGAAAAATGGGAAGTTTGGCAGTACCTGGATGCTTAAGAGCAGGTGAGCTGCGGAAGGAAGGTCACAGTTATACACATGTGCACGCTCACAAAATCTGCATAGGAAAATAATAAATTTCCCTTTTTGCCTGTGAGGGGACAGCTCCCAGCTCTGCATCTGAGATTTACATGGATTCATATTCATTACATTAGCAGTAGCCACATTTAACAGCAATTCCCAAAGGAGCAGGAAAATGATGGCCTCGAAGAAAGCTGCCACATTTCAAGCTCTCCAGCTGTGCCTTGCCACCATTGCTACATTCCACTGCCAAATGCAGTAATTTATGAATTTGTCTTTTTTATCTGCAAAAAATGTTAATTTACAGAACGAAGAGAAGAATAGGAAAGGGCTAACATGCTTAGAAAAGAAATGTCTGCATTTTCTCTTTACTGCTTTATAACTATTTCTCTGATGCTGTATATGTTGTTTGTGTTTGTAAGATCATTATTATTTTGCATTAGATGCTTAAAAGAAGGCAGGAGTGCTAGCATATAGAGCATCCCAGCTTGCAAAAAGAGTGGGTAGCCCAGCAAGGCTACTACAGATTTTGAATAAATAGAGAATGAATTATGAATGGTAATGGCTTTTGAGGTTTGTTTAAGTACTGAGCATGTGCCATTAAAGGAAAATAGATATTGCACTAGTTTCGAAAAAGCTGCGTTATTTTCCATTGGATGGAACTGTGTACATAGACATCTGTTCCAGCAGGACAGACTAGATATTTTTTGGGTGAAATTACTCGAGTAAAGCAAAGTCATTGTAAGTTCTGTGATACCAAAAAGGAAAAAAAGAAAAGGCAATTATTCCTAATTAAATATTTGTTACTCTCTCAGCATTGTTGCTGAAAGCATCAAGCAGAGCACTCTCTGGACCACTGAAAAAGCTGACTTTTGGAGGCTGAAAGACATGTACATTATAGTCTCATTCGTTGTTTGATTCTTTTTCACAGTGTTTATGTTTCCAGTCATAGAATCATAGAATCATAGAATAGTTAGGGTTGGAAAGGACCTCAAGATCATCTAGTTCCAGCCCCCTGCCATGGGCAGGGACACCTCACACTAAACCATCCCACCCAAGGCTTCATCCAACCTGGCTTTCAACACTGCCAGGGATGGAGCACTCACAACCTCCCTGGACAACCCATTCCAGTGCCTCACCACCCTAACAGGAAAGAATTTCCTCCTTATATCCAATCTAAACTTCCTCTTTTTAAGTTTTAACCCATTACCCCTTGTCCTGTCACTACAGTCCCTGACAAAGAGTCCCTCCCCAGCATCCCTATAGGCCCCCTTCAGGTACTGGAAGGCTGCTATGAGGTCCCCACGCAGCCTTCTCTTCTCCAGGCTGAACAGCCCCAACTTCCTCAGCCTGTCTTCATACGGGAGGTGCTCCAGTCCCCTGATCATCCTCGTGGCCCTCCTCTGCACTTGTTCCAGCAGTTCCATGTCCTTTTTATGTTGAGGACACCAGAACTGCACACAATACTCCAAGTGAGGTCTCACAAGAGCAGAGTGGAGGGGCAGGATCACCTCCTTCGACCTGCTGGTCACGCTCCTTTTGATGCAGCCCAGGATACGGTTGGCTTTCTGGGCTGCGAGCGCACACTGAAGCCGGCTCATGTTCATTTTCTCATCGACCAGCACCCCCAAGTCCTTCTCTGCAGGGCCGCTCTGAATCTCTTCTTTGCCCAGTCTGTAGCTGTGCCTAGGATTGCTCCGACCCAGGCGTAGGACCTTGCACTTGTCTCAGGGAAACAAATTGCACTGCATTCATTTTTGGGTTTTACGGAATTTCCTAAGGCAGGAGATTATAAGCACATCTTCCTATAAAAATTTCTGTATCTTGAGAGGCACCAGCTTGGTAGAGTTCAAAAGCAGCCCTGCCAAGGCTTTCTCACATTACAGTTTAATAAGTATGTTCAGTGCTATCACTGAGATGCATAATAAGCCCTTTCTAATTCAAAGAGGTTTGCTACTGTGGTGTAGCAAATGAAGATCCTGCTCAAGTGAGAGTAGTTCACATCCAGCAGATCAGCAGGTAGAGCTGTATTAAAACCTTTATATGTTCCTTTGTGAAACCAGGCATTTATAATGTTGACTAATTCTGGTCTCTTCCCCCTGGTGCTCAATGATTCCTAATTTTATGGGCTACTTAATGAAGCAAAATTCTCCATTAATGTCTCTGCCTCTTAATGCCAGGGGCTGTCTCTTCAAAACGATGCCTGCTTAGGCCACCTGACTCTGTTGACAGAACGAAGGCAAGGCAGTCACAGAAGGAAATAATCAGCTCAAGGCTCCAGGAGGAAAAGGTGCATTTTGTACCTTGCTGGTGGAAAAGAAACTGTCGGGGTGAAAAAATTGCTCGTTGTGGAGAGATTCTGCCTATCTTTTTCTGCACGAAGGCATTGTAGATTAACAATCTGAGAGGAGGCAGAATCCCTCCTGTGGTCTCTGTCCTGAGAGGAGCACCATAGCTGGGAGGAGCCAGCACGCTGTTCCTGCTGGGTGCTGCCTGCGGCTTAGCAACCAGGTGGCATCTATGAGCAAGGACCTCAAGTGCCCTTACGGGCAGGCAGAAGAAGCTCTGATGTGAGTCCAGGGGAAGGCTGGCATTGTGGCTTGCCTCATGTGGCTTAGTCAACACTGAATTCTCTGAGTATTTCCTAGGTTCCCTGGCCAGTAATGAAAGGAACAAACCTGATGTGGTTTTGTGTCCCCCCTCAGCAGGTCATTCCAGTATCATATTGATCCTTCTCGTTGAACATGTTTCCCTTTTTCTCACTTCAGGGTTTCTTCTGTTCACTTTGTGCCATTCCTTTTCCTTGTCCCCATACTGGAAATTAAGATTTCCTGTCCTTCCAAGGCTTTTGCTGTTAGTATTTAGGGACTGTGAACCAAAGTCTACTTTTACTTATAAACCTTTCATAATGCCTCTGATTTTGGTCATGGTACGTAAGATTTACACCAGTGAGCCCCCTGTGACAGGGGCTCCTTAGCAGTCTTTTCTCTAGGCTGTGTAAATTAATTTTCCTTGAGTCTCCTCTCAGGATCGTATAAATTATGAGGCAAAAGCCTGTAATTCACTACTAGGCGAGCAGCAGTAACTCCCCCTCTACCACTTTCCTGCCAAAAGTATGGGAGAATAGCTGGTGATCTCAGCTCACATTTGCATGGCACGAACATGAACAAGATAGAAAAATGGTGGTTCAGGTGGCACAAAAGACATCTACCCATTGTTGCCACTGCCTTGCTTCCAAGGTGGGGAAATGCATTAGAGAGCAAAAAGGCACTGTCTGTGCCCTCTTGCTTCTTGGTCTCTTTTAATGTGCAAAGGGAAGAACGTTAATGTCACATTAAAATTGTGTGCTGATGAATGCACAAAATATTGTACTTGGTGTTCTTGGCTGCTGAAATTACATCATCAAGGCTTCTTTTTCCCCTTCCTCTTCTTTGATGCAAGAGCTCTCTGTGTAAATATTAACTATAGCTATCAAGAGGTGGAGGAGAGTTTCAAGAGACCTGGCCATTGGATGTCAACCGTTTAAATCATGGTAATATTTCTTCTTGTGCTGCGTTCTAAAGGTTATGCCTGTGCCCTCCCACACAGAGAGTGCTGCATGATGGAAGCCTAAAAAAACCTCAAGGTTCACCTTTCCTTTTGGTCTGAGGGCTACAGCTGCAGATGCTGAGACTGCCTGTGACTCCCTCTGGCTGCTCACCAGCCATGCATCAGCCATCCCCACAGAAAAGCCATCCTCACACTCCCCCGTGGCCTGGCTCCAGTGTCAAAAAGCAGATCTTGAGAAGCAAGAAGCCCTGCAAACCCAATCTCCATTTCACAGTAATAATGTCACTGCATCAGCTGCTGAATCAGATGGTAAAAGTGAAGAAGCTGGCAGATGACTGTGTTGGCTGACACACTGCCTGTTGTGTTGAAGTCAGGCTGACCCAGCTGGCTTCTAGGACAAATGCAGTAATTCCTTGAATTATGCAGGTGGAGATTACAGCATCCTGGATTTTCCAGTTGTTTTGGCAACTGCTCAGCTCCATTTCTGTTTGCTAATGTATCATCACACTTCTGAAATACATTTAGCCTTCTTTATTGGCTTACCAATGTAAAAGTATTATTATAAGCCCCCTCATATTTGGTGACAACTGAAGGTTTTCATGTTGAGGTTCAGCCTTTACTCTCTGCTGAACTGTGAGAGTGAGTTACTACCTTGTAAGTGACTCATAGGTATTTATTATCCTGTGTATAAAGGTCAGATTTTAATGTTCTGTGTGATATATGGACGTGGATCAAGATCAGGCAGTCTTGAATGATAGATCTTAAATTATGATCCAGTGGAAGAGGAAAGAAATGAGAAATCACAACTTCTGTTACACAAGCCTGAAAAAACACTCACACACATGTGAGCTGGTGGTGGAAATCTGCCAATTTCAGAGGCTGATTTGCTAAGCCACAGTATTGTGGCTCTTGGAGCTCAGCTCAGAGAACTGAGATTAAATTTGTAAGGGACAGATTCATGTCTATGCCTGCTTTCTGCTGAAGTCAGTGCAGTGGAAAGGTGCGGCATTAACAGATAGCAGGGCTAATAATGGATCCTAAAAGGAGAATCCCCAAAGACCTTTCTGAGTGTGTCTTGCCACTTCCACATCTGCAGGAAACCTCTGGGTGACCTTATCTACACCTATGCAGCAAAGTTGTCCTCAGGCGTCTTGCTCCCTTATGTGTACACCTAGCTTTTAGGCACTGGTCTGTTGAGTGTGTCAGTAACTGAGGTACCTTTGTGGGTCTTCCTGCAAATGCACACCCTGTGGTACAGTTTTCAAGAAGAGCTCATATCCTGGGCCCTGGTTCAGAAGGACGTTCAGGTGGCAGAAGAGCAGCAGTGGCACCTCTCTGCTCTCTGCCTCCTGCCTTCCTGCAGGGAGGCAGGGCAGTGCTTACAAGAGGTGCACAAGAAGTGTGGCTGTCAAGGGTAGAGGCAGTGCTAGTGCGTAGCACATCTCCTGGTGTTCCACCAGGCTGGCAGTCCTGTGAGGAGCCCAGCGTAATACAGACCACTTCTGGACACCGTAGGGAAAGAAAGTCAAAACTGGCTCAAAGGTGCCTTGTCTCCTGAGCTGCTCTAAGAGCTTCATGCAACTGAAGATTTGGGCACAGGCCTTACATTTTTTAAATGGTTTATACAGGCAGACTACTTCACCCTCAGAAAGCTTTAGAAATGTATGGGATTTTATGTGGTTTTATATCTGATGAGGACAACCTATTCATCTTGTTTTGGTGTTGGTGACAGTTAGCTCAAAACTTGCTCAGTAAGGTGCAGTTTCAGATGTCAGCACCAGCATGCACTGACTTTATTCAGAAATTAAAGACCTAAGAGAGGTTGGTTACATATAGCTGTTGTGGGTTCAGCTATCCAGAAGAAAATAGGGAACTGCAGGAGAATGTCACCTGTGAGCTGTTTCAACCTGCAGCTTTTTGTGTCCTCATGTCTTTTATTACCTGAGAACAGGAACTTTGTGCGGTTATTTACAGCAGGGCTGTGATAAGCAAAGTGCAGAAGTGCAAAATGGATCTAAGTTTGGGCAAAATGTTATTGAATTTGGGAGCTGAAGTGGGAAACTGAGTGGCAATGCTTTTAGTGACTTTCAGCTCTTAATGTAGATTTCTGCTATTCACTTTCTCTGTCTGTAGCAATGGGGTTAGTCAGCGTTCATGCTGCCACGAGGGAAAAATAGAGTTTCATGCAATTCTGTCTGCTGCTGGGACAGTATGTTCTTTAGGAAACTAATAATATAATTAAATGTGGGATCAGCATTTGATTGGAATAGTCCAAGACCTGTTATTCTTATTAATAGAAAAATTCCTTCTTACTCTGTCCTGTGCATGGAAAGATGCCTTTCTTTTAAACTGGAGAAGGAAATTACAGTAATGATAGTGGTTATTTAGACAGGGTTAGCTGCTTATAGAAAATGGAGGCTTCCTGCCCCTTTCATTTTGGATACGTTTTACAGATGTGGCCTTTGTTGATTTTAGTCTCAAACATTATTATTTAGATTTGAGGTATGGTCATGATACTTCTGAGACAGTAACAAAATCAGAACTGAAAGTTCTTGAAAAGTAATCTCGTACTGGTTCTTAAGTAAAAAAATAATTTTTCTGACTAATGTGGAAATTAGATATACCATAGGAATGACTGTTTTCCAGTGCTGGCTAAGTGTATAACTTAGGCTTTTTATGTGTATTTTATATATTTGGGCTTAACTGGCTTTTTATAACTATGACTGCTGCATATGTGGGTTACAGATCAGTGTCTTCATCTAAATAGATATTTCTTATCTATATTATTATATATATAATTTATATATATTATTTCATGGCAGGGGGTTGGAACTAGATGATCTTAAGGTCTTTTCCAACCTTAACTATTCTATGATTCTATGATTCTGTATCTCCTCACTATCTAGCTGACCTAAGTTATATCCTTCATTTTGACTGAGTGAATAACTGTATTTTAGATGTTTCATTGTGCAGCCAGTTGACAAAAAATTCTACTACTTCTTCCAAGCCAGTCTGAGTTCAAGATAAGAAAATGTTCAAAATAGCCCTAAATGTCAAAATTAGACTATATCTGATGAAAACAAAACATGAGGTTTTTGAGTCCAAATATTTTGATTTTTCTTTTAAATCAAATTTAATCAGATTTTTTTTCCTTCTGGCTCCATTTGAATGGCATCTTGCAAATCTTATTTACCATTTCATTTGGGTTGCAGTGTGAATTTCTCTGAATTAGGCCATACCTGTCATAGGTTGAAGGTACCTGACTCACTTGATGCCAATCATTAGATGGGGAGGTTGCATACGAAGGATAATTTAGCAAAGCTGTCCATCCTACAGAGAGAAGCAGGAACATGGAAAACCCAAGTGACAACTCTGACCAAGCATTGCAGCAACCAGATGAGCCCCCACTGATTTAAACTGATCCAAAAAATCATATTTTCTGTTGCTTTGAAAAACAGCAACCTTACAACATTCCATGCAAACTGCCCTTGTAATCTATACACTTTGCTTGCATTTTCCTATCAAAATATGGTTGAAATGTTAAAATAAATAAATGAATAAATAAACGTGGACCTAATTGTTATTTTTGTTCTCCCAGTCTCCAGGTAAAGCTCATTCACTTCCAGTAGCAACTTTATGGTCCTGGTCAAAAAAAAGTAATCCTTATAGCTACACTGACAGCTCTATTTAATCCATGAAAGTTAGTGAACATGTATGCTCTGCCTGGATTTGTGAGAGGTCTGAAAGCCCCAGGTAGCTCAGATTTCTGTGCTTTCGAGTGGTGTAACCATTGCAGCCCTATGCAGCTGGCTTTGTTAGCGCTAGCCTAGCTGGTGTCTATGTGGCCTTGGGCCAGCATTGGACAGTATAGGACCACACCAGAGAAGTTCTTTGCTTGGCACAGGGCACTGAGGGCTGAGAAATGTCCTTCTGCCCTAGTCCAGTTGCAGAACCTGCCTCATTATTTATTCATTGGAATCAAAAGTGTTTCTCTGCTGTGTGAAACGCATAATGGAGACAGCCTTGAAAGTAAATACCTTTCTGCACTTGCTAGTATACCTAGGCAACATCATTAGATCATGTTTATAGAATTTGTTCATTGCAGTCTGTTATGTAAAACGGAGAAATGTTTGAGTCAGCTGGGTATAAAGGGGGTTGGAAGCATCAGAAATACATTCTCTCCTCACTGTTATTCACAGCAACAGAAAAATATTTTGGAAAAAAAACCCCTCAAACAAAAAACAACCCAAATCTTTAAAAATTAAATTGCAATTCCTTATCTAAAGCAAGCTTCCAGAAACCTCTTTTTTGTTCCATGTGTCTGCAGTTTTAAAGACTGTTCCATTAACTGAGAAATTAAATCCCAAGCCTTAGCTGTGCTCTCATTTTATCAGTGCGATAATAGTGGTAACATAGTGACAATCTCACAAGGAAACTAAAAAGTACATGAGGAAAAAGAAAAAATCAGCTAAATGGGGATGTGAAAATGTTCTAGCCCAGTGCTATTACATAGGTCTTATGCTTTTTCCCTGCCTGTTCCGTAATAGGATGCTTTGCAAATTCTTCTCTCAGCAGGTTTTGAACATGAACTTGCATTACTGTTCTTACAAAATAATAAACAGCTTTGGGCTATAAAATCTCTCAAATTGTTTTCCACAGAAGGGATTTGCATGCTGACTCATTCCTACTGTATTTATAACCCATCGCCAAACCACTGCAACTGCAGGATTTCTATTAAAGCTATGGAAATTACATGCATTGCAATGGGAGTTGAATACATTTACATTTGTAGTGTTTTTACCATTTCAGAATTTATGGCAGATTACCTTGTTTGTGCATGTCTGGACTTTAATGGTTATTTTTTATAGCAGAAAACAGTAGTTTATGGTGGTATTCCCTGTAGAAGGTTTTTATGAATCCACCATATGGAGTATTACATAAAACTAAACTTGTATCAGCAGTGATTTTATGTAAAGTAAGACAGCGAACATTACCAAGAATTAGTGATTACAGAACATGTCAGAAAACTTGAAATTTTATGATTGTGATTTTTTTTTCCCACCAATTATTTTGAACTTGTATTAATAGCAATCCAAATCCCTGCTTTCTCATGCAGGAAAAATCATTGTCTACCTGACCTCCCTGTTCCCTCCCTCTAAGGTAGTTGTGATGCTTGGCAGTTGTGATTTATGCAGAAGATTAAGGAAATACAGAGAGTCTTCCCTTTTTTCCAAACTCCCATCTCTGTCAGTTCATACATTGTAATCACAGCTACTTTCTTCAGCACTGGTGGTAGAAGATAGTGTTTTACCTGTGCCTCCCTACAAATGGCAAGAGCAGACCTCTGCTAGCAAAAATTGCAGACAGGAGAAGTATCACACTTCCATAGGAGAACATGAAGATGAACAAGGATATTCTCATGGAAATATGTGTTTGCATAAGTATTGACATCAGGAGATTCTACACAGCTTTCTCAAAGAGCACCTCATGGATTTGGGAGTCATTCAGCCAGCAAAAAGAAATGTGCCATGAGAGAGCAGCAGATGGTGCATCCATGAAGCGATTGTCACTGCCAAGAGGCTGGCATGTTCTGCACATTGAAATGTATCTGCCTCATTAATGAAACAAGCTCTTGGGTAGAGAATGTCTATGAAAATCTATATAAACTTGTGAATAGGTTCTAAACAGGCTGAGAGGTTTATATTTGGGGTGTAAAGAAGTAGATGGAAAGAGGATAGGAAGAAGAGCCAGCTTTAGGTATCTAATCCTGCTTCTTTTGCTGGTCCCAATCCTGTCTGAAACTCCTGGGCAGCTCAAAGCAGGTTTTAACCCCAAGGCACAGTACGTTAGGGATAATGACCAGGTAACCACTGCTTCTCTACACTTTCCCAGTCCTGCATGGCAGCTTGCTCATTACACAAAACTGATTTAGGAATGGGAGCACAAGGCCAGCTAGGCCCATTGCGGGGTGGACTTCACACCTAAAGGGAACTGTAAGTTTTCTAGCATTAAGAAAGGTCCAAATCTCTAAGAAAAAGTGCTTAGGACTGAATAACCATTTCTGTAGAATGGCACTGAAAGCTATCATATGGGTTTGCTATATAGCTTTAGAGTGATTCATGTGAACAGTGCAGAATTTCCTTTTCTTGCTCCTTTTCACAAAGAAATCCTTCTTTCTTGAGTCTTGAAATCAGACAGGATTTCAGATCAGGCTCATGTGTATGTTGACATATCCCAGGTGGCTGTCAGCTTCTGAAATGCTTCAAGGTCAAATTTTATCATCTTGTCTGACTCTTTTAGAAAGCTGGTGCCTTTGTGGCTCAGAAGATTTCTTGCTTATACGCACAGAAAGGATGCTGCATGAGAGACAGCTCACTCAGACCTTTGCTCTAGGAGAAATCTTGCTCTGGCATATGGCCTCAGAGACTCAGGAGTGCATGCTACCATCACTATTCCCACCACAGCTTAGGAGCTGCCTCTTGGCCTCTCTGCTTAAGTGAATCACACTCTGATTTTCATTAGCTGATGTATCATAGTCTTACAGCTGTCTTCTCTCGATCTAAATTGCACACTAATACTGTACATTATTGATTAAATGAGTCTACAAATGTCTTTTTAATACTGTATGGGTTGATCAGTCTTCTCAGTTAATGTACAGCACCTCCAGTGGGCTTTAAAACCTAGTGAAGCAGCTTTTTACCATATCTTACTGTGAAAGAAAAAACTACATGAGAGGCTGTGCTCACACACACACTGAGGTATGTGTTCTGGCAGTGGGGAATTAGTAATGATTTCACTTGCTGTACTAAAAAGCTCCCTGTATTCACAGGTTTGAATTTAATAATCACAATCACTGATCTAACTCTTTGCAAACAATTCAAGGGAGATCGTTGTTTCTATACTCCAGTGGCAAGGATGCAATGTAATAGTTGAGATAGTTTAGTGGCTAATTTGGCTTTTCCTCTGAGTTTTTTGAGTTTTCAAAGCTTTTCTTAACCTTATTTTGGCTTTTTAATTTTTTTTTTTTTTATATACACAGGACTGTAATAACTACATTTCCCAAGTGTGACTTGGAAAATGTGTTCTGCTGCTTCCAAGGATTCTTTGCATTACACAAACAGCATCCATGAATTCCTCCATTTTCTGTCACAACTAGTTAATTATTGTAATTTTCTTTTTTCTTTCATTTCTTATTAAATTCCTCTCTATTACCATTCATGACCCAATCTATATGTAAGTTTTGGCCCATTTATAATGCAGTAGGAAAAACATGTTTATGTTTTTGAGTAGGTGTCACGGTTTTTTTAGTTTTATAGAATTATAGAAAATTAGGTTGAAAGGGCCTAGAGACATCACCTAAACCTACCCCATTCTATTTTAAGCAAGGAAACAAAAATGAGGGTTTGTATACACGTATTTACTGAGATACGAACTTTACCTCAGATCTGCATGCCTAAGGCATTGCACAAGTAACACCAGAGCCCTGGTCCAAAGGAAGGGGGCTTGTGAGCGTATCTATGATTTCTGTGTGCACTTCTCATGATGGGCTTGGCCACAGAGGCACAGCCAAGATCAACCCAAAACATTTACCCTCCTATGTCATTATCCAGATGGACATCTGCATTGCCAGCAGAAACAAAACCCCAAATCCTCTAAAAAATCTGGGTCAGTATCGGAACATTTAGTCAATACAAAGCCTTGAAAGGCATTTAAATGTTTTCAGTTCTTAAATGGTAACTGTGCTGGGAGATGGCACTTGCCCAGTGACTGGTGGATGAGCCCTTTGGTTCTCTCCTTTGGGATGCTGGATTCTGGTGTTTAGAAAAACAATGGAGAAAAAAAAAACCAGTAACAAAGAAGAAACCTCAAGACAGAGCAGCAGATCTGAATGAAATGAGCTGGTAGCAGCAAGAGTGGAGAGGCTGGGGAATTGCACAGCAGGAATAATGTTGGTTGGCTGGTTACTACCCCTGCTCCTGGGTGATGGGCAGCTCCAGAACCCACTTCAGTCTTAAAGGACAGAAGATTTTACTTATACTTCAGTAAAGCAGCTTATCCCAGGTAATCAGAAATTTAGCTCCTTGTCAGATCCTTTGAGCCATCCATTAGCAATTAAAGAGTGATATTGCCACTGTCATCGCTGATGATTCAGCAAGGAGCAAAAGATGATAGCCTTTCTAACAAGGCTGTTATTCAGACATATCACTCAGCGTTCCTGCTCTAGCTGCTCACTGGTTCAGAGTGTTAATGCTCCGCATATTGTGCTTAATAGAATTTTAAATTATTTTGATTAAAGTGTCAAGGGATGAGGATTTAAGATTGATCAAAGCTACTTGCTTCTGCTGTGGCAGTTGTTAACCACCCATTTCCAGAACGTTATTACACAGGCTTAAGTGATATAACATTCAGACATGAGAAATATTTCCTAATTTCATACTGGGGGACTGAGAGGGCAAGGGGAAAACTAAGGAGATGTATATTTCATACACAGTGACTGACTTGGGGTCCCAGTCCTTCTTTAAGGGAAGCTGATGAGACCACCACCTTCTATTCAACGGCAATTCAGCCATGGATGAGCAGTGACAGAACCCCGGTATGGAAAGCCTTCACTTGTTTGAGTAGAGACTGCAAATATTAAAATATTATTAGACAATTAATAAAATAAATAGTGAAGGCTTGTCTGGCTGTGAAGACAGGTACCTGGAAGTAGGATCAGTCAGCACTAAGTTCTTGCTTTGAAGCTCACTCCTTGGGGCAGAGGTTTTATATGATGGTTGTTTAATTACAGCAACAAAGAATGAATAGGATGTTCCCATCACATATAGCCTTCAGCTAAAACAAAGTACTACAGCATACCTGTAACTTAAAGTATGCAAATAAATCCACTGAAGCTAATGTAAGGAGAGCATTCCGTAGATCTTAATAAGTACATGTGCTTCAAGACATCCTCTGAATGGAACTTTAGGGTACATGGTGCCCAAATCATTGTCTCAACTAGTGAATTCATTTGTTTATATTTTGACCAGAAGCAAAGTCCAGTGGCATGGACTGTGAATCTCTTCTTTGCTAAGAAAGTTCTTACTGCTCAGACTTAGCAATGCAATGAAACCAAAATGTATTCCAGTCTTATTCAAGGATAGAGTTCTTTTCTACTTTGCTTCTAAAATAAAGACTAACACTCTGTACAGCTCTTTCTGTGGCATCCCATTAACAGATAACTGCTTAAAATCTCAATAGAAGTTGCATTCACATTTGTAAATAACCATATGGCACTTTATGTTAGAATACTTTGGGCCTCACTGGTTGGTATGCTGTAGCTACCCATGCTGCTTTAATAATGCAAAGCAGTTATTAAATCACCTTAAGTGATTGGTTCAGTCAGGTCTACAACCACCCTGAGTGCCTGCACTGCAGAAGCTGCCTCTTGCACTATATAGTAGGTTGCTAAGTTGTTTAAACAGGTACGCTGTTGAAATGACAAACTTGCTGTGAAATAAAGTTGTGTTCTACTTGGTGTAACCTAAAGAATTATAACTCTTGAAGCTGCTACTGAGTGAAGTTATTCCAATAAAAGCAAATGTGTTGATTGCTGTTCTGTTCAGCAATTAAGTGTGAGCTATAATTATAGACAAAGACCATTTACCTAAAATAGGATTCATTTAGGTCAATGATAGTGAAACTATTTATTGTTAACTTAGAAAAGCTCAGAATAAAATCTGAATTTTAAAGAGGTGATATTATGAAGATTGTTTAATAGATTAAAGAATATAGACGATCCAGAAGCTGAAAATCAAAATACATGGTGAAAGTCCATCTTGAGGGTTATCAATCTGTGTGAGTTGGCACAACCACATCTGTGGTCTGCTGGACAACATGGAGAGTGCAGAGAGCAGTGAAACAGCATTTAAAGTACATCTGTGCTTTCCCTATCTTAATAGTTCTCAAAGCATTCTTTCAGAGAAATAGCAATATGAGTACTTCATATCAATGTACAAAAAAATATAGCTACTTATTGTTTCACGATACAAAATCTCTGCTTACGCACCACCAGCACCCCTCCTCCCTCCTCTCCCTCTCCCGGCTATGAACAGTCTGGTGGACTGAAGGCATCTGATGTATGAGTTTCATCCTGTTTCCAGTGGGGACGTCCAGGACTGCAGCCATTTAACAGACAAATGAATATACAGAACCATTAAAACATATTAAATACTCATGCATGTGTTTTAACTGCAAGTACATGACTAATCTTTTTGACTCCAGAGGCAGCAAGGCATACATCTTAAGCAGGTATTTAAGAATTTTGTTGAACAGAGATCATAGAAAATTATTTCCTTCACTGGAGTGTTAGATGGTGTAATAGTCATGGGGATTATCAGTCTCATGTGGAGAGCAGGAGAGCAGGGAAGGCTGTAGTGACACTGCCTTCC
Organism: Lathamus discolor; assembly: GCF_037157495.1. NCBI lineage: Eukaryota > Metazoa > Chordata > Aves > Psittaciformes > Psittacidae > Lathamus > Lathamus discolor. The sequence goes on from NC_088885.1 coordinate 15,563,730, forward strand.
TTATGCTCACTGTATTCACCATGTGGCAGTATGTCCTCCGTGACCTGTTTAGACCACCTATACACACCTATAGGAGAGACCCTGGAGGATAAATATGATTACTTGTGAATTGTCAAAGCTGACCTGACACTGGGAATGAGAAAAGCTTGGCTAAATGGAAATCAGGGGAAAGAAAAGGAATTCAGAGCTGAGGGACCCTGCAAGTAGAAGGAACACTGAGGTTTTTGTGCTGTATTTCACATCAAGGAGCAGCTTCCATCCCTGCACACAAGTCAGGGTGCAGTGAGCACCAGGTCAGGATTACACTGGCAGCATTGCTACTGCTGGATCAATGCATGCACTGTGGCTGCTGCTATTGAATGTATTCAAATACCTTGTAAAACAGCGCAGATCTGCAAGTGCCAGGTCAAATCAGTGAAGGTATTGCCTGTCATTCATGGCCCTTGGCTCCTAGCATAACGAGGGCAGCTAATGCTGGAAAGGCAGAGAACTTTGCTAGATAAAAGCTACATCACAATTTACAGAATAACCTTTACACTGTGAGGAAAAGGATTTTTCATACAGACAAAAGGCAAAGACCTGGGTCTCATGGTGAAGTTTTCCATTCCTTTTACTTCTGTCTCCATTTAAATGAAATAGAGGGGACCCATTTGCAGCCAACAAAATTAACTAAAAGCTATTCACATAAAGACAGAGATTTCGATGAAATAGATTCCATATATTATCTCATAGGAACAGTTGTCCAAAGCTAATTTCCAGGTTAATAGGATGTTATTGCCATTTTCAAATAAAGTAATTAAAAGTAATATTCTTATATTACTGATAAGGAGGATCACGCTGCATTGGATTGTCAGCTTATTTTGCTCGGTGTTCTTAGTCAAAGAGTATCCTGTACAAATCGTTTTGGGCAAAGGTGGAAGACACCTGCTCATAGGAAAAAAAAAACCAACAAAAACTCTTAGAATTAAAAGGTAGATTTTTTTAAATTAAATTTCTGAATAAACTCCACTCCTTACTTGTGAGAGGTGCAGAAATTCTTTTCTGGCTAAATGTATTTTATCAGTTTTCTGAACTGAAAAGCAGAGGTAAAATGAGATGTTAATTATACACCAGGCATGTTTTGCTGTAGATGTTCAACGCCCTCCATGGAGCATGTGTAACATGTTAACCTATGAGCTCTTCCACAAAAACTTACCATGGAAACTCCCAGAATATTTCTAGTTCTTTACTGCAAGATGATCTACACCATATAGGCAAAGATCTGATCTAGGAGAAACATTTCTCAAGGGGAATTATCATAACATATGAACTAGAAAACATCACTTTCCCCTTGTAAAATGGCATGACTGTAACATATGTCCCACTCCAATTAGAAACTGTCTTTTTTTTATTATCATTATGTCAGCCTGCACTTGTGAAAGCAATTTTGACAGATCTGGGGCAAATTTAAAGGCAAAGGATACAGCTAGCCTTAGAACTTATAAGCAGACATTAATTTTGCAGAGGGGATACTTTCTGTCTGTGAAGAAGAAGACAAAGAGCTAAGCAAATCCCCCTTATTCACACTACTTTGGTGGATAAACACAGATGTGTTTCACAACGGCAAAATAACCCGACTCGGCTACTTCGAGTGACTTACTAGACCAGAGCAATGCAAAGTTTCTGACTTGACATTGTTTCTGTCTGATGAAATCTCCTCCAAGTTTGCTATTTCTCTAAGGTGACTGATCTAGCAGAAGAGAGCTTGTAATTGTCACTGCTGGAAAAGGTTTACTGAGCAGGGTGAGTTGATTTGGGCTGCGGCTGGCCATCTGTCACAGGCCATGCAGGGAATCCTGACCCGGGAACGGACCTTACGGTGATGAGATCCTGATGTTCTGTGTCTTTGTGGATCTACAGCACAGATTTGGAGTACAGCAAGAGGGGAGGTCAGTTCCTGGCATTCCTGTTCGCAAGCCTCCAGACAGTCTTTGGATTTATGGGAGACATCACTTCAACACCCCCACCCCATGCCAACAAACCTTTTCATCCCTGAGAAAACACCTGTGGCTCATGTTTAATCCTTAAGACCTGTGAAAGCTTTGACAAGTGCCTAAATAATGCTTCACTTTAAAAGGTATAAAAAATGACCTTGTAGTGCAGCCTTCCCAGTCACTGGCATGTATTCACCAAGTGGGGCAACATAAATTAGAAAGTGGCAAAGGTCTCTGTTGATTTCAATCATTCTAGGCTATGAAATCCTTGATAAAATTCATCCTCTGGGAGCTGATCCGAAGACTCAGATGCTGAATACACCTGTCTTTAGAGGATTCTGGGTCCAGCCCATGCCAAGCAAAAATAATAGCAAAGTCAGACTAAGCACTACTGATTTAAAGCACATGCTACCTTGCTCAGTGGTACTGGGGAGGAACATAAAGGAGTGGGCTTCCCGATCCCAGTTAAGCTGTGTTTGAAGTGTACAGGGTACTTTGGGGTTGTGCTGTACACAAGTAAGTGGCATTCCTTCACACGCAAATGCCATCCTTCACATCTCAAGACCTGTGTTCTCCTCAGCTCTTACATCAAACTTGTTCTGACAGTGTAAATTGTAGGTTTGTCTTCAGGCAGGGCCTCGTCACAGGGATGAGATGGTGCTGAGCAGGACATAGACTGTCTCCTGCTCCACGCAGAGCCTCAAAAGCACATGAGGAACACAAAGGAGTACTTCTCACTGTCAGCAAGTGACGCTTTGTCGTTACGATTAAAGTTTTTAATTAAAATGGGCATTTCTGGCCCGAATATTGGCAGCCCCAGGACTGCTGAAATGTGACATCATTTATGACTCCAGCAGTAAGGAGTTCGCTGCCCGTGATCATAAAACATTCCAGTCTTGATTTGATATTGATTTAACAGTCAGCATAAGTTTGCCCTTTAATATTAAACAAAATATGTCAGGCTGAAGCATTAACAGTATTCTTCCTCTGGGCTTCCCCATGGATACTTCTGGATCCCCATCAGAGAGTGGGCTTCAGACCTCCATCCTGTAACAACATTTCTCTGGAGCAGTTGTCCCTGTTATTCCACACTGCCCCGCACAGTGTAATCCACCACTCTTTCACCCCTAACACAGACAAAGGCCATTTCTGCCAGAAGTCCTCTGTTACAGAAATTACCAGAGTGGTGAATCCAGTATTCATTGCTTTCTGCAGACACACTGCTAGTTTCTATCCCTGTGCGCAGCCCTCCCTTTCCAGCCATCCCTGTTCTAATGGCTTTAGTCTATTCTTGCAAGTCTCATTTATTTTCTTGCTTCTTTTTGACACGGGTGATACAACACATGACTTCTGATTTGTCTGCCTCCTGCCCCCATGTTTCTGATATTCATTAAGGAGATATTCACTTTTCCAGCTCTGCTTTGCCCCTTAAGCGAGCTACACTGACTCACATCAATGTCTCTTTTAATGGAAGTTTCTTACTCCCATATCTGAATTTAATCTCCATTGTTTTTCTTCCTGGCTTTAGCTGTAATTCTTCTACCATCTTTTGTCCTTCTGTTTAAAAGTGACTGAACCCATGCAATAGCTGTTGTTCTTTGGGAGAGAGGGAAAAGATCAGGAGGTACCTGGTCTTTTCAGGAAAACAGTTGATCCTATGAGAACTCCAGAATTACACCTGAGATGACTCTCCTGATATCAGGTGAGATCAGTTTTGACAACCTACAAATGCCGTGACCTAAAATATCCTGATAGCAGTATATGAAACCTTTTTCTCAGTACCACCTCTGAGCCTAAATCCTTACTCACGCACGTATTCATGCCACTTGCTCATGTCCAGCCCACAGTCACTGCTGTTGGAGTGAGGGCCACGAAAGGCAATTTTCACTCACAGATATCATCCCAGGCAGGGTTTAAATTCATTTAGATGAACCAGGCCTCCTGTTTTAGATGCTGGTGCCCTGAAGTGATACATTACCCCCACTCCCTGCAAATAAACCAGGTGTCATTCAATTGTTCCACATCATCTATGTATTCCCCAACTGGTGAATAAGATTAACTTTGTCCCGTGATTCCTCAAAAGTGATTTGGGAAAGGACAGCCCAATACTGATATTTCCATCCTCTTGGACTGATGACAGCCCATGATTTACATGCACGAATATGGTTCTGAGGAATCTCAGAACCGGCTGAAAATAAAGGTTTAATGATTGAATTACGTATTCTCTCTCTGTGATAGAAAATAACATAAGACAACTGACTCTGCTATCAGACAGATTACATAAACCCAAGTTAAGTGGTAGAATAAAAATGAGTGATATTCCTCCTTGACTTAAATACAGCACTAAGTAGTATGCCCTTGAATCCAGCATAAAGCAATTTCCTCCTCTTTGGTAACAGCTAGGGGCATTCCGAATGCAAATAGAGTCAGCTTTGCATTTTTAATGTTTCTTATATACATAATTCACTGCCTGGCTTTAGAAACGTTATTGCTACCTCTTCTGTGCATTTAAATTATTTTGCACCTCTGAACTTTCATATTACCTTTAATGCCAGCTCTTCAGACGTACCTTGTACAGGCGAGCTTGTGCTTATAGCTCTTGAAGTTCACAGATTGCACATACACACATCCAGGCACAAATACACTGTGCTGTTTAACCTGTGTCATTTCACTGTGACACAGGGGGTTTACTAACTGCATTCATGGTCATACATACGAAAGCCCTGAAAATCAATAGGTAACAAATGGGAGCAAACCAAGAGCAATCAGTGTTAGAATATCATATCTGTGTGCAGTCTGCTCTACATACATAACCCATGGGCATAATGCTGATCAATAGGAAACAGTGCTTTTTCTAAGTAACTTTAAAAAGAATAGGAATGATGGATGGAAGAAGATACACAATGGGAGGAAATCCATCCCCATGCTAATGTGGGATTAATTAATGCATTGCATAAAGCCAGGAAATGTGAGATGATTCTGGGCAAGCTTTACTTCATTGCATGTTTCAGAAGAGAGAAGTGGTTGTGGCCATCTCCTGTGGCCATGAATGTGCTTGAGAAATCTTTTTGTCCAGAGGAAATGGAGGTGAAGGTTTAGAACATCTTGACTCATCAAACCTCCTCAATCACAGGCTGACATTGACAACTACTCGAAACCGCAGATCTCAGGGAGGTGGCTAGGTAATGGCTTTGCTCACCTCTGCTCAAACTGTGAGGGTACATTTCTGTCTGTCCTTTATTTGCTCATGCAGGAAATGGTGCCAGAGGCATCCTCTCAGTCCCACTCTGCCTGCAGCCCATCAGAGTACACGGGGGGATCCAGGTGTGCTCCTTCTGCAGGGAGAGACACTTTTCCTGTGTGACAGCCTGAGAAGTGGAGTGAATGGGATCATCTCATCTGCTGCTCCACCCCATCCCTACCTCACCAGTGAGATCACACAAGAAGAATCTATGGCAGCCTGTACCAAGGGTTTCCCTGGATGCCTCTCCTAAGGGTAGCAAAACTGAACCTGGACTGAGTCAGCAACAGTGTTTTGAATGCTGACAACTGTACAGTCAGCCTTACTGCTACTCGGATCATAAACTGTGCTTTCTAACTAAGTGAGACTATAAATGAAATATATAGCCAACTTGTCTGCTGGTTCAATGTGGAAACTGAAAATCAAGACTGCTGCCTTCTGCATCAAAGTCAATAATAGAAGTCCTGCCTCTAGCTCTAATTTCCCGTCAATTTACACCAGCATAAGCGTAATGAAATAATGGAACATCCATCCACAGCTTGCACAGATTTTGTGTACTTCACACAGTCTGCTGTAGCTCTGCAAAGCCAGTGCAGGGGCTGTAATAGGGTTGACAGTCACAGGGATGTTGGCAAAAGCCTGGAAGTGTTTTCTGGCTGCAGATGAGTGCCATATACCAAAGCTGTTGACTGCTGCTACTAAAAATGAGGTTGCTTCTGGGCTTATCGTGCCCTGGCAGTCAGCAGCTTAGAGCACAATCCTATATCTTTTCCATTGAATAGGTGGTGGGGTCAGTGTCCATTTGATTTTTCTCCTCTCTGCTGAAATAATTACTACTGATGAAGTTCTAGTAGGAAACAAATGAGTTCAGGGTTTATACCGAAGCTACTGGTGCACTGTGAGAAGAAAAAACATTATTTGACCTCAGTTTGGACAGCTGTGAGAAGTTACTAAGATGATGGGAACAGGGCTCTGCAAAGCTGGTCTAGCTGAGACCAAAACCTGGGACATATGTGGAATTGCATTGTGTGTCATCAGCGCACAAGGCTCCCAGCAGTGCCCACTGCAGTACACTGGGAGCTACAGCAGAAGCAAAGCAAACAGCCTGGGGTGCTGTCGGGGATCCACGTGAGGAGCAGCTGAGGTTGCCCACCTTCCCATCCCACTGCAGTGCATTACTGTCCTTGGAGTGCTGTAACTGGCCCTGCAGCTGCTCCAGGTCCATTTCCAGGTAAATGAAAATACATCTGTTTTCATCACCCCAATCTGATTGTGCCTGAAGCTACTCACCCTATTTGACACAATAGGTAGGGCAGCTACCTTTGTAATTGCAGCAACTGCTTCCCAAATGAATACCTGACTTGAGGTATTTGCTCAAGTTAATGTTTTGCTTTGCTGGACAAACCAAATGAAGAAAAAAGAATTCAATTTGGATTGAATCAGTAGTTATTATTATTACTTTAAATGGCAAAACAAATATCCTCCTTCAACCTCTGCCCTAATAAAATGGATTCATTGAACGCAAAACGTCCAACTTGAAATGCAAACAGAAAAACAAACAAAATAGAAGTAATTCGTTTTGTGTCCCTTTTAACTGAAAGCCTTGGGCTAGATTTGTGCTGACTACCCAATACCTTACCAGTTAGGACACTCATAGAAAATGGGGAATCTGGATTCAGGTCTCATCCTCTCCCTGAAGGCAGTCATAGTCACCTGTTCTCAAGGAAAGCCTTCCCTACCTGCGGTGTTATAGGGCATGGAGATAAGGCTGAATGCCATTTGCATTGCGGGTTGGGCAGCAGAAGCACAGTGGGTCTCTTTAGTTGGTGCTGCTGTCTCATCATATGCAGTATATAAGACCAAAATTGTTCAGCTAAAGGTTCATATGAAAATCTGAACAAATTGCTCAGCTTCCTGGTTGGAATTTGTTGGAATTGGTTAATTGGAATTACTCTGCTTTGTAATTTCTTTTGTAAGTGGCTTGTAACGTAGCATATGTATCTGGTTGTACTAACAGCCACAGTGTTGAGCCACAGAAAAGCCTGTGTTTGTGCCATATGTTAAGACCCCCTCTGCCCATATCTCCTTATTTCTCTCTACTCTAGAAAGAGTTGGAAGGAGTGAAAGAGTTCTTCAAAGAGCGACTTCCTAAGGCACCGTCTCTCATCTTATTTATTTCTTGATTCTGCTGTCGTTCATTTCATTAAAGGTTATGTTTTTAATGAAGCACTGTGGGTAGGGAAAAATAACTTCTACCTTCTGTTCTAACTGATGAATGATGTGTGAACTAATCAGAAAGCTTTGCTATAGCCACCATTAAAGCAACAGATGTATGTGGCTCAGGAGAGATTTGTTGAACAGCTTCAACCTTTAAGTGCAGAGGATAAATGAGTGGTGACATCATTATACCCTGACAAATAGAAATTGTATCATTCTCTTTTTTTCATTACTGACGGATGAGTTATTTCTATGGTGTTCATTTTTATAAGATCCATTCATTGTCTCTAACGTTAAAACCTTTAAGAACTGCAATATGCGACTAACGTGGTTATAACAATTTGCACATGATCTGCAGCGTGCTGTCTTTTGAGCTTTTCTCTTGAAAGCTACTTTTAATAGCACAGTATTATGATGTGCAGTACGGTAAGACAAAAAGAAACATTTGAAATTCGTCCATGGGTTCATTTTTCAACCAGCCACAAAACCATAAGGAGTCAGAGGACACTTGATGTGGTTATATGGCATCTCCATCAGTTGCTGGAAGATTGTATTTCTGCAATGAACTTGAAGCCTTAGGAGAAAAAGGTTTATTTTGCACAGCAGTTCTCTGCCATAATAAAAAAGCAAATGTTCCCTCCTCACCCATATCTCCCCAGTATATTTTGAGCTCTTGCCTTGTTTGATTGCATTTCCCATACAGTCACGAAGATGGATCAGAATTTCCCCGAAAATTTCAGTTATTACTGAAGATTGCATTTTTTCCACTTTTACTGCAGGTTACAAATCAGAAACTAAAAATAAAGTGTGCATCTGTTTGGATAATCTATTTCCCCAGAACAGATTAAAATGACAGAATAAATCTTGGAAGTTCTTAGAAGAGCTTTGGATGAGTTACAACAAGAGATGAAAACAAGGTGAGTTTTGCTTGGCTAGGACCTAAATGAGAGAATTAAGCTGATGCTGTGTCATGGCAAAGTTTGCAAGATAAAATAGGGGTCACTAGCGTGTACTGCAGAAGTATAAAGAGCAGATTAAAGCTGGCATTTCCACCAGAGGGCCTTTATGTACACTGGGGGGTGGGGGGGGGTGGGGGGGGGAAGAGATCAAGGTTAGTTAGAAAGAGTCAGGAAGACAAAATTCGTATAAAAGATCTCACAGGTGCTGCCATGTTTTCCCTGCCCATGGCCACAGCCTGGAAAGCAAAGGCTGAATGAGTGTTCATCCTTGTACCCTGGAGAGGGAGGAGGCAAGACATGGTTAAGATGTGCTGGCAGTTCTTTGCTTCTTCAGGTCCCAGGCAGGAGCTTTTACACCAAAGCTTTTCTACTTGAGAAGCCCTCAAAACACAAAGAGATCCTGAATATATGTTCTGATCCTCAGGAAAGCTGATGAGCAAATCCCAGCTGCAACCCACTTTGAAGGGATACGTGGCCCATCAAAAAGCTGGTGGCTGACCCTGCTAATGATGCCACAAGCATCAGTGCTGCTCCTGCCAAGAGTGGTAACTGGAAAATAGCAGTGCAGTACTCCTGTTATGGGGATGCTCTGCTTAAATTTAATTTAAATAAGTGTCTATGTATATCTATGTATGATTCTGGTAGTCAAATGTTAGTGTTCCTGTTGCTGTCAACCAGCTGCCTTTAAAATGGTGAATTATCTCAAGTGCAAGAAAAGGAATGAAGATGCAATTTAATGTAAACATAGCAAGTTTAAGTGCTGTCACTAAACAAAATTAACTACGCCTAAATCCATTTTGGAGAAAGCTGTGCTTAGCTTCACTAGAAGCAATGCATTTGCTTCAGGAACAGCAGTGAGAAAGTTCATGGCGTTTTTACAGAACAGGGAGTAGACAATCATTTAGGTCCCTTCTGGCCCTAAAATCTATGAATCTAGGAAATGATGCCTCATTTCACAATCTAAGTCATTAAAAACACACTTTCATTACTGAAGTAATCACATTTCTTGGAAATGTGGCTACTATCTGCTAAGATGATATAGCAGATGATCGGTGTTTTATTGAAATTCACAAAAAGAACAGGGTTTGTTACCAGAATTCTTCTTCTTTATTATTTCCACAAGCTCATTAGAACTCCAAAATATAGAAAAGCATTCAGTGTTATAATATAAATCCTACATAAATTAATTCATACCAAAGTAGCTCCTTGTGTGACCCCCTTTCCCTGTAAAAGCAAAGAAGGCATGAAGCACCCATAGGAAGACAAGGTATGCCAGAGGATCATGGTCACATATATATACCTGAATAACACATGCAAAAAGAATTCTGGGCGAAGAAGAGGTGCTAAACATTAACTAGTGCTTCTAAATCATCTTAGACACATTTCAAAATGCTTCTCAATGTTTTCTGAATACTGGGATCTCTCCCATCACACAACTCTCTACCTGGAGGTCACATCCTTGCCTTCCACAAAACAAGACCTTGGGGCACAGCCAGGTTTCAAACAAAGGTTTTTCCTAACCTCATGGCACTGTGCTAGGCCAGAGAACATTCTTCTATTACATCCTCTTACATTTTGATGTGGAAGAGTCAGAAAAGCTCTCTAAAAGCCTTAGGAACACCTTCAAGAGATACTGCTCGATTCCTGCGTACTATAAATGTGTGTTTAGAACAAAAAACATAGGCAGGCACTGTCTTCAATTTTGTCTTTTTCAATGCATAATGCAAGGGAGAAGGACCAATTTAGCTTGAATTTCTTGATGGTGCTGTAAAGCGTGACCAATTAAACACATCTGATAAGCCTCCTAGTAAACTCCAGGGTCAGTAATGCAAATTGGCATTTACCTTCCTATGCATGAGGCTGTACTGGCACAAAACTCTTCAGAGGGACACTCCTGGGTAAATAATAAGCTCAACCAGAGAGGATTAATAAAGGAAGAAAGTAATTTTCTATACTGAATGAGTACAAGGTAGGACTGAAGAAACAATTTGCTTGAGAAAGTAGGTTCAGTAGAAACTTCTGGTTTTGATGAGCTGTCTCTCCAAAGAGCTGGATGTGCTTTAACAGTATCACTTCTGATTTATCTGCTGTTGCCAGATAAATTTTCTTCTGTGGGGAAGAGCAGAATTCTCCTTATTTAATGTACCATGTCTGGAATGTGGACTAGATTCAGCTACATGTCGCTTATAATTATTTATGTAACTTATTAATCACTGGGCTGTCACTCAGCTGTTTATAAAACACAAAAGAACACTTGGAGCCTGAAAAATTACAGTTTTCCTCCCCTGCACCTCCCCAAAGGCCCCTTTGCACCTCTGAGGAGACCTCCATTTAAATGAAAATCTGTTGCCCAGTCTAAGTAACAAGGAACTCTAATGATAATTTAAAGAACATACTTGTGCTTTGTGCTTGGAAATTGAATTATTTGGTTTAAGTTGCTGTAAAATTTTACTTTCAGCTTTTCTGGCCAATGGCCTTGGCTCATCATTTATTTTTTCCCCCCTAATGGGTCATGGATAGGGTCGCCCTCTTGCCTGCTCAGCAACCTGTTTTCCCTATACTCAATACTTGGAAAACCGCAGTATCTCCCAGAGTGCTGCCTGTGGATCTTGCCTGCTTGAAACTAGCCAATGCATTCGAAAGTTAAGATGCTTACATACAGACATGCATACACCTATGTACATCCTGGTTTCACATGTCTCATTTCTCTCATATCCCCTTCTATGATGTGTTAATCTGTGTGCTTTTGTGCAGCTCACTCTCCAGCTCTGGTGCAGGATAGCTCACAGCTTGTCTTTCAGGTGAAGGCAGCATGCCTGTTCACAGAGATCAGCATCTGGCCTTGTAAATGGTACACAGAAGACCAATGACTCCATTCAGCTGAATTACATTTAAAATTTGATTATGAATGGCATCTTTGAGGCAGGCTATTCATCATTTGACGTTCTACATGGGTCTCAGTGTCTTGAAGCTTCATAAAGGCAATTCATTAAACAGCTTCAGCCAGACCAGGAGGTGACTCAGCAAGGCAGTGAAAGCCAATGGCTCACACCCACTGCTGGCCATGGCATTCCTGCATTATTGTCTCAGGCTGCAGTAATACCGACAAGGTGCTTGTCCTTTTGGTGCCTCAGTTTAGGCAGCAGTGTAATGATTATACTGGTGTTTACCTGCCTTATCTCCCATTTGGTGGGATGACTAGCAACATGTTTTCAATCTTTGCATGAAAGGCTCCACATTAATCCATGCCACAATTTGCTTTGTTTGCTTCTACCATTAAAATTACTTGTTTCCCCCAAAGATCTGCCATCTGTCACAATTCATCTTCTATAGTTTTATGCTCCACAGTTAAGCAAACACCAATGCCTGAGTAATCTTATTTTCATTATCTTAGGCATCCACATCCGCAGCCTTGGATGTGCCCTGAGGTTGGAGCAGTTGTGAAGTTTCGCTCCTAGTTGGATTCTCCGGGATCCCACGGCTCACGCTGCAGCCTTGTCCTCAATGCAGCCAGTAAAAAAAATCCCATTTTTCTCATTGCAGGGGTTGCACAGTCTTATAAAAAATTAAAAAAATTAGTTCTGTTTTCCCCCCATTGCCATAATTTGCAGGTAATAACATAGAATTGTAGGAGGAAGAGGCAGAGAGACAAGACATTGCCTGAGCTGATGCTGTCAGCTAAGGGGGACTGCTCTGTGCTCTCTGTATGGGCGATGATACTGAGGTATTGTTTGGTATCTTTGTCTGCACTTGACAAAGGAAAGGAGCAGACCCTGGCTGATGGCTGGGTTGTACAGCTGTGAGAGGCAAGCCACTGTCTGAATACCTAGTTGCAAATGATTTTTGTGTTTTCATAATCTTTGTGAGTAATATCCTGTCAAAGTCTCATGAAAAGTTATGAGTCCCTCCATAAACTGGTACTTCAATACCTAAACTTGCCTTGTAATTAATTTTATGAGCTATGCCCCTGGCACCATAGAGCTTTTATTTCATTTTAGAAGCATAATTGATTAGGCTTCCTGTAGCTACGATGTAGACCAAAGATGTTGCCACCAAACAAGGAGTAATTTGTGACAGCTCATTTGTGAGGAGATATCTACCGTTTGCCAGCATTGAGCATATATAAGGCAAAGTAAAGTATTTTGTATTGCTACTGCTGTGCCCTGCTTGAAGTTAAAAAAACAAAAGCAAAACAAAGAGACTACCTAATTATACAGACAAATTAGTAAGGTTAATTAGTATATATTTGTACAGCAGCTTTTATTCTCCACTGTAAAGGTTGCTCTTCTCCACTGAATTCCTTTGAAGATGTTTGCCTCACTATAGCATCAGATGACATCCCCATTTGGGCAACTAGATTTTGCATTGCTAAAATTGCCCTCTGTTTCGATTTTATCAGATACTTTACTTTCTGCAACCGTTATGGCACAATAAAATCTCTCTCTCTGATATGCCTTTTAGCAATTACAGAGTCTGTCTTGAGGCCAGTGGTTTAGTAATAGGATTTCCCTTATTTTCTCTCCCTGTTTAATATTTGAGAGAGTGTTACCTGAGAGAAATATGTTGGACGCTCAGGATGTATTAGCTTAATTTATGGCTAGCATCAATAAGGCAATATTTCCTGTGGATAAGGTCAAAAGGGCTTTGTTTTCTATTAATTAAAAATAAGCTCATATCGGACAATGCATGTAAGTAGTAAAGACATAATGTGTATTTGTGTGGCCATAAAGAAAGGGAGTGAGGTTATTCATAGACCACCAATCATAGTTGGAGTCTTGCCCTGACCCTGACAACAGAAGCCAAAAAGAGAAAAGTATGACTTTATTTTTTCCAAACCCTGCTTATGCTAGCTGGAGAAGAGAGCTGAATGCCCAAGAGAGGCAACCCCTAGGTTGCTGCAGCCCCTTAAAGCCTATAAGCACAAGGTTGAAGCTCAAAGTGCCTGGTGCTTGCTGCCTCTCCAGGGGAAGCTATGTGTGCCTGAATTCAATAGGAGCTCTGTCTAAAAGAAAAAGAAAGCAAAACCTTAAAAACTGGATGGTTTAAAAAAGGAAACTAAGAGAATTTCAGAGGTAGAGTCAGAAGAAATGAGAAATGCTTTCCTCCAAAACCACAACAGAATGATAAATTACTTTTGCCTTTCTGAAGCCAAGCTGGAAAACCTCTGCTCACCTCTATTATCTACTTCTGGTCTCTGAAGATACATTACCATATTCATTCATTGCGTTACACAATTTGAGCAACTAAATGAGTTTACCTCGTGCCCTCTTAATAGCATTTCCTTCTAATGCTAGTTTTAAGTGATACATTTTAGGGGATACTTGAAGCAGAAAGCATCACAAAAAAATGTTTAAACTCAATTTTGTTTACAAATTATGACTTATCCCTTCTTGATGAACCAAGTATAGGAAAACCACACAGCCCCTCTGTGGATGAAATATCTCTTGGCATTGGGACTGCTGCCATCTCCTGAGTAACGTGTGGTTTTACTGGGGCAAAATAGTAGCTGCCATGTCTCAGGAGGTCAATAGGGTCTGTTTGTGTGAAAAAACAATGACAGCATCACAGAGGAAATGACATACATGATGAATTAGGATGGTTATGTCTGCAAACCATAAGAATGGGCGAGGTGGTGCTGTGCCAGGGTGGTTGAATAGTTCATGAGTGGGCTCACCAGGCAGCAGGCTGCTGGACACGGGGCTTTGGCTTAAGGCCAGCTCGCAGAACAAAACTGAGACTGTGAGAAAGAGGATCAAAACTGGGTCAACTCAATTTTTAGACAGCATGGTTCTTATCGGAACAGGAATTTCATGTCCTGTGGCTGTGGTATGGACAGGGGCCATCTGTCTGTGCACTGGCTAGCTTTTCCTACATGAATATGTATTTCTGTGTACACGTAAATGCATACATAAAATATCGTAGAATCATTATGACCATTGTGAAGCTCTCCTCTATTATCCACTGGGGCTTCATTCAGCGAAGCCTTTGTGTACATTCTTTAGCTGAAACATATACTTGTGTATTTTCCTGAAACATTGAGGATGGATAAAATTTCATTGACTTGATACATTTCAGTCATGCATGGGAAAACAAAGACAATACTGTGCAATTTAGGTATCTATATATTAACACAAACGTTTTGCAAACAACTTGAAAATCACTCATCCTGTGTGTAATGATTATCAACAAGTTCTGACTATCAGAAATAGAAGAACAGTTTGACCACCAAAGGCAGAAGTCTGCAGCTCTGCATTCAGTGTAACTACTCTCACACGTGAAGTTAAGCACCTGTGTGAAGTTTGCAGGCCTGAGATATGCATCTGAAATTATGCTTTTGTCCATGAATGATTGAAACTCCGATACTACAGACAGAATTAGCACATTGTTTCAAAAACCAGATGATAGATACTATGAATATAATTACTCTGTTTTGTATTCTTAAAATGTAATAGTAAGATCAAGCCAGCTCTTTCAGTTGGCTGGCTGAGTTGTTTAGTACTCTTGGGTTCTTGGTTTTAGTTTCGGCATTTTTAAAACATTCAACTATTAGCTATTTACAACGACTGATGGAAGTAGCATTATCTTACTGCCAACTGGAAAACAGTCCCTATTTGACCTGCTGACATGCACTAACCACCTTTCAACTTTAAAGAGAATTTCATCTCATCTCTGTGGCATTGACATGAATTA
The DNA here is from genome assembly GCF_037157495.1 of Lathamus discolor. Taxonomy (NCBI): domain Eukaryota; kingdom Metazoa; phylum Chordata; class Aves; order Psittaciformes; family Psittacidae; genus Lathamus; species Lathamus discolor. Next base: position 15,578,810 of record NC_088885.1, read on the forward strand.
GTAAATAGAAAGTATCTTCATTTGACATTTTCCGCTGTAAGTACATGATCAGCATAGTCGTATGTTCAGTGATTTTAATTTAATAGGTTTATCCCTGTGCTAGATATGGTATTCATTTAAACTGACCTTGCTTTATTTGAATTATTGCTCAGATTTGCACAAGTACAAATGACCTAATCTTCCAAAAACCGCTTTCTGATCGACATAAGCAAACACTCTGAGGAAGCAATTATGTAAAAGAAATGCTTTTAGGCAACAAATGGGTCTATAAATAAACGACTACTTCCTAATCACAGGCTAAAAAACTGTGCCATTTTTCCTTTTTTAATAAAAAACATAGTTAAAATCAATGAATTTTAATGTTCCTGAATGTGAGGAACCAAAAGTACTTTGGAAAATTGAGTACTGTGAAAGCAAAAGCTGCACCAGCTTTTTGCCAAAGTTCAGCCAACATAACTGTATCTGACTAGTATTGCCTCTGATTTTCCAGGTCTGCACAGATCAGCAAGAAATTAGATGGGGAAAAATAGCCATTTTTTTATTTTCAACCTTTTTTACAGGTCAAAAGTTTGTGGTTTTTTCCTAACGTGAAAGGCAATGCAAAAATATACCACCTTAGGCATCTTTGTGTCTTTTCTATTTTTCCATTGCCAGTGCCCTGGGATCTCATTATTTATTTGGATTTATGCAACTTTTCTTAAATAAAGGAAAAATGTAGGGAAATACGTGTTAAAAATTGTATCTGAAGAGGAACTTTTATCTACCCTTGCTACTTGGGGAAGAAAGTAATTGTTTATAGTTGGAAAGGTATTACTAGGGCATGTGCTATAGTTATGCCAATGGGCATGAGAAGCAAAGCAATACATGAAGCTTGGTACTGGAGAGATCAGTGTAGACAAATGATTTTCTCACAGAGAATTAATCAAGGCTACTTAACTAAAGATGGTGGACAGTTACACAGTTGTACATTGGTACGAGCAGAGTCTCAGGTCTATGAAGAAGGTAGGTGAAAATGCAAAAGTCACTTGGGATAAGAAAAAGAAAGTATACTGCTAAAGTAAGAGAGGAAGAGCAGCATGAGAGATACCCATTTGTGGAAAGAAGACAGAGATGCATTAGTGGAGAGTGTGTGATATCATGCAGATAAGAGGGAAAGAAGGAATCTTAAAAAATCCCAAAGAAATACTAAAGCTGAGTGTGAACCCAAACTCCACATACTAACTCCTCCAGAAACTTGTACCTGGTTTGGTCTGGCTTGTGTGCAGGAACACGCCTTGGGCTGTATCTGAGGCAGGGAGGCGATCCCTGAGTGTGAGGGACTGACACTGGGAGCCTGTGGGAAGACGATGGAGGAAACCTCTCTCTCTCTCTCTCTCTCTCTGTGTGTGTGTGTGTGTGTGCAGGTTTAAGAGGAGTTCTCACAGCCCCAAGAAGTGATAAACTGCTAAAAAAAACCCCAAAACCAAAAGAAAGCAGATATTGCTCCCATGCTGCTCAGGAAACAGGTGTAGAAATGAGACAGTCTCCGTATTCACTGGCACTTTGTAGTGTTAACGGCACTTCTTTAGCTGAAGAGAAATCAAAACTAGAAAGGAGAACTTCCTCAGTAATCGGTGCTCCTCTTTGTGACACTGGTGAAAACCAGGACCTGCACCACTGAAGGAGAATGGTTCTCACCAAAATAAACCAATTAATCGAACAGAAAAATCCCAAATTTGGATCTGAGGTGGTGTGCTGCTCAACGGTATTCCCGTGGAAATGTGTAAAAAGCTGCGAGAGCTGAGATTTTATGAAAGCAGAAAATCGACATAGATGCATCTTCCCAAGTCTGTAGCACTTTAGAGACCTAGAAACAAGAATGACTTATATATTGCACAAATGAAGGGCACTTCTGTATGAGGATTGGGGTGCCAGCATGGTGCCACCTCAGAGTGCATCTGTCCCTGAGGAAGCAGGGTGGGCAGACCCTTGTCAGTGGCAGCACAGTCCCTCGGAAAGGAGGAGACACTTTTGTCACATATCGGGGTGACTTCCTACACAGTGTGGGCAGAGGAAGAGCTTTAGCTTTATTGATGTAAATCAATACAATGTTTATATTGCTTGTAGCAATGTCTTTCTAACTTTGATACAATAAGATGAGAACAAATGCAATCTCCCTAGAGGAACAAGTGCCTTTTAGATGTACAAATACAGCAGTTATTTACAAATGCCTTCCTGGCAGTGAAGGGGGAGAAAGCACTAGGCACAGCGGGCACGGCATATTAAGCAATTGTTTAAGCTTTGTCTTTAAGATAAACATTCTGCCCTTTATAGAATAAGTGTGCTTGTACCTTAGAGAGGAAAAAACCTTAGAACAAGTGTGAATACTTGCAGGAGGGACACAGCGTGAAATTCTAGATTAGATACTTGCTCATTTCCTCAGACTTCTGAGTTTCTCCAGTACCTCTCCTTTACATAATTTGGACCATGGAAGATGTTTCCATAGTGACAAGTAGATGTTATGTTTATTTACTGGGCAGCAGGGAATGACAATGTCAGCAAATGACATTTCTGTTCTTTTTTGTTTTCTCTTTTCTTTAAACCCAAGGGAGATGTATTTTAGTGAATGAAACTGGCAGCGGCAGCAGCAGCAGTTTTTCAGATATCCTTCCCAGCCCCACTTTGTGTGTGTGCATAAGACAAAAGTAGACAGCAGTTACTGTGGCTGTGTGATTCTTCAACCAGCCTTCTGAAGCCTTTTGCTCTGCTCAGTATGCACATAGTTTCTTGTGAACAGCACTGCCTGTGAAGCTTCAAGGAGATTTCAGGCTTTACTCATGGGAAAGGACCTAAATATTTCTTGCATTAGGTGCCTGGCCTTTTCTTCAACCCTCCCACACATCTGTTCGTGTTGACAGCTCTACGACATTGCCCATAAAAAAATGATCTGATAGCTAAAACTCTTGTAGTTGATACTGCTCTGGTAAAAACAGATAAATAAACTTAATAGTTGCAGCAGGCTGTGCGGAGTAGGAAAGAGATTTTCAGAAGGCAACTTCTGAGGGAAGAGGCCAGGGTCTGAAAAAGAAGAGTTTTGGCAGGTTGGTTAGTTCATGGGGTTTGTACCTGTTGAAATTTTCCTGAGGATCCGTAAGATGTGTTTGCCTTGTAACAGCCACAGGCTGCTCCTGAAGTGAATGAACAATGAATTGGATGCTAGTCTGAAATCCTCTCCAGCCTCTCAGTTTCCTATCAGCTCTGATGGGTGACACATGGCCCAGAGGGGAAGTGGAAGGTGGTGAATCCATTAATTGCTTCTTTTCACATCTGCCTCTGTAGAAAAACAGAGTGGGACTTGTCTCTTCTAGCCGCAGACAGCTACAGTGCTGGTGCCTGGCTTCACCTTGTTCTCTTGGTGGGCTGTGAAGCAGGGACCGTGCTTCCCACTGAGATTCAGGAACTGCATCAAATTATTGCCAGGGGTGTAAGGATTTTGTGGTTGCTCCTTTCCTCCCTCCTACTTTACATGCTTGCACTAGAGCTGTCTGGTATCTGCCTGTGTCTGTCCAAACAGTGGAACCAGCAAGACAAAGAGTTGCATGCAGTGATAACAAACTGGAGGCAGAAGCTGACGATAATAGTCAGTGATGGATGATACAAGTTTCAGTGGTTGACTTAAACTTTCAAGAGCAGAGAGTAGGTAAACTCCTCCTGTTTCATTTTTCCTCACGCAACTTTGGTCCTGAAAGTGCTGTAACATCTCAAATTTGTGTTACTACAGAAATATGAGGATCAAGGGGAAAAGTTACATAAAAAAATGAATGTATGGCTGGAGGAAAAAAAAAACAACCTTAAAAAACCAATTACACCCAGCCCTCCAAAAAAAAACAACCCTAGCAAATAAACTCCATTACCTGAGGAAGCACGGTGTACTGGGTTTGGATGGGATACAATTAATTTTCCTCACAACAGCTTGTATGATATGATTTGGATTTGTGATGAAAAAAGTGTTGGTAATACAGAGATATTTTAGTTATTTCTGAGCAGTGTTTACACAGCAGCAAGGCATTTTCTGCTCCTCACCCCCCCCACAGAATAGGCTGGGGGTGCTGACCCCAACTGACTCAATGGATATCCACACTGTATGATATTGTGCTCAGCAATAAAAGCTGTGGGAAGAGAAGGGGAGGCTAGCAAAGACACACTAAAATGGTACCTACATTTTCACAGATTGATCTGATTTTCTCAGCAGAAGCAGAATCCAATCGCCTGTTCAAGGATACACAAATCTACACCCGCTGAAACATAGTCAGCACTTTCCTACAGCTTTTTATAGTCTGGCGTATACATGTGTGTGTATATATAGGTGTATATATATGTATGCAGTTACACAGAGAGGAAGAAATTGGCCTCTCTGTAACTGATTACAAAATCAGTACTTCATTTGAGCTTGGAGGTGTTTTATACTTGCAACTTGGTTTTGGTGTCTTGTTTTGTTTTGTTTTGTTTTCCAACTGTTCTGTGTTATGGAACTGCCTTCATATTTCTTCATCCACCCATCTCCGTGCTGGACCTTGGACCTGGGATTTGCTGTTTCCACTCAAATTTGCAGAAAGCTAATCCAAAAAGTGCTAAATACAGAAGCCCATTTGAAGGCCATAGCAAAAGACACACAGAAAATATGTTCTCTCCTTTAAGACACTGTAACCCTGATTATGTCCTGTTTCTAACTGCTAGTGAATTTATTTATGGAGATTTGATCCTTACATCTTGAAAATCTATTTGGTGGGCTTTTTCCTTCTTTCTGTCTGCTAGGTCAGGCCCACCTAGAGCTGGCACATCTCTACGGTCACAGGAATATAGAACAAAACTCTCACTTGCCTGAAATTAAAAAATGTGGAGTCCTATTCACATCAGCTCCTTCAAAACCAGACTAATGTCAGACAGATCCCTGGGATGTCTATTACATTCCCCCTGTCATGGGATCAGAAGAGCCTGTGTAGTTGTCTTTGGCCCCGAGACAAAAACCCTTGTGGCATGGTATCAAGAAAAGGAGGAGAGAATAACAAGAAGAAATTACTTGGCCAAGCCAGAAAACGTGAAGCTGGAGCCAAGCCAAAGCCGGCCCTGAGACACAGTTTGAACTGTGAAAAGCCCTGGGGCAGCTCCCCCGTTGCTTACCATGAGTCTGCGGGTGTGCAGTGCCAGGGAAGCCTGCACCCTGCCTCTGGCTCCTGCAGCTCCATCCGCCCTTGCTCAGGGCAGCAATACTGAGATTCAGCCCCAAGCCAGACTTTAAGCCAAAACAGGAAAAGAAAAACATGCAGGAGAACTGATCTGGTATTTGACTGAATTTGAGTGACTCTGATAAGTGATGGGGTGTTGGGGCTTTTGGTGCATTTAAAGTAAGAGCAGGTGCTTTGATTTTAGGATGTGATGGACTTCCCCGGTCTTTACAAAGGGCAGTGAGGACTCTGAGAAGGGGGCTGGTTGCACTCAGTGGGTCAGCTGGAAAGGCGAAGCTCTGGTGCAATCCTGCTCTCTGTGAAAGGCAACACTACCAGAGAAGGAAGCTTTAGGCAGCATCACTGCTCACCATAGCACTCTTCAGCTTCTCCCTCCCACAAAAAACTACCTCTCAGAGGTTAGGATTTATTGGGGAAGTATGTATTCCCATGCTTAATGGTTTTTAAGCGTCTGGTCCAAAACCTCTGGAAGTCTTTCACTTGACTGCAGTGGTTGAAGGCTCCAGCTCATAATGTGTTTTATATAGCTTTTTTGTTTACCAAGAACTTCATAATGATGTTGTGACACCTCATCGCATCGCTCTGAGGTTGGGCTTCACAAGGAAAATGGTCTCCCAGCTCATTTATTTTGACAACTAGCTCACCTTGTTTTTCATGATGAAAAGGAAAGAAACTATCTGCAAATCCAGGTTCAATGGGGCAACATATAAAGCTAGGAAAAAAAAAACCCAACCAAAAAACTCAACAGACTTGAAAAAACAGTCGTCTAATTTCTCCCACAACAAACCTACGACATCCTCTGTCAGTTTTTGGTCATTGCTGGTGTGGATCACACCAAGGTGGGAAATGAGGCAGAGGAGCGTATCACAACAGGACGGATGAGTTGAAGGCAGTCTGAAAGATGGGCTGGCACCAGGAAGGCCAGCAGAGGACCATGAAATGGACCTCACTGTTGGACAGTGGCATGTTCTGATAGGAAACAGGATGGTACAAAACCAAATGTTGCATGGAATAACTAGATTAGACATATGAAAAATACCCATTCCCATCTGAGTAATCACCTCACTATTCATTACAAAGGCTTGTGTTTTGTGATATAAGATCTTACTGTCTGTCAGAATTGAGATGGAGGGACACTCAAGAAAGCCACTGCCCGTACTAAGTGCCTCAGGCTTATTGAGTCTGAGGAATCAGCGTTACACTTTCCCTGTGACTGAGTCATTGCAGTACTTGATCAATAGAGATTATGGTTTCAAATCCTGGTCATTTATTTAGACCTAAAACCAGCACAGAAATACCAAGCTAAGTAGGTAAGTATTCTATATAAATCTTCTCACAAAGGCAAATAAGTAGGGGAAAAAAATGTCTTTCTATAGTATACAAGCTTTCTTTCACCTCTGCCTGGATTCCTGCAGGCAAAACTTAAGTCTTCCATGTGACTCTGAGATTTTTCTATTGCTGTATATTCCCAGATTCAAAATTGTCCAAACTGAATCATAAGAAGTGAAAAACCTTTGGCAGCACAATAGCTAGTGCAAGCTGCAGAGGCAGAATCCCACTGGAGGGTGCCATTCTTGTTGGATTGTATGCCTGCAGGAAAACAAGAGAGCTCTCCCCATTCAGACAGGTCTGTCATAATTCAAAAGAAAAAAGGTTTCTTTCTAACCTAAGTGGTCTGATCAGGTGAAGTCCTTGTCAAGATGATGACCGAGGCTGGTAGGATTGGGCAAAATCATACTCTTTCATAGCCTTTAGTTCAGTCTGCCACTTTGGACTGCAAACTGCAAGATGGCTTTTGTTCTGTGCAGACTTCTGAAGGATGTCCATATGTCCCTTTTCTCACCTCCTCACCCTGTGACCCAAAGATCCTTGTACTGCTTTGTCTTCACAAAATAGGAATTTCAAGGTTCAAGTTCCAAATATGATTCCAGTTTTTCTGCTAAGATTTCATCTTTACAGTGAGCTGGTAAGAAATGTTCTTTAAAAACCGTCTGTGTGAACAGAAGAGTATATGCATGTGTGCTGCTGGATGCTTTCCTCTTACATATCAGAACAGGTGGTGCTTAAGGGCCTGGGGGATTTCAGGGTTTCTCTGTCTCAACCTAATCGACTTCTAGTAGCATGCACTTTTGATAGACACAGGCAGTAAGTCAGTGCAATATACATGATATATAACCATCACTTGTTACAGGAATTGCCCTTTGATATGTTAGTAGACCTGTGACCCTTCTGAAAACATCCATTTGGACAGCAACTGCTGGCATGGATAGCCAACAGGAAGGGTCGAAACAAACACTTGCATTACACACGATTAGTCTTTAAAACAGGAACTTAGATGGTAAATCATGAAAAGATAGTGTGATTGTGCATGAGTCTGGATCCTTAAAAATCCAAAACACCAATAGATCTGTCAAATAACTTTAAAATCATGAGTTTTTTCCAAGAACGACATCCAGGCTCCAGCATGGAACACGCTGCTACAGCAATCATTTCAAATTCTGCTAAATCATTCTGCGGCTCTCTAACCAGTACTAATAGCTTTCAGGCTGGCTGGCAATCTCAATCCAATAGGAAGCCTTGCTCAGGCTTCCAGACCATTTGTGGGGGGGGGTGCGTGAGAGAGAGCACCGCAGATTTAATTTAGTGCCCTTGGTGGCTTTCAGTAGAATATATGTATATTAATCACTTGTGACTCCTGGTTCGGGGGGTGGGGGTTCATCTGGAGTACAGGAAAATCAAATGAAACTCATAAAGCTGAAAGTTGTCTTGATTTCATTTGCTGATTTTAAACAGCAAATTGTTTCTTACCCACCCTTGCATGATAATTGGTAAATGTACTGAAATGGGTTATTTGAATTTTTGTGGACTCTCCGGGCAATCACACAGTAACTGGAGTACAGAATGTGCCCTACAGGTACGATTGCTAATCACATTACTCAGATAATTTCTGTCTGGGAAAAACACATCGTATTTTGAAGCTGGCATCTTGCAACAAGGAGGCAGGATCATCTTTAGCTGTGCCTGGCATGGGGTCCCCAAGCAGAGAAGAGGGAGGCTGCACTGCAGCTCTGAAAATGCGAGCCATTGACTCAGCTGCAGGGAGCAAGAAACGGGAGTAAATTGTGTGAGATGAATGAGACTCTGTAGGTCTGTAGGCAACATTACTCTGCCGATGAGAGTCACTTCATCAGACATTAGGCTTTGAATATTGCACTTTAATTTGGCTGAGTAGTGGCTCTCTGTTGCCCTCAGAGGGCAATTTATCCTATCAGTGCTAAGGGCCTGCATTTCCAGAACATGTCATCTCCTTATCTGTGGGTAACTCACCTTCTGCAGATGCCTTGACAATGGATCGTGCCTGGCTTATACTTGCACACTAGACTCCTAGGTGCTCATGGCTGGGATCAGAGGTATCATGCCAGGGACCAAGTTTGATCCAAGACACTCCAGGGCAAAGTGGTTTGGTTATGAGAAATTAAATCTGGTACAAAGCTATGTGAGTCTGTACTAGTACAGCTGAGAGCAGACCATTCTCATAGTCTGCAGATTACAGTCATGGGGGCACTTTGGCAATTATTTTTATCTCACATCTACAGAAAGCTAGGAGCAACTGTGTTAAATAAGTGAAAATAGTGCGAGGGAGCTCAGGGATCAGTGAAAGCTGGGAGCTTCCTGTGCTTGGAGCAGCATTACTGGCACCTGCAGCCCATGGGCAGAGCTGCCCAGGCAGCACCACGGGCAGAGGGACATCTGCCCTTTCGTCCTTCAAACCCAGAAACACGGTACTGTGTTTGAGCAGTTCTGCCGAAAATAAGGGGTAAACACAATCATACAGCCACAGCTGGTGCCTCTCTCCTCCTCTCCCACATGCTGCTGTTGCTATGGCAGCAGTCATCAGTTGGAGGATGCTCTGGAGGCCCTCCTCCTCCTCCTTGCCTGCTGTTCCCACTGCCCCAGCATCATCATGCTGGTCCCATGGAGGAATCATTGGCAGGTTCCTTCATTGCCTTCTCTGAGGCACTTGGTCTCCCCTCACCTGGGAGCCTCTGCAGTGGCATGTCTGTTTTGCTGACCATTGGCAGCAGAACACAACAACGGAACAATGGCCTGCTTGTACTGCACCAGGAGCAGAGATACTTCCCCACCTCTTGGTACAGACCGGTGTGTGTCATTGCTAAACAAGTTCTTGGACTTTGCATGTATGAGAGTGTTTGGCAGGGTGACAGATTTCTTTGACTCTTTCAGCTGCAGAGAACAAGTTTTCTCTCTCCCAGTGTGACACTGTTGAAATCTGCCTGCCTTTGCCCATTTTTGTGCCTTCATCAGGCAGTGGGAGTCAGTAAGGGTTGCACACTTAATTCTCCCAGTTCCCCCTCAAGAGTGAACTGATTTCTGTTTGAATTGCTACGCTGTACTACTGAATCTGGGAGCTCTGACAACTTGCAAACACCAATAGGCACATAGAGGAAATATTTTGATGGGGTTTTGTTTGGAGAATTCAGAGTATGTGGGATGGATGGATCTTGTGGACCAGCCAACCAATGCCCTGCTTTATGTTAAGGAAGGCAAAACAAATTATGTTCAGGCTATTTCTGCAATTCGCTTCCAACTTTTCTCACTTCTTTTTACTTCTTTTCACTTCTTTTCTAACCAGCTGAAAGCCCAGATCAGACCTAAGTATAAGTTTAAAGCAGGTTTATGGTTGTGGTTACCCAGGGCCTTGAGGTGGTGTTGTGGCAGGCAAACATGCCAGTGTAGTTGTCTTCTTACCCCCTTATAAAATGGGTTGCTCTCATGCATAGGAGATGAGAAAAGGGTGACCTAAAAGTCCTGATGGCAGCTGCACAGCAACAGAGGATTTCTCCATACAGGAGAAATTCTCCGACTTCTTTTCTTCTTGTTCTGTATTTGTTCCCTCTCTGCCCCCATGAAAATTTCCTGCATTGATTAAAAAACAGTAATTCTAGCAGTTGACATTATAAACTTCGACTTCATTTAAAATAAAAGTAAAAAAACAACTTTGAAAAATATTTTCCTCTTTGAATCCATACTAAAGCTAAACTGCCCATTCTCTGGGAAATTCAGACCCCCCAAAAACCTCAAACAACTTACAAAATTCCCCTCAGCAGGGATTTTCTTAAAGGAAACAATTATAAAACTATCAAAAATGTCTCACTTCAAGGCTTTCAGAAGGAAATGTCAGTGGGGGAGCCCAGTCTCTGATATCCAGGAGGCACCCCTTCCCCTGCTTCCTACTGTGGGACCCAGTCCTGCCCTTGGACTGCAGCAGCCTTACAAGCCCTAGTCGATGATCGGCAGCCACAAGAGCTTTTGAGCTTATGGTACCCACCTGGGAAACCTGAAGCTTTTTCAGCCCCCAGGATTTTGATGATTGCTGAGTTTAGCAGAGAGAGGAGGGGAGAGGGTTTGTGGGTAGGAAAGCAGACGGTGCTCTGCTGGAGCTCCTGCAAGGTGAGTGAAAACCACCATCCCTTTTCCTGAACAGGCAATTTTCAATGGAAAATTGCTTCTGTCAGAATTTTTCTGCCCAGCCTGTGGGCTTTTAGTGCTGGTTCTTCATGCCCCTACCCTTCCCTAAGGACCTGCCATCCTGGCCAGCCTAAGAGTCCTGTGGACAGCCGGGTCTCCCATCTGGAGGACCCACTGCACTGCAGAAGGCTGGGAAAGCAATCTTTCAGGTAGAAATGGGGCAAGAAGCTGAGCACTTTCTAATGGGAAGTGGGAGCCTGGGGTTATCGAATACTTATCCTGCAGCACCCAGGAGTCACTGTGCTAGGATTTCCAGCTAAAGTATTTATTGCAGTAGGATTTCCAGCTAAAGTAATGGAAGGGATTTTGCTCAAATGTTCCTTTTTCTCTCCTTTTTTTTTTTTATTTTTTTATTTTGAATGGCAAAAACGTTTAAATTCTGGAGTCATTAGTGGGGTTTATTTTCCAAATCCATCTTTGTCTCAAGGGAAGGGAGATTTTTTTCATTACTATTTTCATGGAGCTGAGAACTGGATTGTCAAAAAGAAAAACTGAACTTTTTTGATTAAAATTGGCTTAAAATGACCACGTTGAGGTGGACTGGACACAGCTTTTACAAAAACCAGGTAGTGAATCTTTAAAGAAAACCTTTGTGTTTGCTGCTGCCAAGTTTGTATCTTAATAATATAGTTTCGCATTAAGCTCAATAGGACTTAGATGTTATCTGTACTGAGATTTCTGCAGCCAGCTTCAAACTGAAATAGACCGTATTGGTGCAAGTCATACTTAGCATTAACACATTTTTTTCTTGCTGGCCACTCCATTAGTGCTGCTACATCAATTTAGTAAAGAATGCGCTGCAAGCAAATCATCATTTAATAGGAAACCCAGAAATATTCAGAGATGGCTTAAACCAGAAACTTTTATTGTTGCTGCTGACAGTCATCTTTAAAGGGAAAGAGGCTGCATAATGGAATGCCTGTGATCACTTGGTGTTGTGCTGCAGTTCTCATGATAGGGTTTGAACTCCTGAGCCATGTCCAGAAAATCTTCCAGCAGTTCCAGTCTGCACTGTTCTGCATCTCATGCTGCATGCTGTTAAAGGGTGTTCTAACCCCAGAAATGGAAATGTTGATAGTGACCCCAATGGTGCTGGTACATCCCGCGCCTCTGTCAGGCAGGAGCAATTGGTTGAAGGAATTATTCTGAATGTTCCTAATGTACTCCATGTTTTGTGGACGTGCTGTGTTAGAAAGTATTATTAAAACTTGGAAGTCCTAAAGCACATGTTCTCATGATACTACTCAAACCAAAGAATAATCCATTTCAAGTGGTGTTTATAATTCTGAAACAGAAGTGCCATTGACATTATCATTAGAACACTTCCTGCAATACTTCTGCTCTGGAGGGGAAAAAGGGGAAAAGCAGTCCAGCATAGTATAGATACTTAAGGAATTTCCTGCTCCTTTATCAGCCATCTTGAACTGCCAGTTTAGATCTGACTGGGGAAGAAGAATTGGAATAGGTCAGATCACCTGGGAATAAAAAGGAAAAGACTTCTATTAGCCTAGCAAAAAGCAAAATCATCACCTCAAAGAAAGGAAACCTACTCATAAAGTCACAGCTAAGGCACGAGTGCTTGTGCACAAGTGTGGAAGCAGAAGAGGTCTCAGAAGAATTACCCAAGGGTGAAAGAAATAAGTATATGAGGTATTAACATGAAATCTCTTCTGGACCAGCCTTTCAAGCAGCCGCATTTTAAAATAATCATTGATAAAACATGGCTTATAAAATTTAGCTCTTCTGCATGTGAACACAATTTTAAGACCTGATTTATTCTGTTTGTTTAATTTTGTTGCATTAATTGGTTGCTAATAGTCTGCTAAAGCTAATAATAAGTCACTTGATGAGAATAAAGTATATTTTCGGACCTGTAAACTGTTAGACATCATTCAGTCACTAAGAGCAAGTCAACCTAAGCAGATTACACTGGAGTATTGAACATTCAGGTGTTTGAGACCAAAGCCTGGTAATAACATTACTCTGCATAACAAGTAAGCCTTTTGCAGGAATCCAGTCAGATATTTTAAAAGGAGCAATGGCGATGAGGTGGGAGATCAGCCAGGTAAGGGGAAAATGGGAGTTAGTACAAATGTTTAATTTCTCACCTGAAATGTCTCGCTCTGATGATGCTGAACAACCCTGGACATGGCAAAAGTTCTGTTCTGAGCCCCTGAACTGTGATTTAGGTTTTAGACATTACCATTAATTATTGAAACTCAGAAGGCTGCAAAAAACATCTTGATTCATTGGCAAACTGACAAACATATGGTGTGTTTTGCAAACCTCTAGGTTTCTGTTCAGAAGAGGAGAACATTAATTGCATACAAATTCTACTGGGAGTTCTGAAACCAGCCGTCGTTAACATTGTTAGACATCGTATCTGGGAAGCTCAGTGAATTCTTAAAATCTGAGTTAAAAATTCAGAGCTCTTGTAAAACTTTTAAGAAGGAAAGTGCTGAAGTGTAATAAATTCAAAGAAAGACAAAAAAGTATCTGATGCTCTTTGATATCTGGCGCTGGTGTAGCAACAGCTTTGCTTGTTGATTGATAGTCTGGAGGGTAGGTTAATATTTGTCTTGGTAGGTTAATATTTGTCAGCACTTGGAAACTGGCATCAGAATCTGTTCTGTGTTGCCTGTGGCCTCTTACCAATTCTGCTTTGGCTATCTGATTGCCCATTTGACATCTGAAATCCCATGGATATCAAAACTTCAAGTCTAGATTCACTGAACACAGAGTTTAATCAACATTGGCAATGGGCCTTAGATGAAGGAGATTGTGCTGTGATTATTGACTCAATCCAGAAAACCTCACCAGAAAACACTGCAACACATCCTGTATAAAATAAATTACCCTCTTTTCATCTAGGTTGTGATGTGGCAGCTGTTCTTCACCTGGTGAATAAGCATGCTGTCCATGAGGATGGGTACATAGATATTACACAACAGATAGACATGGAGGGAGAAGATCAGATGGGCTGTTTTGGCGAAGGGCTGTAGGATCACCATGCCTGGTTTGCTGCACTTGCATAAAAGAAGCTGGTAGAGTCCCCATCACAGCCCACAACTTGCAGGATGTCTATTCTCTTGTGGCACAATTTCAAAATCTGGAGTGATGGGGGTTGTGAGGTCCCTGACGTAAAGGAAGGTCCAGCTGAGTGGCCGGTGAGTTTGTCCTGTAGCCCCAGCATGCAGAGCAGAGAGAAGCTCTGCATAGGAAGTCTCTGGGACACGGCAAAGAAAAATCCTGGGCCATGCGGTGACACAAAAGACCTGTCCTATTTACCAGGTCATTCCCCCACATTGATTTGTGTTATTACTTTCCCACTTTTAAATGCCTCCACTGACTCCTCTCTTTCAAAAGGTTTAAATTCCTCATCTTTTTGCAACTTGTGCATAGCCCCAACAATTTCCCTGTTAAGGGCTATCATTGCTCTATGCAAGCCTCGTATTTCAGTGCCAAGTGGTCAAACTCCAGAAGCAAAGCAAATTTCATTGTACTTATGTATGCACCCTCGAGAACACTCCTACAGCAGTCTTTGAAGCTGTGACTGCTGGTGGATTTCCTTGTTTTTGTCTTCCATCTCACAGTCTTTATGTGTGTAAAATAGTTTAAAACTGAGCCCCAGTGTGCTTATAAAATGCCAGGTCATTGACAATAGTGGCACTCATTTGCTGTGGCTAATTTAGTACTAATAAGCAGAAACTGTTCTGTGGGGATTCTTCTACATGGAACATAAACTCCCTTTTCCCTCACTTAAGAACACTTTCCTATAAAATGATTGCAACCTAATAGTTTTCTTCCTCATTTTAGTAACCAGTCTCAGTCTATATTAGTGCTATTTCCCCCAGCAGCTTTCCCTATAAGCTCTATTTCAAGGCACCAAATCAATGATTACATGGCATGCAGTCCACTGAACTGTCCATCCTGGGAACCCAGCACATAATACAGCCCCTAATATCCTAGTGCCGCAGTAAAAGTAGAATTCACTGCAAAAGGCTAAATTCAATGCTCAGACCCTTGGGATTTTAGTTTTCTTTCTTCTCATCCAGATCTCTCAAAGCAGGTAGGACATCATCTCAGGTGCCTCTCAGAAATGCCAAGTCTGCACATGGGTTTCCTGACCCTCTGCAAATGCCATAGCAGCAGCGACAGGAGGTTTCATACCCTCCTGAAGTCATTATTCACTTCAGCACTGAAGACCACGCTCTGCACATATTAATCACACTGATCACTGCATCTCTTTTCCTGTTTTATCTTGTCCTGTCCCTATATCCAATTGATTTCCCAAATTCATGCTTCTTTTGCTTTGTTCTCCTTTCTCCCTGTGGTTCTGATGCTCATATAGTAAATTGCTCTTGCATCCACAGGATCCATTTCTCTGAATCTCTTTCAAGAAAGCCCTCTGTGATTATTCCTACACTGATTTGCTGAAATCCATAATAAAATAACCTAAACAAACCCCAAACACTTATAAATGAATGCAATTCATTCCGTACCTCTTTGTGATACCCTGTTTGCAGAAGATATTACCTTCTTCTCTGAGCAAGTCGTGTGGCTGGTGCAATTTCATATATGCTGTTGGTACAACTTCATATGTATTGTTGATACTGTATGTATTTTCACCAACTGCTGATCAGATCTCCCTGATCACGTATTGTGTATATGTGAAACCTCAGCACAGTGGGGCTAGAACCTCTGGTTTAGTGGAATTATTACTAATAATCCAGTGCAAAGCTTTCCAGCAATGAAGTTACTTTGTCTGATCTCTCTTTTACAGCATAGCTGGGGTCTCTTCTCTACTTATGCTCTAGGAAAAGAACTATATCATTCCCTGATAAAATGACTCTTGTAATTTTATACCCAATAAATTGACTGTGTGACATCATTAACTTCCCGCACATTCTGTGTGGCCATAAATAACCGCCACTTCCACATGGAAAATGGAGGAAGCACCATCTTTCAGGCAGGGCATGCGTTGCTATGAACCAAAAAAAGGACTTATTAATTTTATATTAATTAAGCTAGCATTTTAACAATAACATCGTTGTCCTTATGTTTTCCTCAGCAGTAATCAGATTCCTTCATTGTGATAAACTGCCCAGCCTTCAGCCTCATAGCTTACTCACTTGGGAATTGAATTATTGCTTCATAAAACAGAGGGTTGATTATATAATCACTTAATTAAATGTTGTACTCAGTCATTGCCAAGCTATTCCTGAAATGCATTTGGCATCTATACTTGCTAGGCAAATTTAAACATTGGAAGAGTTATTTTTTTCAGATGTGCTTCTTTAAAGGTTATTATTTCCAGGGTTCCTTTGTCTGTGTGGTCTGGTTGTTTTCCACGTGTCAAGCTCACTCTTAATCACAAAGGAGATGAAATGCTCTTTGTGTTCCTATCTGACTTGCAGATTGCAGTCAGATTCTTGCCGTTACCATTTTGGAAGCATTTTTCTTGCTTTTGCTTGCAAAAGCACTCAGAGGTGAAGCCCCCAGTCACCTCTTCAGTAACTCAGTTCTGAGCAAATACTCAGCACCTCACCTGTGACCACTGAAATTACTGTAATGAGCTGTGCATCACACCTTAGAAAGATAAAAAATCCAGCATTAGCAACAGCCCCACTGCAGACAAGCAGGAAGGATTTCACTGAGCTTAAACCAACATGCTGGGCTGCTGTGTATAAGAGAAATCCTTTCGTTCTGCTGTGCCCAGCCAGCACTCAGACCTGGCTCTGTATGTGACTTTACAGTTCCTAAGGAAGAAATACCAATGCCAACATACTTTCATAAGGTACAGTCCAGCTGATGAACATCCCAAGACCAAAGGGGACATCACATGTGCCCTTGTCAGCTCCTGGAGTCTTGCCCAGAGCTTTACCCCAGCAGCCTATGTGGTTTCACTCTTCAGGGACTCAGTGTCAGCAAGGGTAAGTAGAACACTGGCCATGAGACTATACTTCTAAATTACATGAACACTCACAGACTAAGAAGTGAAAGGCAAATTTGTGAGGAAAAAAACTGAACATACTTGTATCTGGAACTTCTCGAGTTTCCTTTCTCAGCCTGTAGATCTCTTCAAGCCTTAGATGATAGGTGCAGTGCAGAGTTCACTGACAGTCTGTATTTCCATCTTCCTGTCTGCTCCTGCCTCTCTCACACTGCCCCTAACATTTCAGCATGGTTTCATCACAGATTAGTGGACATCACAGGACAGTGGACAAGGAAAGACACTGGCTACCAATATTTCTTGCAGAAAAGTCCCGTAGTCTTACCAGGATCAGTTCAGTTGTTCAGTTTTCCTAAGACTTATCCCTAAACACAGCTGTCAGTTCTTTCTCTCATATCAGGAGAGAGAAAATGCTCAACTTGTTAATGTTCGTAAGAGTTTCTGCTTTGTCCTTTTCCAGCTTGGGTTCTGCCCTGTGTTGCCTGTGGGTTGAACAGCACAAACCAGGCAATCTTATTTATTTTCTTCATCACCATCCCACTTCTGTGTGTTTAACTCCAGGGTCTGACTCAGTCTCCTTTCAGCTTTAATGGGACTTTTTCTGTTAACATACACTGGAGCAAGACCCCATCAGTGCAAAGAAATAGGGCAGAAAACGCAGGCTGACTTCAGCTTCGTTTTACAAGTATTAAAAGTGAATGCAAGAACCTTTGTTCTCTCTGTTCCCATCCCTCTCAGAAATAGGGATCTCTAGGACAGGAAGGCAGTAATGTCATTTATTCTGAAACAAAACCAGAATTTCCTTGTACATATTCATTTTACTCTAACAATAGGCAAGTACAGCCACTGAAATAGCATGATCTCATTACTGAATTAAACTCAGTATCTCTCTATTTCTTAATTTAAAGAATTTCTCTAGGCTGCAAGACCCTGTGACCAAGAGGACAAACTCCCTTTTCAGTAAGCCGAATCAGGCGTGTTTTGCCTAAGCACTGTATATTTTCAAATATATTTTCCCCTTAATCTTGTTTAATTATTTCCAGAGGATTAACTACTTTCTATTGTCTGTCACTTCCCTCTGCAGGAAGCTCTATGCTGGGTAGTATGTCTTCTCTTATTATGCATTTGCTTGGAATATAAATTGCTTTTCAATCAGATCTTTGCATTTCTAACGACATCTTCTGTATTGCAGCAGGTGCTTTCCCTAGCTGTTACTTATATGGGCTCTAATGGCAAGTCATCTGTCTATGCAGCCACTTCGCTGCCAAATATGTAATAGAGGGATTTTATACTATCAGAAGCTTCTGGTAATTTTGATTTTTTAAAGTCTGAGACTTTTTATGTGGTTTTTTTTTCATAGCTTATTTCACTGAGCTTAAATAAATGAAATTAGGAAGGTTTAAAAGGCCCTTCTGGAAGCCTGATCTCATCTCAAATCAAACACCTTCCTTTTCTTCAACTTGGCTTCACAAGAGGGTTAAGATCTCTTTTGTTTTCTGTCCTCTTTTTAAACTTTGATAGATTGAGAGGCAGGAAATTGAAACAAGAATGTAACCACTCTTTTTCACACAATGAATAGGTAAACCATGAAACTCTTAACTATGGGCTGATTAGACAGGTTCAAAACAAAACTCAATAGAAGTCTGAAGAATAGATCTGATGGTGGCTTTTAAACACAGGTGATGTAGGTGCAGCTTCTGGTTGGGTAAGTCCCAAGTGCCCTGATGACTGATAGCCAGGACACAGGGAGGGTGGGCTTGGATTGCTCACCTCTGCTCTGGGACTTGGGCTCTGTGAGCCTGCTCTCTGGGACAGGGTCCTGGGCTGGATGCTGACTTAGTATAACCCAGAGATAGGGACCAGTCTGAGAAAACTAATGACTAGAACAATTGCTCATGGAAATACACATTGGCACATACAGGATAGTGCTTCTTGCACTCCAGGTTTCTGTTTTGCCAAGAAAAAGTGCTACCTTGGTGAAGCAAGCACAGCTATTGAATGAAAGCAGGAGTCTGCCCTCCTCCAGCAAAAACCAGGTCAAGTACTAGGGCATTGCTATCCAAGAGTGTCTGCTGGTGGACCCATTCTTTCTCTCATTGACTTGAGTTTCATTGATTTCAGGACATAAACTTACTGGTCCACCGGTTAATCGAAGTAGTGAGATGATCATTGCAGCAACGCTGAGCTCATGGTCTCTGACAATTTATTCGTGTGACTGGAGGAAATGGGACAAGTGTTCATGGTCAGCAGTGTAAACCCTATTGCCTCACCAGCAAACACAGGTCTGCAATTTCTCAGAACTCTAACGTGACCTTGTTGATATTGTTAAGAATATTGTTGGATTTCGTACAGTTTCTGTAAATGAGGACATTACTCTTTTTGCTGTTGGGATTGCTTTCTTCTCATCCTGGAGAGTGCCAAAGAAGACAGCAGTTAGAAAAGAAAGCAGAGGTTTCTAGGGAGGATGGGAGTAAGGCTGGGGGAGGAACAGAAATAACAAAACATCAGAACTGTGAGTGCCCATATGCTGCTTTATCTCCTTTCTAAAAGGGAGCGAGTGTGTCTATTTTGTTTGTGTCATGATGTCAGCAATGACTATTGCCTTCTTTCATCTCTTTGCTCTGATGCCAAATTTTCCGCTACGCCCAGTAAAACACTTACAAAGTAGATTTGGGCTCTACGTGGGATTTTAGCTGCTGCAGGTAAGTTCACAAACAGGAAAACCAAACGCCAGTTCTCTGTACACTAGGTATGCTCTTTTTTAAGGCACATGCGATAGAGGAATAAACATTTTTTGTGTACAGTGGGACTTAAAACTAGAACTGCTGGGAAAAAGATACCTTCAGTCCACCCAGGGCACCGCCATCTCTCTCCCTCTCTCTCTGTATAGCCCCCGAGGTCTGAGGCTGCTCATACACATTTTATCCTCCGCAGGTCAGTAGCTGTTGAGACCTGTTGTACATGAGTCCCATGTAAAGTGGAGCCCATGTTGACAGAAAGGGAAGGTGGGACTGAGATAAACCACTTAGTCCTAAACTGTGCAAGAGCTGATAGCAGGACTGCAGGGGGGTGGCAGAGGGGATGCCATTGCCCCTTGGACCTACGCAATGCTTGCTTCTCAGTCATAGCCTTAGGCAGGGTAGCACTGTCAGAGAGCCCTGGGGACAGCAGTGCCAGCAGGAGAGGAGCCCCTGAGCCCTTGGAGCTCCAAGATAGCTCTGAAAAGTTCGTGCCTTCACTCAGTTTGCCCACCTGCCTGTCCTGGTTTAAGCCCAGCCAGTAACTCAGAACCATGCAGCTGCTCGCGCACTCCCCACCTTAAATTGTGTATGCATGGACTCACAGTTAATTCATATCAACCAGTCCAGAGCTAAGGATGTGGGGAAATATGGAAGAATGCAAAATAATAAAGGCTTTGGGGGCATAGTATAAGATCCAACTATGCTAATGTGGGAGCGACTGAGAAAAGCCACACTGTGGGCAAGGTCTGGGTTTGATTAATACTCTTCTGCTGCCACACTGATTTTGGCTGGGTTGAATTTCTTACTGCTTGAAATTCATGCTTATGTACTGGATTTTTACTTGAAAACAGAGTGTAAGGAGCTTGGGACAAGGCTCTTAACAATAAAACCAAGTTATAGCTATAAAGGCACTGGCCTTATTCATTCTTTCATGAAAGCCTTTCATTTTCTCTTCTGAATCTGCCTTTTTTCATACCCTTGCATTTCAGGAATAACTCCACTTGGTCTTAATGGAATTAAAGAAATTAATGGAATTAAATAAATACGATGTGTCTCAGAAAAATATTTTTAGAATAAATCCTTTCTTCCACTTTACTGTTATCCCTTGGGACAGTGACTGCTAAAACCTTAGCACTTGTAACACAACACAATGGGAAGCTTGTAAAACAAAGATTCCTCTTAGTTCAGAGACAGAAGTTCTTGCTGGATAGACCATAAGGACCAGCTGGATGTTGCCATCCGCATTTACAGCTTTATCGTATAGTGACTTTTATTTCGAATATGCGGTCTTACCAATTAAAAAAAGCACAACAAAACAAAACCCGTGCAGAGTCTGCTGTTATGGAAGAAGAAAGGCAATTCTAAAAAGCCCCAGATGGTGGAGCTACTTCATTACCGGTGACAGCACAGGGTTGCGCAAGTTTTGCTTCACAAGCTCTGCGGAAAAGGATCAGCAACAGCATAGAAAGTCCCAAAACGCCTCTGCCACCACATCCCAGATCCCGTCTTTCCTGCCTAAAGAGTGTAAGTCAGGGTGCACAATTTTCTGCAAGTCTTTCCCAGGCAAAAGTTTTGACTCTTCAGCGGATGTTCTCTCTCCCTTCCAGAAAAAATACTATTTACCTCTTCTTACCTGCAGCTCTTTAATGAACTATAGGCAGTATACAGTGGTAAGCAATTTATTATACATTCCATAATGACAACATTGATACTGCATCAGAACTTTCCCCAATAGCAGTTTTTAATGGTTTTGGTGCAAAGAGGATTCTATAATTTGGCTCTTTTTTTTAATGTAGAAATGCTAAGATCCATGAAAGCAGATAAAATGCACCCTATCAGGATGGTTTTGAAAGAAAAGCTTTCCTCAAGATAATTTTATTTCTTACTGTAATTCTAGGAAACAACAATTTGAAAGTGTTAAGTTGGCTGCTCTCACCGTGAATTCCCTCAGTTTTAGTCTTAAAAAGCCCAGCTACCAGTGTCAGCTTGTAAACGTGCAGTGCACACACCACAGTGAATTACAGGCTGTGCTCCCACCATGGCAAGTTAACTGCAGACATTCCCAGTGAACCAAAAAGAGATTGAAACCTTAAGACAGCATGGGTCGAGGCAGGATTTTCACATGGTCCGAATGTCCTACTTAGCTGGGTGCAGGCTTCTTACTAAGTGCTGTACTTTAAGCACTTGCAAAGCAAACAGAAGAGCAAAACTGACTTTCACTAGGACTGAGTGGTGTGGAGCTGGGTGCAAGTGGGCAAGCACCTGGGAGCACACAGCTCTCCCATTCCTCGTGTGCCAAGAGCCGAAAAACCCTGCTGTCCTGCCAGCCAGGGCCACACCATCCACTCACTGGGGATGGTGTAACTTTGCTGGAGTGGCTGGGAAAATTGGGCCTTTTTCTCTTCCTCAGTGACCTGTCCTGCTCATTAGGAGCAGAGGGTGAGGAGCCATCCATGCACCCACCCCTGACCCAAGAGGCACACCCTCTGTGGTGGAGGCAAACACCGTACCATGGGGCTTTCCAGAAGACCAGCTGAGATATTGCATCACCATGGCAGCTCCCTGGGGGCAGCAGGAGAGCCTGGGATACCTGTTGACAACGCCCTTAGCTGTTATTAGGATTTATATAGTCATTTAGGGGATGGGCCCAGCTGGCTCTGGGGATTGGATATGGGATGTGAGCTTTTCATCTCCAGGTCACCTCACAGCTGTTGGATGGGCCTGTGGTGTGTGCGACATGACTGATGGTCTGAGGAGGAGACACAGGTCTATGTTACACGCATATGTACACGCACATAAACCCCCATGCAATTAGCACTAATTGGCAGTCTGCTTCGAAACCACTGCCGAGCAGTCAAAGATGAGTGGCCATATAGGCAAACCCAAACTGCTGTACATTTCTCTTAATAAAACTTAGGGATTTGGCTTGAAAAATTTATTATGGAGCTCTTGAAAAGGTTAAGCCTGCCCTGGAGCCAATTTCATGTCTTCCTCTACTATCAACATTTGGAGAATCAAATAATTGGGCAAAGGAGGACCGGGTAATTTCTAGTGACTTTATAGGACAGATGATCTGAAAGCCATCTACTTGCCCCTCAGGCTCCCTGCCAAGTGTATAAAAATGAACAGATATTAGTACCAATTAAAAAAAAAAGGCACAAAGAAACCAGCAAAAAACCCCAAGCAAGTCACCATTGTCTTCTAGTAGGCATCTGGGAACATAGAGGGTAAATTGCATATTAACTGTAAAAATGCCATCCCTTAAAGTGGCTTCTCCATACTGACTTCTACACTGTATTTTTCCACAGCCTGATGAAGCAGCCAAAGCCATCAGGCTGTTTTCTTTCCACCTAAAATCTCATTGTAGATAGGCTCTGCGACTCCTCTCTGCTTGAGTTCCTGAGCTACCCGTGGTACCCTCAGCCCAGAAAAGCCCTTCATTTCAAAGGCATCATGGTCCATTTGTGAATATTTTGCTGTCACTGAGGGCCAGGATAAACCAGGTCTGTGACCTTGCACTCAGCACAACAGGCACTCTGCCCTGCTATCACTATGTTGCGGTAGGTGCATTTACTTGGGTGCTGCTTTGTGGGCCAGATGTACCTGGTGCTCATCTAGAGCAGGAGCAGACACTCACTGCGACTCCCTGCTCCGGTAAGGCTTGGCCCCAGCTCACTTTAGAGAGAGGCAAAACGGGCCTCTCACCTGGAACTGCACTGGGCTGACTTTGTCAGTGCCTGGGTTCAAACCCTCCCTACTCTTGCTGGGTTTATTTTGTTGCTGTACAAGGATTGCACAAAATACAGAGACAGCATCATTAGTGGGTTTATCTACTGGGGACTTGTCCTGTGTTTTATCTGCTGCCCCTCCAGCGCCTGACAATATGGTTTGGTCACATCACTTCATTCTGTGGCACCTCAAATAATAGAATCATAGAATGGCTTAGGTTGGAAAGGACCATCTAGTTCCAACCCCTCCTCTTAATTCATACCAGTGTCAGGTCTAGCAGCTCATAGCCTTTGCTGCATACAGCATGCTCCTAAATTGTCTGACACAACTGCACACCAGTAGCAGGGGAGCCTCTGACTACTACTTTTAGGTATACAGATTTTTTTGTATTTATTATTATTGCATTTGATATCATTTCAGTTTCCATTATGCTGCTTTTCAAAGAAAATTGAAATATATTTGAAATTAATACCATAGTACCAGCAACTGGCAATCCTATGCAATGTTGCATACGGATGTAGTTATGAGATTTCCTTAGTTCATGTAAGGTGAAGGTTAATTTTAGAATGCAGTAAGAGTACCACAGCCATTAAAATAGTATGGAAAAATGCTACCAGATGAGAAATTGTCCAAAATAAATTAAACCCATGATCTGAGTCATGTCTTTCTGGGCCACTTTGATACTAGACTATATTTTTCTTGTTTGTGTTCTTGCCAGAGGTTTTCATAGCAATCACGCTCATTTCCAAGGTAATCATTCCTTCTTACGTTAACAAAAAGGACTCTTTCTCAAGGTATGTGATGTTACTTTGCAAAAGCAAAACTATGTTTGAAGCTCTGAAATAAATTTTAAAAGATCAGTTTTACTTTTGGGTTGGTATACAACGACTGATAATTTACTATATTATAACGTTAGTACAAACACAGTAGGCTGCATTATTTTGACACTTCTGGATGTGTTTCTTCATTCCCTTCTGAGTTTTATTATGTCACTGTCAAAATAGCTACTGGTAGGAAATTTTATGACTTGTGTGGCAAAGGATGTGGTGCCACAGAGATGAACAAAGAACAGGTCAGCTACAAGGTAATCCATCTTTCCCCCTCTGGACCACACTCCCCCTTCCTCCTCTACAGTGAATTTTGAGACTGCCACAGAGCAGAGAGCTGCTGCAAGACTCAGGGTCCCATTAACACTATCCTGGATGCCTTCCCACAGCTTCATCCTTGTGAGGATACTCCTGGTGTGACTGTCATTTGCTGACCCTGATTTAGCACAGCCAGAATATAGGAAATTGTGAAAAATAAAGCTGGTTTATGTTCCACCGTTTTTTGTTTTTTGTTTTTTTTGTTTTTTGGTTTTTTTTTCCCAAGAGTATTCCCACTGATTTTAAAAGGATGGGTAGATGCTTTTTGAAGCCAGGGTTCAGGCTCATCTGCCTGCATGTCCTTGTTACTGAGAGACAAAGCAAAGGTTATTTTTGATCATCTCTGTAGAAATTATCATCATCCCCTATTTTTCTGCAATATTAAGCATGTTTGTTAAACAGTACCCACTGCAAAACTGTGTCTTTGGGCACAGTTTTTGTTCTAGTACAGAGCCTAGGCACTTTGCCTGAGCAAGGAGGATTTTCATCTCCTGAAGTCTTAATTTGCCTCCCTTGAGCAGCAGCAGCACCAACAGCCTCCTAAAAGAGACTGTGCCTTTCCTTAAATCCTCTCCTGGAGCACAGCTCAGAGGGGCAGCCACCTTTCCCAGCTGTCTTAGCCTCTCACAGAAGGTGGGGCATGTTTTACAAGGTAAGACATACAGAAAAGCAAAAGCTGATTGTGTAATTGAGAGGTAAGACACACAAACACAGGCTCGTGTCCTGAGATGTACGGTGGGATATTCTGCATGATGATGTTTAATGTGTTTGTCACCTGGAGTTGAAAATATTTTAAATACTTTCATGCAAAGCTTCAGGTTGTAAGAAATACTTCTAACTTGTCAGCAAAAAGTACCTGTGTCCTGTAATACTTTCCTGCCTCTCCCCAATTTACATCTACATCTACCAACAACTAGCTTGTGTGGGAAAGCCAACCAAGTATATCCGTGCGGTAATTATAGTCACATTAACCATTACCAGTGAACGTGCACAAATGTGAGCAGCTGACTGAAAGCTGCCCTTAATGCTCACCTAGAGTCACCAGGACAGCAGTGTTTCACATCCTACGCAGGACAGTTCAGCAAAGCAAGGAGGATTTGACCTTCCTCCGCTTTTCGGACATAGACAGGTTTTGACCATGGAATTAACTAGTTCATTTTCTCTTTTTTCCTCACTGTGCTCTGCCAAAACGCAATTAGACAAAGGCACTGCACACAGAGCCTGTTCCCTGCCAGGGGGCACTTCTGAGGAGACAAGCAGTGTATATTGAGGTTGCTCCAGGAGTTAAGACTCAAATGATGATTTAAAGGGAAACATGTTGCGTTAAGAAATGTCATGTGCTGCTTTGAATCCATCATTTTGCATGTGCTCAGCTATTCCCTGGGTGGCCTGAGCTTTGGCAGTTATTGCCTGCATTACTTTATCAAATTAAATTTGATCAGGGGGAGGAAAATGAGGATGGGGATATAATGAGATTACAAGTCCTTGGTCTCCCCTTTTACTCTCCTATAGCTTTTCGGCTACAATGGCATCATGTCCAATTCAGACAAGACCCATCCTGCTGTCTTTTGCCTGAGGCCATGGTTTTGCAGCATCTCAAGGGCCAGTGCTCCCTGAAGGTGGTTGGGAGTGATGCAGGCAGCGGCTGCAGAACTGAGCTCTGGTGCAGGCAGTGGGGATCTGGTCATTCCAGTCTTTGGGTGCTGTAGGTAAACTTCCTAGTGATGGATGGTGGAAAACAAAGAGATGTCACTGGGTGAACAGGATGTGGCTAACTCTAAACAGTGTTACGGAGTTTCTGGGGTTTTCAGTAACAGCGGCTGCAATGGGTTACTGGGACCGAGTCTGGAATAAAATGTCAGGAAGATTGAAAATCAGGTTTCATCTCTAAAGATACAGAGAATTTGCTGAGCACAGGCATCTCTCTCTTATTTTATTTCTGCAGAGTGCCAAAGAAGTCCTCACAGGCTCAGGTTTAAAATTGGCCAACGTAACAGTATTTGGTAAGTCAAAAATCAGGGTAGACAAATGGCAAACATTAAAAAAAAAAATCATACATTGAAACTAACCATTCAGTTCCTTGCATGTATTGTTGATACTGTATATAAGAAGGCTGGAAAATCCAATGTACAACCATATCTCAAGGACATGAGACACTGGTCTTGTGGCAGTGAAGACCACTTCCTGTACAAAACAGATCTTGCACTGACCTGGAAGAGAGGATGGAGAATGGTGTTGACTGTACTGCAATATCATTTGCTCTTCTTGATCCTACCTGAACTATAAATTCACAATGAAAATCCTTATTTTCAGTGTACAGATCAATTGCTAGCTGGATGCATTCATGCAAAAATATATTATTGCTAATTGTTCAGTGAAAGACTTGTGAAGAATTTATAAAGAATGAATCTCAATGCTTTAATGAAATCTATCTTCTGCTTATAAAAGCTACAGAATGTAATAAGGAAAAGTCTCTCTGTAACTTTTCTGGATCTAGCACTGCATGGTCAGATTGTAATTCACAATTAAATTTCATTCAGTTGCTCAAAAGCCTTTAAAAGAGATTGATGATATTATTAAATTCCAGAGGATTTACCTGTAAGACAAAATGTAGTTGGATAGCATACAATCTGGTACTCCTATGTATTGGAATCATCTTCCCATTGCTGGTGGCATCTTCAATATCCTGACTTCTGGATATGTTTAGCGCTTCATTTTCATCCATCCCAAGCTTTTTTCCTAATAAGCAAGTTCAACAGCATCTGTACGTACGGATTAGCTAGACTGAACTTCTCTTCCCTAACACCCAGTCAAACATCTGTTACAGAAAGTAGAGGGATGCCCACTGATTTTATGGGGAGCTAAATCAGTTGCAAATCAGGATAAAACTGGTGCAAGTGGGAAAGAGTTTTGCAGCCTCAGATACATCAAAGTACTTGGAAGCTGCTGGAACTATGTGAGTGCCTGAATCCTTTTCTGAATAGGCATTTTAGAGCCATGTCGTCAGTAGTATTTAAGCCCCCAAATCATTTTGAGTAACTGGGACCTTTCTGAAGATAGAGGAGTTGCCCACAATGTAAAATGGTAGCTACTATCACAGATGCAATCCTCTCCCTGTTTATGGATTATCCTTTAGAGTTCCGCAAGGTGTCAGACCCTTGCCACATGAAGGAGATTTAACATATATCTAGAAAACAGAAATCCTGGCTATTCTTTCCTCTCTTCAGCATGACCCTGCCCAAGCTGACATCTCGAGAAAACTCTAAGTACACCATATCACATATTATTTGTACAATGTCTTGGGTCATCTGCACAGTGACTTGATATGAACATTTTCACACCTTTTCTAAAATTGACTGGGGGCCAGTTCTCTGTGTTTTAATATTCC
Source organism: Lathamus discolor (assembly GCF_037157495.1). NCBI lineage: Eukaryota > Metazoa > Chordata > Aves > Psittaciformes > Psittacidae > Lathamus > Lathamus discolor. The sequence continues at coordinate 15,606,541 of NC_088885.1, forward strand.
CTGAAATTACACAAACCTGGAAAATCAGTGGAGCTGTGTGGGTTACAGTTTCGCTTCTGAACCTAACACTGGGGCAGCCTAATGGTTATACAAATAATAACATCGGAGCTGCAGAAAGAGTTGTACAAAACAGAAATGAAAGCATATGGAAAGAATGACTCAGCTCCATTCTGCTCCACTCCCACCACATCTCTGAATTATTGTTTTCCCCTAGAAGTGCTTTTGATCTGAAGTGCATCTGTAAAAGACGGGACAAAAGTTTTGATTAATATTCGTTCCCAGTGAGCAGAGGTCTCTAAGCAGACTTTCTGTCAGTAGTGACAGGGGCAGAGTCTATAGCAGATCAGAGCATGGGAGGTTTTTTCACAGATGTGGTTGTGTGTGGATTCCTCACCATCATCCCACGGCCATATTCTGCTCTCAGTCTCTTCAGTAAAGGTCTTGGGGACAACAGCAAGATCTATGATTCACATCTCTAAATTGAAACAGGTAAAGGTCTATGCACTCTCTGTTAGCAATATTTTACTTTGCATTGCATAAACTGACAGATCCTGTTCCAACCCAACTGTTAGTCCTTCACCAGTTCCTCTCTCTAAAGACTCTGGTATCAGTGAGGGCAAAAGCCAGCTTTATATTTGTCTGCAGGCTTTAGGTTTGGCCACGTTGCTTCAGAGCTGCATGAGGAGTGGATCCATCTCTACTGCTGGCAGCAGGGTTACTGCCCAGCTGGCAAGAGTGCCTCAGTGTCCAAAAACTGGAAAGCGGCTTCCATTCCAGCGGCCATTGTCTTGGGTACTAGAAAATTATTGGTACAGAAGACTGGCTTCTGCTTTGTGTCATTCAGCATGACACCCTAATCTGTTTTATGCAAGCTAAGACCTGTTCAGAAAAGAATCAGGGGACCAGATCCGATTGCCCTTGTCCTCCAGTACAAAGCAAAATACATGTGCCCATGAAAACCAAGGGCTAAACCTGTTTCCTCCCAAGCCACTTTCCTGAAGCCAGCAATATCTCCCTGATTGAGCAGTCTCAGCTCAGGACTCAGCTAAGAACAGAAGGGCTGTTCCTATCACGTAACAGATCTATACCTTCTTTCTCATTCTACTGCGTGCCCATCCTGTTTATCTCTTCTAAACTGCATATTGTTTCCACTTTAACAGCTCCTGCCAGCTGTTTTCTTTTGGTACCTTTTATTGCAGATAGAATTTCAAGGGCTTCCAGGGGGAAGCTGCTGAAAGCACTGCAGCTCTCGGACTCACTTCAAAGCAACTTTCATCATTTTTCACGCACTCTTTTTAGGACTCCTCTTCTGTTCTTTCCCCAAACCAGATTCTCTCAAAGATCACACTGGGAGATAGCACTATTTATGGCACTTCAGCGGGAGACATCGTGTTTTTTGTCTGATTTGGATACATCCACTGTCCTGTAAAGGTTAACAACAGAGAGGTTTCCTCCCCCTCTCACTTGTATTTTGTTATTGGTAGGGTTTTTTCCAAAGGAAAGGGTGGGAGGGAAGGTTACAGCTGGAATTTAGCTGCCAGAAGCCTGAGGGTCAACTTTAATTTAGTTGAACCTCCCATCATTAAAGAGATTGTAGCTTCTGCAGTGGACCAAGCAAACGCATCCGTGGGAGGCCCTGGCTTCACACCAAGGCTAATTGTGGCTGAATTATTCTAACAAGCTGCGAGGCTTTGTTGCTGGACTTAGAGGAGAGATAGCCCATCAGTTTTGTAATTATCCCAGGGTGGAGAGCAGGAGGGAAAAGAAAATTCCTGCCTAACTAATGCCCTCAATGAGCAGCCTGCTATCCTCCCAAGGCCAATGGGTGCAGGCCAGGGCTGCTACCCTGATGAACTGGAGGCTGTGTCCTGTAATGCGGTGGGGGAAAAAGGACAGTAAGTCTTGAAAATACAGGGTTGAATGGCTATGTTGGATGGGAAAGGCCAGATTCAACCCTGACTTAAAGGACTGTGACCCTGCAAATTCAGTGCAGGTACACTCCTCCAACAGGGGTGCTTTCAGGAAAACCAAATGCAAATTAAGTGTTTGAAGAGCAGTTTGTGGTACTACATGTGTCTTCTTGAGTGTCATATCTGGAGTTTGAGCCACTCAAGGTGAACAAAAAAACGTCTGTTTAAATCCTGGTTCTTCTGCTTGACAAGTATTTGAAACCCACCTGAACAGTCAAGCTGGCTCTGCTTTGAATAGGAGGTTGGACTAGGTGACCTTTAGCAGCCCCTTTCACCCCAAACTTATCTGTGATTTTGTGTGGATGTCCATTTTCTAGAAACCCCATTTAAACCCATAATATTCTTTCTGAAAAATAGAAGATGTTAAAAAGGATGAAGACTCATTTCCCCTGTTTTCTTTGTGGATGGGTATCTATTGCAAATCTGCCTTCCCTCTCCTCTACAAACCATCTATAATGCCACTGAAGGAAGAGGGAGACTAACGCTGGGTTGGCATGCTTGTGAGGGCTAGCACACCACAACCATTAGCACAGTAGAGAAAGTAGCAGTAGCAGTGAAGAGTCAAAATGCAAAAATTTTTCGTGATGCAAAACTTGGCAGAGGACACAGCATCCAGCCAGGACCTGGAGTCAGGAATGAGGCAACATTTCCCAAGCACTGTTATTGCTCACTGGTGGGCAGGAGGAGCTGTTCATGGCTGATGTTTCTCTACTCTTAACAGTGGCAGAACTGCATATCTGCCTCTGTCAGTGGCATGGATGTTGGCATCTGGAGGCACAAAGAGGTCCTGGGTGAGCTTTGACCTGTACATCTGCACTTGAGCCCATGATTGCCTGATTGCTCATCTTTCAGTCCTTGTATCTTAATTCTTACATAAATAAATAGATAAATAAGTGAAAAGCAACCTCTATTTAACCCTCCTTGTCCACTATTCAGGCAAACGAGCTTAACAATTACAGAACATGTTGTCGTTATAGCTACCAAATATTCCCGAACGCCAACACACCCAAGTGGAAGACTGCCAAACAGATCATAGATTTTTTTTTCTTAAGCTTAGAAACCTGAAGGGCATATTCTACTTGATGCCTTTGGAGCATTTTCTTCAGGTCATTTGAAAAACAAAGGCAACTCACTTCCTGAATTATAGCTGCAAAGAGAGTGTAGTCTCCTGGCTGTTTGCTCACATAGGAAGGTGGTGTGATGTGATGCGATGTGATGTGGTAAGGGAGATGAATTTTAGAGGAAGAGGTTGCTTCATGGGTATGGATCTCCTCAGGTGTATTTGAAGCCTTCTACTGAGTCCCTTGTGACATCAATTAGTCTGTCTCTGGACCAGCTACTCCACCTAGAATGCTGTCTTGCAGCTGTTTGGTAAAGTACTTGAAAGTTTTCACCTCTACACCTCAAGCTGCAAGGAGTTTTTACGATCCTTAATAAAACACTTAGAACCGAATCATTTTGACATTTTTGTTGTTGTTAAATAAACAAAATTTGTTATATAAACTAAAGAGGTGGGTTGACTGTGAACCCACGATTTACTGGCCTTTTACCAGCCTGGAACAATCTTCTTCAGAAACAGTGATGAACCTGTGGCAGAAAAATGCTTTTCTTACTGTATAACCCCATCATACTGTATGGGATGTAGATTACTGCAACTCTTATCTTGCATAAATGAACAGCTCTGGGCAAAATATTACACATATTAATGAAACTCACAGAAGCTATAAGCACACATTACAACTAATGGAGGCTTTTCCTAAGGAAAGGCAGCAGGAGTATTGTACTGGCAAATCTATCACATCATTGGACTATGAAAGTTGTAAGAAATATTCGAGGATACACTAGTATATTAAAGACGAGGCCTGTGGCAATTGTAGAGACTACAAGAGCTTGTAGCCTAAGGCTTACTCTGATTGCAAGGAAAAATGATCTCATCTTCAATTTCTCAAGATACAAACCAAATGCCTTACAAATTGGTCACATACCATTTAACTCATATTAATCTACATCGTGTTGCCTGGGGGTTCAAAACCTTGTTTTTGTTGCATTTTTCTTTTTTTTCCCTCTAGACTGTATCTTTTTTTGGCTGTAAAATGTGTGGAAAGCTGTACAAGAGACATTCACAAATACGCTTCTCATTACCAGCATGCTCTGTACAGTAATGCCTACACAGTCATGCTAATGTGTTTTGCTTCGAGTTCATGTAAATCAAGGTTGTGGATGAGTCCATTTTAGATGTATTAGCACTGTAAGAGACTTTAGTCAAGGAAAGTAATTATATTGGACACACTTTGCTTTTTCTGACTCAAAAGATACAGAGATCCCTTAAATGCAACAACAAGCTCGTTAACTGCTGTGTATAGGGTCAGCTTATCATGAATTTCCAAGGCCTTTAATGCAGACCATGCATGGTTCTAAGCCTCTAAGGAACAGCCTTTAGGACTGGAAGGTAAGCACTTTAACTAGCTTCCCTGTGAACCACACAAAGCATTCACTGAAAGCTGAATTAAATGTTTCAAACTATTAAGAAAGGCTTTCAGTCATTTTAAGATACAGAGACTCTCCAAAACTTGTCCTTTGGTCTATAAATATTTGATACAAGGAGGTCGGCTTCTATGCCCTAACTGAGGAAAATGTTGCTTCTCACTATACCAGCTGGGATTTCTCTCCAACGTGGTCAAAGCACATGGACAGGACGTGCCTTTACACTGAAAATCTGAGCATAGAGCAGAGATAAATGCTGATACCCACAGCTCACTAGTGCAGGCTTTGCCCAGAAATGCAGTTTAATCATATGCGGAAAGGCTGATCTCAGACCATCCCTCTCAGAAGCCTTTTTCCTCATGCCAAAGATGGGTCCTGGTGTCCTCCCTCCTTAGCCACCCCTTCCAAGCGTCTGCTACCTGGCACTATTAGATCACCATTCTCTATTGCAGGAGGAAGGATTTCCATAGAGGTGGATTGCAGTCAGGGCTCACCTGCACGAGAATGGCTCTGCTGATGTGCAAACATCCCCTTTGAGGTCTCCAGGGGACGAAAGAATGGCTTCACTGCAGGGCTGTAAAACCCATTCACCTGGACAGCCTCCCAAGACAGGCTCTAGCTTGGCTTTTGAGGGGCATACTGAAATGCTTCCAGGCTTTGCACACAGCTGACAAAGGCATGAGTAAGCCTCTCCTGAACCAGATCATGGTCTTGGATATGTCCCTGTGCAGAGCTGTGTACCTACACAAGATTGATTGGGCAAGGCGCTGTGTGTGGAGGTGAAGCAGAGTGGTCTACAAGGACTCAGTGCTCGTGGGATGACCTGCTGGATGCAAATATACCACCAAAACTTCATAGGCATGATTATGAGTTTTTAGTAATACTTCTCGAGACAGAAAATTGGCCCAAAGACCTCTCAAAAGGAGTCTGAAATCACATACGGATTCACCACACCTTCACTTTCCCTTGCAAAAACTGGTTTGACTGAGTCCCCAGCTATCTCCCTGCACAGTGGTACAGAGTGGGGGAAAACCAGGCTTGTCATCTGCCCTCTCAGTCCCCTGATGGAACAAGATGTATTTGCCTTTAACCCAGGCAAAGGTTTCACCTGCTCCCATTGCTTCTCGATAAAAGAGTCAGCGCATGAAACCATCGCCAAGGATATGAACAGATGCAGAGAGGAGAATGGGAACAACAGCAAACATTATGTTCCTCCCAGAGCGGTGCTCCTGTCTCTGCCCATGCCACATCTGTGTTTTTGAAGGGAAATGTCATAACATTGCTAATCAATAAGAAGAGTGACAGGACCATTTGTCAAGAGCAAGCCAGCACTGCAGCTGTTGCAGTCATCCTCTCTATGGGCTTTGCGACAAGAAGCGGAGGGAAGGACCCGACCATTCGCCTGCGGCAGCCACTGTGCGAGGGCAGCCCCAGGGCAGCTTGCTAAGGTGCCGCGCCAGCCTTGCGGCAGTTGGGCTGAGCAAGTGGGCAAAAAGCCTGGCAGGAAGTATAGAGTTTCCAACAAAAGACACCAGACACCCTGCAAGGGAGGGACGGTCCGGGGTGTCGGAGGAGTCTGTTGACCTTTAATCCTGAGCCCGCTGTTGCATATGCATCACTTTTGAACTGCAGATGTTCCTCGCTGCTCCGCCAGCCAGGGCGACAAGCGGCTGATCTTACAGAGGAGGAGGCAGGGCTCGGAGAGAACTTAATGAAGACTTTAAGCTATGGGTTGCAATTAAAATAGCCCGGCAGTGTAAGCGGGGGGGGGGGGGGGGGGTCGCTAAGCTCCTGCAGCTGCTCTGCCTGCAGTAATGGCTGAGAGTTAATGTCCGTGCTGATAGGCACAGCTCTCCTCCACAATGAGAGCAGTCGTGCATGCCGGGGGCTGTTGGCAGAGGTGACAAAACTGATCTGCCCTTTCCCACCCCATCAAAATAATTCTTAAATTAGGAAATTTATCTTAATCTGGTGGTCTATCTGTGGGTCGCACTGCTGCCGATAATGTTTTCCCACTTTCCCCTAGACAGCTCTGGCCAGTAAATAGAAAATGAATAAATATCGATGTAGGGAGGCACAGGGAAACACCCCTTCTTTTTCAGTCCATGACCTGCTTTTTCATGGGCAGAATTCGGCCTTCAACATGGTCCCCACAAGGAAAGAAAGCTGCCTCCTGTGAAACAGAGATCTGCTTCTCCGTCCCTGAAAGCAGCCAATTACAATAAATCCACATGTCATGGTGTCGTACCCAACTGTCAGGATGCCTACAAGTTTAAAATGATACAGGCTTGAGCCTGGATTGCACTTCTGAACTATATCCACCAAGGTGCATCTGTAGTATTGATCCCACATGAGGTTAGCAGGTTTGACAGTAAATGCTGTTTGAGTAACACCAGCACCTCACTCAGTGTCACCTTAGCAGCAGCTAATGCCACCTGATGGTTCTCTCCTGACACTCAGGTTCAGATCATGATGCTGCAGCTCTGCAAAGTGCACCCAAACTATTTGTTTTATAACCAAAGTTTCCTCTAAGAGAAAAGTGCCATTTTTTCTTATTCAGTGTTTCGAAAAAAATTGTCAGTTCTGGCAGGATTTTGTTTCCAGAACTTCTTGTCCCAGAACAAAGCATTCCCCTAAGCTTGAAGTGGCCCATGTGAACATTTCTGGAATGGAATCTTTTCAGTGTTCATTTGGAAATGATTTTTTCCCACATGCAATTCATTGTTATTATTTTCACACAAGAAAACACCAAGAAGTTTTCAAAGGACAAGCTTGGACCAAAACGCTTTGATTTCACAAAGGCAGAAAGTTTTGATTGACCCAAAGTAACATTTTATCAGACCTCCATTCCACACAGAATTTCGTTTGCACACAAATGTTTCTGTTTTGTTCGGGAACCAGGAAAAATATTTTCACACATGGAAAGATCTGGTTTATCTCGATCTTACCAGTCCTCCCCAGAGCTGGTTCTCCTTCCCTGGTTCTCCAGCTCAGGCTGGAAGCTGGCCAGGTTTTGGCACTGCCCTCTGTAACAGCCATCTCTGGATTTCACCCTCTTGCAAACGCACTAATATTGCTCTCACAGCCTCCACCAAGGGCAAACTCATTAAAGCTGGGAGGTCTGATCAGAATGCATGAAGTACTACAGAAATGGCCAGGCTTGAGAGATAATTTGTCAAAGTATTTGTCGTTTCTCATCTTTTTAAAGATGCCGCAGATCTTCAGGCACCTGAATTCTGGCCCAGCTGTCCAAGAAGTGGCCATATAAAGAGATGAAATTGTGAAGAAAAGGGGCAGGTCAAGAGGTTGAATTCATTGTAAGGGATGATATAGCTTTCATAGCAATATACCTACTGCCTGTAATTTATAACCCAGGCTGCCATAATGCTCCTGTATCCCTTTTTGTTTCTGCAACTCCAGCTCAGTGAAGAATTTCAGCATGCACTTTGATTGACAGGCAGATGGCAACATTGTTTGCCATTAGTGTAAACCTATTATTTAATATATCTGTTGGTTTTATTATGTTGGGGTTTTTTTTGACAGAGTACTAGTGACTATAAAGTTTAATTGCCTTTTTTTTTCCAATAAATAAATCATTGCTGGTTTCAGTGGGAATTCTACTTTTATCTTCCAATAAGAAGATGAAGTAAACCTCTTAACTAAACTCCTTCCTCCTTCCTTTCCTCTTTCATCTCACTAAGCCTCTTCTTATGAGCAACATCTTGTGTAAGTCAGGTTTTATGTCAGTGAAAGAAATGGGGTTTAAATTGGTAGATTCTGCCTCACAAAGTCTTGACATGAGTGGAATTGGGATTTTATCCTGGGGGAACACAGGCTTGGCTCCCACCTTACTGGCACCAGGCTTTGAAACTTCTACTCATGCTTCAAGCAGGTGGAAGGGACAGCAGAATCAGGCTGAATGTATTAAAAAAAAAGGGGGAAATTTGATGAATAAAGATATAATAATTAATATGCTTGGAATACACTTGCCCCACTTTATTTCTATACCAGGAGTACGTGATTAACACAGACACTACAGTCCAGCAGAGGCTCAGTGAGAGTTCTGAGGCAACGCTGCACTGTACCAGAGCAGGCTGCTGTGTCTCCTGGATGCTTTTGAATGGCTTGCTTCCTCTCTTTCTCATCTCCCTGATTTAAGACTATCAATAGCCCTCGAAGCATATCAGGCCAAAGCCATTAGAGGGCAGAAAGAGAAAACCTGGTTTGGTTGTCTGAACCCTTTGTTTAGCTGTCTTTGGAGGTAAGTCCATCCAACCAGTGAAAAAGAAAGTCTCTTTTTCAAACCTGTGAATCCATTCAGAGTGCTCACATGCAAGGAAAGCAGTGAAGCTGAACAAAATGCAAATTTTGCTGGCTGAGGAAGATTATCTGATGCTGTTATAAATATCTACAGCTGAGACACTGGATTTCCATTTGACTTGGGGTTTTTTGCATCTGACTTCTTAACTACATACCTCAGCTTTTCTATGGGCTGAGGTTCAGGAAAGGAACTTTGTAGCTGGGGAGGTAGGAGAAGTAGTGAAATATTTATAATGCCACCATAAAATTATGTGCTCTTCTGGGTAGAGTTCTTTCGCTTTTTGCTCTACCATTGCTCTGCCACATATCTGGCACAGTTCAGACTCCTTGAGAAGTAGCAAACTCATATATATATTACACATAGACACCAAAGACACAAACAGTATGAGAAAAGCCAAACTGGGTAGTGGGATTTCCCTCTTTTTTTTGCAGTGATCAGACAAGCACAAAGCAAAACCATCACTTCCCCTTTTCTTGTCCCATTCAGTTGAAGCAATTAAAATTGAGAGCAACTTCACTGAAGGTGAATCTGGTGGCAAGCCAACCTCAGTGAATGGGCCTGGTCCAGTTATTAATAAGTTTCTGTGTATAGTAATCAGAAAAACACATATTTTATGTGCTACAGAATTGCTACATCAGGTGAAATCAAAGGGACTGCATTAAAAGTGGTGGTCTGGGGAGCTGGAATAGAAAGTTACTATTGCACCAAACCCAAGCTGTCCCAATGGTCGCTCCTTCAAAGCTTCAGAAACCTCCTGCTTTAAACCAGACAGAGAGAGGATACTCCTTGAGAGTACAATCCAAAAGAGAGCAAGGCTCTGTTGTGTTAACATGAAAAGCCCTTCCAGAAGTGAGAACAGAATTGTTACCTTTTATACTGAGGTTGTGATGCCGTTTCTGGTGACAGTAGCAGGCAAAGAGCAGGTGATGCACCTACGTTAGTGTTATTGTGGAAATCCATCTGTGACAGGCAGTAGGGAGGCAGGGAGGATGGACAACTAACCCACTTAGACCTGCATGCAGTGACTCTATTCCCATGACAGATTTCATGTTGTATTTTGCCATCCAGCTAATGGTGTAGTGGAAAGCAAACATAGGCAATAATGGGATGACAGCCTTGGGATGGGTTAGAGTCTCTTTTCAATGGTACTCCTTCAAAATTCTTTCCAGTGTTATTGGAATATTTTTTCTCTATCTTTCCTATGGCCTGGAAATAATTAATCATAAATGATGCTATAATCTAATTAAGCAGGTTTGGGTAAGTGTGGGAACCCCTTTCTTCTATGCAGTATTGCAAACTAAGTTTCTCACCTAAATCTGTTTGCCCTTTTGCCTTGCCTGCAAACTGAAGTGATGACAGTCTGGTTTCTTTTCTGTGGACCTGGAAGGCCTCTTGTTCTTGCAGATCAAGAATAATAAAGTTATTTCTCTGCCAGAAATGACTCATTGCCTAAAGTGCCTTAATACATATGCACTATGTTCTTCTGCCACTAGAGTCTGGGTGGAGGTGGCTGTGTTTCTCTTCAGATTAGGGCTGTCTCCTTTCATCATATTAGATTTAATGCACTGAGGTATTCCTAGGACAACTCATCTCTTCTTTAACATCATATTATCCATGAAAAGAGCCTCTGTTAAGCAGAGATGACAACCTATGAAAGCTTTTTCTCATACCAAGGGAGCCAAATGAGAGGAAGAAACTGCTTCAAGATTGTTCTGGAAGATGTGGAGCTCACTGGCCTTGATCCAGTAAGGCAGGAAAGCATTGTTTAACTTCAAACATACAAGCATTTGACTTCAGTGGGACTATGCAAGCCTGTAACATGTATGTGTATGTGAAGACTCTCGCATTCTCAGAAACTGCAACAACAACAATTCCTCTATGATTTTCTTTTCTTTTGGGCTACCTACTGATACGTCAGTTTACTAAACAACTCCTCACTGTTCTGGCAAGTGACGTGATGTATGACTTGAGCCCCAGAGTTTTGAATCGGTGTCTGACTTGAAAGTATCTATTTCTGTGCTCAGTTCCACCTCACCTCTAGAGATCCATTCTTTTCTTTTTTGTTCTTTTCTTATTCTGTGCTTCTCCTTCTTGGAAGCAGCTCTGAGACTTGCAGAAGCAATGCCCAAAACTAACAGAGCTGCTGTAAAATTCAGGTATTCCACCTTGCCACAGCACAGAATTTTGCAAAATAGGACACAAAAAAATATATATTGAATCTTTTTATTTTAGTTTACAATAATGGGGAGTAGGGCGGAAGACGTGAAAAGACCAAGCAGCTCCTAGGAGCAGTCTTTTCTGACAAGTCAGCTGGTATAAAAGTAATGGGACTGGTGACCTCATGCCATTTACTTCAGTGTGCATGAATCTACCACTGCATCTCATTAATGCTGCACTAAAATGCATGAAACATTTTACTGTCCTCACACCTGCCTTTCACAGATGAAGGAAACTGTTTTATGTGGCTGAGGAGCAGTTCAGTATCTTGCTGCCATGAGATGGCAAATGTCACTCTGGATAGACACGAATTGGCAGAGGATAGTTGCAATAACTTCCATTTGTTCCTGTGATGTGACCAGACTGTCTTTGTGACAACACTGATGTTAGTTCTGTGTTTAGAACTTTATCCTGTTTTCCTGTGTTAGCCAGGATGATTCCAAAACAACACATCAGCTTCACTAGTTTGCTCTGAATAGTGATGGCAGCAACTCTCCATAGACCAGTTCCAGCTTTGGGCCTGTCTCTGCAATGTTTCTGCACCAGGCAGGCATTTAGTGAGCTACAGGTGTGCTTGTGAGAGCTTATGTCAGTGTGGGATTTCCAAGGGATGTGGCGGATAGGTTACACTGAGAAGACGACTGAGGTAGCTATATTTAAACACATATGAATGTTTGGGCCACAGTATTTTCAGTCTTCTTATAGAGAGAATACAGGTTTATATCTGAGAATTGCTGCAACTTGCAAGCACCAGTGTAAGACACTTCCTGCAGGTGGAAGCTCTGTTTTTTAAGCTCATTGCTGCTCACTTACTGCTTAATCTGTGCCAGCCGAAACAGAGAAAACTCTAGTGACAGAAATGGTGAACCTATTAGTACCTACCACCCGTGGTCCTTCCTCTATTACCCTGAATGGCAGGGATACCCTGTCTAACCTCACAGCAAGCCCTGCAGTGAGCTCATTTCTGGTTCTTCCAGATAGTCTTGAAGAGCCTGAGACACCCAAATTGAGTAAAGGAAGCCCTTGGCATTCGTAAGGGCAGCATGAAAAAAGCATCTCTCTGGAAGAGTAACTGAATAGGTGCCACAAAGTTTCTTCTTCCTTTTCTCATCTGCTGCTGAAGAAAGCTGCAAAGTCAAATGAGGCTGTGAGGTCCGGGAAAGGCATCCCCAGGCATCAGTGAATAGCTGCCAGTGGAGAGGTTGTACTGCAGGCACACAGGGACACCCTTCAGCCACAGCATATCCTCAGCAACCCAGAAACCATTTTCCCTGTGGCATAGTCTAACAGCTGAAATCAGGCCCACCATCTCTGCTAATTCTTTGACAAGTAACTTTCCCTCCCTAGAAGGTCTTTCAGACAAAACAGCCTAATACTCTCAGTGAACATGTGAGCAACTTACTCGACCAGTCTGTAATCTCCCAAGAGCACTATAACATTGCTACAAAGGTCAGAAAAACATTCCCCAAGGTTTCTGAGGTGGCTTTCAGGATAAATAATTTGCTCAAGCTGTCTTCCCCTTTTTCTGGCAGACTCGGCTCAACCATGAATCCAAATAGAGATACTTGACTAATCACCAGCTCCTGGGAACCGATGCCTTCTTCCTCTTCCAAATGCACCAATCCCAATTTGCTTACCAGCCTTTTCTCTTACACAGGAATCTCAGCTGGAAATAATTGGTGCAATTTCTGTTTGCTGCAGCTTTTAACCCTGAACCTTCCTGATGAGACTTTGGGAAGTATCCCTGTCATTACTGATCCAAGTAGTATTTAAAATCAGCAAATGCATATTTAAATTCCAGGGAAAGGCAGGAGCTTGGGTTCTAGGTCATTATTTTTCTGCTATAGATCCTGTTGTGTGTTCAGAGTTATGTGAATCCAGCACAGCCTGTGTACGGTCTTCTTTAGGAGAGGTATTAGAAGCTTGGGACTCCAACAGGCCTTGATCAATTAACTTTACTAGGACTAATCCATTCAGGCACCACAGTAGAGAAGACAAGGGAATATATTGTCAGAGAACAGGACAGACATAACAAAATATCCATCCTGGTAGCAGAAATATTGCCAATGCTGCTGATAGGCAAGAAGACCAATACAGAATAAGGCTGAGCACTATGTTACTCCTGCTTTAGTCAGTAGCCGTGTCTCCATCAGGAGTAAATGTTGAACGAGCATAGGGGCAAGGAGGGGAACATAGCATTGGATGGGCTTGAATGTGCCTGTCTTCAGCATGCAAGATCTTCGGGTCTACTCACCTCACTCAGCCTATGCTCTCCATATTCCTCAGACTAACAGGTATGGACATAGGCACCTTGATGATCCTGTTTTAGACTGGAGAAGCAGACTCAGTTGTTCCTCCCAATACTATCTCAAGCTGATCTTTTGACTACTGAAGTGTTCTTTTTTTGAATATAAATCCCTTGGGGTGGTGCTTTATTTGGCTTGTAAGTAGCCATATAAAATAAAATTCATAAAGTAATAATGATGTTTTGTTTTCTATCTTGATATTTTTCTTTTTACTGGTACGTCAGCATGTATGTGATCCAGTGGGTCACACTGGGTTGATGAAGTGACCATCATGCTAGGATACATTTGACTTTTCAGCTTAACTAACTAGGTGCCTCCTAAGAGCTGGATCGAGTGACTGTCAGTTTTAACCCGAAGCAAACCTCAGATGGGGATGTTTGCAACTACAGCAAAATAGCTCTGTTACCATATCCCTCAGAGCATAAAGCACAAAAAAATTTGCTTTGTGAAGACCCATGTACAAAACACCCATCCTAAATCTTGTGACTCCTCTACCTCTGAGGATGCCCAGATCTCCAGCATAACCATCAGGTTTCAGGATTGCTTGTGCAGTAACTATTTGCACAGGAGTGTTCCAGAATGAGGTGCTTTACAGATATAGAGGAAACCAACAGAAAATGAAAGGGAGACACATTTATGTGGTCATCTGCTTATATATACAGTGTTCATTTGCCCAGCACTCCTGTGCCAAGTCCTTCTGTTACAGGACTAATTGCATTTCTTGTACCTTCTGTATTGCAAACAGCTCACACATAGGACTTGTGTGATATCCTTCTTCTCATGGCTTGGACTCAAAGATGCATAGGAGGAAGCACATACTGGCTCAGGGGGCATGGAAGTGCCCCTTGCATGATGCCCCTTGCATCAGGAGAAGGGGCTCAGTGTGTCCACTGTTTAGGGAAACATACCTTGGAGGCAGGGTTCACTAAGAGGTCATGGGATTTAGCATCAAGCATGACTGCCTGTTGGACCAGCTGAGAGCACTGCATCCCAGTGCAGCCCTGCCTCCACTCTGCCTGCACAGCCATGGCACACTGATGGGCACACGTGGACAGAGGCATCCCTTACTGTCACTCAGGCTTGCTCTGATCCCACTTATGGAACTTGGGACAATGCAAGGCCCTTGTCAGACAGCCACTTGGTCTGATCTCAGGGGAATATGGAGTAGTACCCAGAAGACAACAATTTCCTTTTGCAGTCTGGCAGTGAAATTATTCAATATTTTGTGCCCTTCTGCTAATTAAAAAACAACCTTTTGCACTTTTATTTGTATTTCCAGAGGGTTCCATTCAGGAGACCTGCTGTATTCAGTTTGCCTCATCATTATCATAGCCCTTATTATTTGTATAGCCCTGAGCTGTTAAGGGAAACAGCCCTTTTTCCTGTCTATTCTCACACCTGAGTGAAACAAAGAGAAACAAAGCCCCATATTTGAAAATAGGCTGTGCACTTCTGTAATGTGGTGATATAATTGATCAAAATAATGGGAAAAAATACAATACAGTGATAAAGTGACAGTCATAAATTCCTTTCTTAACAAGGAACTCCTTGGGTCCAATAAAATGTAGTAGACAAAGAAAAAAAAAGCGTTTATAGATGTATTTCACAAAGTGTGTTTTTGTTTCAAAAGTTTCTGAATAAAGTTTGAGCTCACAGTGCTGATGAGCTGCCCTTATGTCAGCAAGGGCAGAATTTCTTTTTCCCTTGAGGGCAATAAAAAGTCAACAGAAGCCACTATTGAACCTAGATACAGTGCCTGTATCTAGCTAGGTTTTGAAAAACCAGACTATGCAGCAACACTCACCTTGAAAGATCCCTGTGTAAAAAAATTCCGATATAACAGGATAAGAATAAAGGTAATAGTGTGAAAAGTTTTCAATAGTGAGAAAAGAATTAAATGTCTGACAACAAAATGCTAGTTAAAAATAAAGATAATCGTGGAAAGATGGCTAGAATACTGCAAAACAATTATACACACCAATTTGAAAAGGAAAAGCAATTCTTCCTCTATTAAACCGTGCTTTTATAACATTTCACTGCTTCTAGATTTGCAGAAATATCTCTGTAAACTTCAAATCCTCTGCTATTCGTTGTCTTCTATGCTTGATGAAATTTGAAAAGACCATATAAACCTATGAATAGGGATATTTGCATGTATTTCCTGTCTCTCACTTCACTCTATGTTCATGAATTGTATAATCAGGATATTTCATCTGATCCGCGCCCCCCCCCCCCCCCCCCCCCCAGTACAGCAAGTACATTTCAAATCAAGTTTGGTATGCATTTCCTAATTTTCTTTTGGAAGTCATTCAAAGACAATATCAACATTGTCAACTCATTTCATTCTTTGAGGAGAATCTATTTTGTTTGAGCCAACAGATCTCCCACTAAGGTACAATAGAGAAGAACATTGTCCTACTGTGATTAAAGCAGTGTTCAGAGCAGCAGTTCCATTTGGCAAAGGATTTTGAGACCTTTATCTTCCACTCAAACTGCAGTTGCCTCCTCCTCCATTCCCAAGTGTATGAGCTGTCTTTTATATAAGAGAAAAGCAAAACAAAACAATGTTTTCAGGTAGATTAATAATCTTAATTTCCTTTTTTTTCATTCTCTTGAGGTGTAGTTAGCACTGGATGAGAGTTCTGTGAAGCAGATGAAGGTTTGTGTCATTGGAAGAAGACCTCCACTATGGGCTATTTTTGCCTGGTTTCCCACCAGCTCATTGGCATAGCTGATGGGGCACTGAATCTTCCCATCCCCTTCAGGTGATGTTACTTTTCAAGCTGACTCTGGTCAGTAAACTGCAGAGTTTCTGTGCTCTGCAGCTTCCCTCAGTCTGAGATGGGAGCTCCCGGGTGTTCATCCTCCTTTTAGAAACACCTGGGATGCTGGTTCAGCTCTGCAGCTGAGTATCTGGACACTGTTAAATCCTTGGCTTGTCCTAGAATGATCAGGGTTCTCTGGGAGTCTGAAGGAGTTCTCCAGATGGATGTGAGATGGAACCCTGGCCCCTGAGTAAGTCAGCTACCTCAGGGAGTGTATTCTTTCAGGTGTTCTGATGCTTTCTGATTATATGCAATGGAATATTTGAATTATACATAAATGAGACTGTCTTCATTTCCATAGGTAAAGTAAATGACTGTACCTTTCATGTTGAAAGAGATTTCCTTCTTACCCCAAAGGGGACATATTTATCATGGAATGGGCATTCTGACTTTTGAATAGTGATATTTATAACTTAAACCTCATGTTTTTTTTAAAAATGCATTTTTTTTAATTGAGACATCAAAAATCCTACTTTAAAAATATTGAAAACATAGTGAAAAAACATTTCCTGTTTTTTTCCAAAACGTAATTTTGGCCGAGCAAGACCAGTTTTGCAAAACACTTTTTATTTGATGAAACTACACATTCTGAGAGAATGACAGCCTGCCAAAGTGTTGGGGTTCCAGCTTTAACCACAGCTCTGACAGTCTCAGAAGGGCTGAGCTAGGCAAAACGCCACCAGTGGAAAATCCCGTAGGCTTCTGTTTCTTCCATGGGATAAATCTGGGCAGTGTGAGGAAAATGGAGCTCACTTTGTATTCAAGTCTAGGGGTTTGATTTACCTCTACGGAACCCTTGCAAATGTCTTTGGAGCCATGTGGGTTTCAGTCGGTCCGGCAGGACACAGATCATTCTGGCCCTTGCCCAGGAAAACGTTTAAGCACATGCTTAACTGAATCTATGCCATTAGTCCCCTTGTGGGCTGCACAGCCCAGGTGGCTGAATGGGACTTTTCTGCAGCGTCTGGTCCTGGGGAGCACATCTGGGGAACACATTGGGCTGCTTGAACTGTTCCACTTGGTGCAGGTAAGGCCGCAGTGCAGTCTCAGTTGGGGTTGTCTCTAATGATGTACACGTATATCATCTAGCATAATGGGGCCGTGACCTACCCTAATAATTACATACACGCATACAGAGCCTGCATAAGAAGAACGTTGTTTGAGTTGTGGTGTAAAAGCACACAAAAATAACTTGTGGCATACCCTGACTGAAGTTACTTAATCCACTGCCAGAGGGCAGAGGAGGTGTAGTGTAATGGGCTAATTTATCTTTAGCCAGGGCAAATGAGGCGCTAATACTAGGAGTCAGTCTGCCTTGAGGAAACTGAGGAGGCTTTTCTGCAACTGAAAACATTAAGCCATTCAGGACGTTTTGTCCAGAAGAATGTCAGATAAGTAATTGTATTGCATAATGTGCTCCATTTACTGTACTACTTACAGGCTGTACCACTTACACTCACAGGCTTTTTCAATCTCAGATTGTTAGGCAGAAACAGAGTGCAGCTGGCAATGTCCTTTTCTTGCTGAGATTATGGTCTCCTAAGAAAAAACTACATTGCTACTTTGCCCCCAGCTGCAACAACAAAGATAAAATCAAAGGTCATAGTGACCCTGTTCAGATTTAAAATTAATGAACGCCAAATTCACAACTAGTTCTTAATCCAAAGACATTTCAGAGTGAAGGGTTTTTTTTTTTTTAATTCCATAAAAGCACCAAGAACTCAGTCATGGACCTGTGGGTCACTGAGGCCCTCCTAGTTCCTAATTGTCGCATGGACCAATGGACAGCACATGCTTTTTGATGAAAGAGCTTGTTTGGAAAACGAGTAATTGACTGGTAGAAACTGATGGCAAGAGCTGATTGGAAGCAAGTCATAACTTGTGAATACTCCAAGGTAAGGTTGTGACCTGCTTACGTAGGGGAGTTGTCTGAGCTGTAAAGCCCTTGCAATTAAATACTGTTGGTTATCATTCAGAGATGCTCTCACTGTTATCAAGCATATACAACCCAACCCTCTGATGCTTTGCCTTATATAAGCCTCCTGTTTGCTGGGAAGCAACAATGTGAAATATCACTAAACCAGAAGATGTCATGCCTTTTGCATTCTTATAAGGACTTTGCAATGCACTGGGCAGGTCACCAGAATAATTTCTGACAGGGTATGGAGACCTCCTGTCCTGAACACCTACTGTGGCATAATAGCACTCTCAGCAACTGTAATTGTCAAGCCACAACCTGGAAGCCCCAAGCTAGTAAAACTGGAATCTAGTAAGACAGGATGAAAGTATTAAAGACTCAATATTTTTTCACAGTTTGACTTCAACAGCAGACACAGGTGCCCCTTTACTCTCCCAGGATCCATCCGATTTTGTTTTAATATTCAGTAGATGACTTGTAGAGTAAAGGTTGTCATCTTGGCTGTTATGATGAAATGTCAGCAGAGAGTCTGTGAGAAATGCCCTGCTAGCTCGCTGAGTCCCAGGCCCAGCTGCTTGGAATTGGCTGGAGACATTCTTAGCTTTTGAAATTAATAATCTGAAAATGATGTTCTCCCTGCTCATAATGACTTCATTCTGTCTTCAGAAGTAAAAGAAACTGTTCAAAACAGCAGTTGCTACATCAAAGTAGGTCTCATTAAGTGATATTGTAATGCACAAGCACAGGTACTGGTGTCATGGATGTTATTTTATAACTACTTAACTGCAGAAGTAATGATACAGCAGAAGGTGGGAGTGAACATTAGCAGTGATCTTTATTCTGCTTGATGTTCTGAGGTTATATCAGATTTTTTCTTTGTTGTACATTTGCTGCAATGTACTACACTAAACCTCGAGCAAAAATTAAGAGCAGCTGCTGTCACATGCATAAAGTGTGGAACAGATTTATTTTTGACAAGGACAGGTTTCTAAAAAGAAGATTATGCCATGCCCGCAAAAATGTCATAAGCTCTTAAAACCGATTCAAGCCAACCTTTTCAATAAAGCCCTGGTTAAGAGAAAGACTTGAGGTTGCCAGTGTTTTACTCTTAATTGCCTTAAATTAAGAAGTGGTGTTGAAAAGTGTTTCACATTTAACTTGTTCTTTGTGCAGATACAGTAACTTTTGCCAATGCACTGTATAGAAGACATTGTTTTATAATGACATGTGAAGCAAAGGGAAAGACATTTGCAGAGGTTATGGGAAGAAGACCTGGAAGGCTCACATGGAATTTCAGATCCACATCAAACACTGCAGGCAATAGAAAGTTCTCTATGCATATTTCACAAACAGCCAGTCGCTCCAGTTTTCCAGCGCCCTGGGTTACGTTTTAATCCAAAGGCATAACACTCTCACTGTTTAAATAGATGATCAATCAGAAAGGCCATTCTTGGGTTCACTTACACTCCGCATAGCCATGGTCAACCATTCAGTACCTTTGACCTGACCTTTGAATGGAAAAATGCAAAGACAGCAACAGCCGGGTTTAGAAAGAAAAGCACTAACAAAAAGGCAGAGAAACATTTTCATAACAATAGGAACTGTTTCATAAAATGTTGGCTACAAGCTAGATGTAGAAACTTGCCTGTTACGGGATGAAACTCTTCAAAGGGTTAGTCAAATTCAAGGAAAGATTTAATATGCAGTTGCTGCTGAAAGCAAAAGCTTGCAGGGGTTAACTTACAGCCATGAAAAAATTATTAGGTTAATGCTCTGGCATGTAATAGACTGCCTTTCTGTTGTGACTATGCTAGGATATTGCATTTGCCGTTTTTAAAGGGAACCTTCTTGATCTGAAATTGAAAATGCTACGTACATGAGGCACAGAAATATGGAGGTAATTCAATCGGTCACATATTGGCCAGATTTTCTTAAATCAGCACTTTGAAATGAATGTGTCTTTCAGATCTGGCATGTGTTTGTTATTTGTGTGGGTTTCTAAAGGTATTGTGATTAAAATACCTGCTTGCCAATTGCCTCATTTGTCTTGGTTTATCAGATTACAAGATTAAATTACAGTTTTTCAACCTTTAAGGGAGTTTGGATGTAATTCACTTCTTCTCTCTCCCTCTCTCTCACTGAGATTACATTAATTTCTACTTCTGTGAATAAACTTTAAATTTGTTTCATGGAAAAGTAATCAAAGTGCTGTTCAAAAATGAAATATCTAGGAAATTATACAGTAGATGTTTTCAGTCATATGGGTCTTGGTATGGATTTGGAAACTAGTGCATATTTTGTATGTGCTATATTTATGAACTTTCTAGTTCTAAAAAAAAAAAATTAAACTATCAGCTTTTTGAAGACTGGGGTCCAAAATTACATCTATCCTGTAAGAAGGGAATTCAGCAAAAAGTTCAACAGGGCACATTTCTTGCAATGTTGAAACATCCATTTGTATTTCTTTGCCCAGTTTCTGTGACGCAGATGATGATACGTTCTTGATTACATGTAAGTGGTTTGTACAGCTGGAATCTCAAAAAAAAAAAAAAAAAAGAAAGGAAATAGTGTAAAAACACAAGAATGCTGCAATGCACGTAGTGATTTAAGATTTAATGCTATGGCACTCAGAAAAGCAGCTTAAGATAAATCTTCTAAAAGTCATCTTCAATGAGCACTCAACTGTTCATGTTTTACATCGATATATATTGTTGCATTTTGGAAAGGATTATTTACTTCTTGCAACATATGGACCCTATTTTTATCTCTAACAGACTTGTTCTATCCATGAATATCTATGCTTTACAAGATACATTCCAGGAACTAATCCACAAAGTCTTCAGTTTACATCCATAATGAGATACCAGCTGCTTCACCACCAGGTTCCTGGGGAGAGTCCATTCATAAATACTAGCTTGTGCAAATGTGTGTGTACGTGCATGTGTGATGGGGCCATCACCTTTACCAGCTACTTTTGAATATTCATTCCTTTTCCCTGAACAAAAAATAAATATTTTTATAATAATAAATATATATAATAATAAATTTTAATAAAATTTAATAAAATAATAAATATTTTCTAATAATAAATATATAATAAATAATAAAAGATAAAAAATTATTATAGATGCAGCACATTTTCATTCCTCTCCGTCTTCTCAACTTTGCCACTGCCACCTCTTGGCCCAGGGTTTGGGTGGCAGAGGGTCAGGAAGGAGGCAAGGTGATTTGTCTGCAGCCCATGCCCTGCAGCATTGCCAGCACCTCTCACATGGGGCCACTTCCCTGGAGCACCCCAATGAGGACAGAATGGGGATGGCACCATGAAATCCACAGCCCCCTCCTCTCTGTACCAGAACCCCATTGAGGTTGCTCCTCAACCAGCTGGCATCGCTGGTGGTGTTCCCCTGCAATGTCTACTAGAGCATCTCACAGTGCTTCCCATGCTATTGGGAGCTGCCCTTGTGGCAAGGGTGTCAGAGCCACATGGGGATGACAAGCCACACGGGTACCTGCACATTCCTGGGAGCACCCTGCATCACGTAACAGTGCCTGCCTGTGCACTGAAGCAGGAGCAAAACCCTGGCAGCCCCAGCGAGCAGTAGGGTAACACATCTTTGTTCTGTGATCTGCGTGCTCAGAAAGCCTCTGACAACCCTGTCCAAACAATCCCACTGGACAAAAATGCAAACAACTTCACGCACAGGAGGTCTTCTTAAAAATGCCTTTCATTTCTAGAAGGAGAAAGATTTGGGATCTGGGCTGTGGTGAATTAACATGCTGACCTTTTATCTTGAGAGGCCACTGGCGTTTGAAGACAGCCCAGTTCTTGAATGAAATTACTTTGGGTGGTCCTGGTCTGCTTAGGAAAGAATTTTTTTGTTGTACTGAAAATAGGGGTAAGAGTATACAGACATAAACACTGAATTCAATCTCAAAGTGTGGGAGGGGGCCTTAGGCCAAAACAGAAGTGCATTAACGAGCTTCCTTCAACCAAAAGAAATGGCTAAGTACTTGTGAGTTATACTGGTATTAACTGAGATTGTCATGTATGGCTCTATTGATTTAATGTAATAGAAAATGCACAGCGTGATAAAATAAGGTATTAACACACTTTTATCAGCCAAAAGTAATTTTCAAGCATGAATATATTGTGAGTGTATGAAATTGAAACTCACAGACAAACTCTGAGAAAATTACTCTTATTATTGGCAATTTCAAATAAAACCAGGAATAATGACGTGTTTTATGTTTGTGTTTGCAAATGCTCCCCACCACAAACTTTTCAGTACCACAGACTTGTAATAGGTAGGAAATAAACTCTGCAGTAAATCCCTGGCCTTCGTTGTCTCATATCCAGCTCACCAGAAAGAGAGATTATTTAGGAAATAGGAACTTTTGGGACACAGTTCAGATCTTTGCACAACCCAAACCAGCTTTCCCTGTTGTCAGATGTTGGGGGTTCTTGTTGTGTTTTCTTGCCCCCTCTTGCCGTGATGGAGCTGCAAAATGATATTGCCTGATCACATTACTTTCTGTTACCATATGTCACTTAAAAAACAAATTTTAGAAAACCTGAGCTGTACAGCAAGCCTGCTGGCTTCTCAACCTGCTTTGACATGCAGGAGAAGCGTTAAAGCTGTCAGGTTGTTGGATGGGTGCCATAGGATTGCAAAGAAGGGAGAGAGAAATCCCCAGGCAAGATGCAGATGAACGGCTGGCTCCAGTGGCTGGGCTGCCCTGGTTCTCAGTGTACCCAACTGAGGAAGTACACCTGAAGATCTTGTTTAATAGCTATTACCTTGAAGCCTTATTTACATTGACATTTTGGGCAACTTAGATTAGGAAATCAGCATAGGATATCAGTCTAAATCAACATGCAGACAAACACCTGAAGAGGCCAAACTGCTGCCTGAACTCCCTGCCTGACCAGAGCAAATAGAACTCGTTACCCTGGTGTAAAGATACAGCGCAATACACGTGGGAACTGTATATGCATGCCCTTGCCATGTCTGCTTTCTATTTGGCTAAACACACATGAAACTGTCACCGGTGCTCCTGCTTTGGTTGACCTCGGTGCAATTTGAACTATTTGTCTTGCCGGTTGGAAATTTTCTGAGCAAAATAGACTAATTGGCCTTGATTAACAAGCATCTGGTGTGAGTACAAATGGTTATTTGAGCAATAATGAGAAAGAACACGGGGAAGTGAGTTGGCAGCCTAATTTCTGGCAATTGATCTGTTCCCCATCCCCAGCCTGCTGAATTTCTTTTTCTAGCAAGGTGGGGGAGGTGTTTCTCTGCAAGCAGCCTGTTATCCACCTTTTTTAAACCAAACTGTTGGCGTGCTTTCCCAGTGCTCTGCCATAGAAACCGGGGTCTGCAGCCCAGCCCTTAATGGTACACACAGCACAAGGGCATGTGAAACTGGGCTCTGTCGCTTGCAGCCATGCTCTTCAGGGGAAATTATGACTATCGCAAAAGCAGGAATAGTTTTGCTGTCATCCTTGTACCTGATTTGAAGTCTGCTGAATGGCTGCTCTTAAGTAATGCCTAAAACGCATGTGCTTTGGGCACTTAAAGCTTGAGATTTGGCATTATATAAGTAAATAGGCTTGATGAAACTTCCAGCTACAGGTAACACAGCATAGGTTCAAAAATGTATTTCTTATTTCCTTTAGCTTGGTGGGTTATTTCCCATTCCTTCGGGGGGAAATAGCTTTTTTTCTCACATACCCGCAAATACACAGAAGGTAGGTTTTACCTTTTTCTGGTGATGAGACTTTATGTCTTTTGGGGACTATATGTTCTTTTGGGGAGGAGATAAGCCTTAAGCTTATATCAGTTGTCAGCAGGCATGGCATATGTGATTTGAATTATACCTGCTGATGTATCCAGCTAGTCTATACGTATTAAACTGGTCACCTTTGATGGACAGTGTGGCCATGGGATGAGGATTCTTACTGAGTGTCCATTTTATTATGAACATACTATTAGAGTATAGGCTACAAGTATATGCATATAAGTGCTAGCTGTCATTGCCCCTTCTCAAGATAGCAGCATCATGGAAAGATAAACTTGAGAGATTTCTGGTGTTTTGTCCAGTAGAGCACAAAACATTTTTTTCAGAAATGCTGGCCTTTAAAAAAAAAAAAAAAAAAAAAAGGTGATGATTTGATTTCTTGATGAAAGCCAAAATTGAGAACTTTAAAACTTGGCATTGATGAGGAAAAATGAAGTTCTTCTGAACTGTCAGCGTTTCAGAGCTGAAGCACATCTCCCTGAGCAGCACTGATCTCAGTGTTCTCGCCCTTATAGGATCATACTTTTTATTAAGGGCCAGCAGACCCATAATGGGTCTGAATTACATTTTTGTAGCTGCACAGGTTTGCTTTTTTTATTCTACTTTTCATCCAGTATAGGCTTTTGCAGTGTGCATTTATAACACTGCTAATAAACACCTTTTGCTTTTCTGTTTGGTCTACTTAAAAGTAGTTAAGAAGTCAGTCTGGGGTGCTACATGGGAGACACTGCTGTGAGGGAAAAATGGCAAAGTCCAAGCTTCGGCAAGCACCATATATCATCCTCAAAATACTAAAAAAGAATTGATCTAATACTAAAATCAAAATACTAAAAATCAAAATACTAAAAAAGAATGATCACTTTGAAAATGAGAAAAAAAAATAACATCTCAAAAAACCAAGTTATTCTTCAAATATCTAATGAATCCTGAGGTAAAATGTTCAGGGTTAGCATGTCAGCAATAAGGTTACACTGGGGATAAGACTGGCACAGCAGAGTGCGTGCTGGCATGCATTTCTTCGGGTATACATTTGTAAAAGTCATGTGCAGCATTTGCTCTGTATGCGATTCCAGTCACTGCAACTCAGAGCAGATTTTCTTCCCACTCTCCTAATTTTTGCAAAATTAAAGCAATTTCAGCTACATGGTCTAGTGGAAGGTTCATGGCAGGGGGGTTGGAACTGAATGATCTTTAAGGTCCTTTCCAACACAAACCATTCCATGATTCTACATGGAATAAGCCGGGATATGCATTACTCCTACGGATGTTAACCGTGGTGCTTATCTTTGTTGAAGCGTTTCTTTAATTGCTACTTTGCATGAGTCAGGAATGACAACCAGTTTCTCTCAGGAAGCAGATAAATGTTCAGGTTACTAGTATCCCTGCAATCACTGAAGGGCCTCCAATGCAGCGTGCTCTTTCACAGTGTGCCCCATCTGGAACATCTGCCTTGGCACGGGACAGCTGCTGCTCCGTATTGGCAAGCCAACCTGAGGTGAGCTTTTTAATGTGTGATAATTTGATACTGAGTTTAGAGCTCTTGGTTTCTGTGCTACAGCACTATAAATTATAAATCTCTCCATTCTACCACTACCCCTGTGCTCTATGGAAGAAGCTGACAAGTAGCAGTTGCTGTGTCGCGCAATGATAACCTCAAGTATAAAATTACCACGATAACATTTAGTCATGGTAGGCCTACAAGAGACAAAAATGTGCTTCTGTGTTTGGGAGATTGCCAGCTGTGGAAGGCAGAACTGTCAAGATAAAATATCTAAAGAATGAGGTATTTAAAAGAGAGTACGGGATATCCATCTTTCACTAAGATACATTAGGAAGCCATTAAGGAAGAGGTAAAGAAGTTTATAGCAGAATTTGCTGGAGACAAAAATGTGTAAACCCTACCATTTAAGCCTGATAATTGACAGAGCAGCACATCTGCGGCAGCTGAAAGATGCCTTTCTAAACAATTCATAGAGGGACGGAGGGGGATGGGAGTTGAACTAAATGGATCACTTCAGGAGCAAGCTTTTTGGGCTCTTTCATTCACTCTGCCTCTTACCAGTCAAAAAGGAACATTAAGGCTTTTCAAAGAGAAAAACCTGTCTCTAGAAATTCTGTCTCAAAAGTCCTGAGGGGAAATTTGGAGGGTGTTTTACAGTCAGTTAAAAAACTAACAGAGATCATCAACTTCCAGCTGGTAGCTGCACAGAAGCAAAATATGGACATTCATATACCCAAAACTTTCCTCAGCTTCCTTCATACCCCCCACGGATGTGATACATGAATCAATCTACTTATGTGCAATTAATTTGCTTATGTATATGTGCATGCACATGTGTAATACATGACAGAATGCAAGGTCTCCTTTAGACAGCAGAGAAACACATTCAGATAGCAGAGCTTTGCCCCTCCAGCCCTGAACGGCCCATGTTCTCCTCATTGCCAAGCTTTTTCAGCTCTAACAATGCAAGCCCCCTACTACTGTACTACCCTCCTTTTAGCCTACAGGTTTGGAAAAATCATATTCAATTTAGATTGTTTCCTCTAACCTGAAAACCCAAGTGTAATGTAGTCTCAGTTGTCCTATACTTGAGAATACAGAGAACAAGGTAAAAAAATGCATTTAGTGCTAAAAATCTACTGTCTTTCAGCAGGGAATGCCTTTATTACTGTTGTGATCCTATAGCACTAGAATCATCAAGGGAATCAAAGGAAGGGGAGGTTTCTGTCTTTCCTGATTCCAAATTTACTCCCATCTGATCAAAACCAAGCCATCCCAAATAAAGTTCAAGACCATGACTGCTGGATAAGGTTGAAACAGGTACTTTGAATTTTTATTTACCTAAAAGCTGAAATGGACCCTCAAGTTTTCTTTAGTAAAAAGAATATAATAATGTATGTATTAAAGCCTCAGTCTGGTTATCACCATTGTATTTTCCTATATAGCTGAAAAATGCAGTATCACTTAATCACCTGAGCTATCCATTCTCTCCCATTATTAAAAAAAATAGTTCAGAAGTCTAAAATGCAGGGAATTATTTGTAATGGAGATTGTCTGAGACCAAGAAACCAGAATCAGATCTTAGGGAGCTGACCTTGTTTATCCATGCCTGAAATACAATGAAATCCAAATGACAGCAGGCTGAAATTTATTTTTACATTTATGTATTCTTGGAGTTAATGATTTTTCCAGTGTTTATTTCCTATCACGTCACTCTTCTTTTTGCATCAGCTGGAGCCATGATTAAGAGAATGTTCTTATTTATAAATATCCTTTCTGATTATGGAGGAATGACATAGTATTTTCTTTCTTGACCTTGTGATTTTCATTTCTTTCTGGGTTTTTAGGAGACCCAGCTATATAATGAATATCTTTCAAGCAGCGAACTGTTCATTACTCCAATTGTGTGCTAAGATATCACCATGCTGATGACCTCCCATCCATTTAATTGACTATATTTTTTATCTTCAAGATGTTCACTGGGACAAATCCTCAGCTGAGACAGCTAGAGCCTTGCCAGCCTGCATCAGCTGAAGATGCAGTTTCTCCCAAACAATGCAGCTCAGCACATTTTGGCTTAGTGTTGCCCTGGCTTAGTGTTTAAAGGACCCAAAGCCAGCAGCACCAGGGGAAGAAATTCTGGGCAAAGAGGAACCTCAGAAGGGTAGGATTTGCTTCCTCTTCTTCAAGGCAGGGAAAGGCTCCATTTTGGATTCAGAACGTCACTGGACGTCACTGGCTTACAGGAAAACTTAAAAGACAAAAGCAAAAGCAGAGGCTAAGGTTTCCAGTAACCAATAAACTGCCTGATAAACCAGCAGCAAACATGGTTAGCTACAGCACTCTGTGGGGCCGTGGCTAGTGGGAGAGCTTAATGACAAATGCAGCGAGAGGGAATGACTCGCAACAGAGCTGGGAGAGGAGCAGTCAGCAAGCTCACTGAGAGGGAAAACCACCACTAGTAATGGGCAGTGAGCGTGATTAGCAGAAACAGAGGCTGGGTCCTCCCTTCCCAGCAGCAGAACGATGCCTGCCTCAATTTTGGGCAATCCCAGAAACCAGACAGCCGCTTCTGTAGTGCATCCCTCCCACTGGTGGGAATCCTCTGTGGCAGCAATCACAGGGGAAGGAGTGTGGAGAAGGAAGGTTGGCGTACAGTTTCCTCCATGAGCCTCCCAGAGGCAGGGAAGCCTTGCCCTGGCTATGGTTTTCCAAGGGCTTCGGGCCCTGGTGTGTCCAGGCTTCCCAAACCGATGTTATTGTCCCTTCCCTTTTCTCCCCTTCTCATAAAAATCTCTCCATTCAACCCATTTGCTTAAGTGACTGCTTGGGACCAGAGGCACAAATCCAGTATCCAAGACTGCTGTGCAGGGTCCTGGGACAAGGTCCTTGATGTTTATTTATTCTGAGGAAGGATCTCTTAAAAACTGAACCCCAGCTTGTGTGCACCAAAAGAACTGCGGGGTGATGCACGACCTGTGAAATAACCACATGGCATTAAGAGAGGTTTTAGAAGGAAGAAGCTTTGGCCAACACTCCTTAGAAGACTATATTTACAGTTGTAAGACTAAGGCCAGGTCTAAGTAGAGCCAGAGTAAGCAGTTGCTCAGCTGCGGGAGGAAATGAGCCCAAGTCCTGTTGCCTCCTTCTCCTCTGCCAGAGGGGTGGAGAGCCAGGCTGGCAGCTCTGCTGTCACTGCCACCATCGCCAAGAGACCACTTGGGATGCAAGAGAAAACAGTGTGGAGGCATGAAAAGGGGGAGCAAGTACCTCCTGGCACCGTAGTGATGTCCCCACACCTCCCATCCCAGCTGGAGGCAGCAGAGGCAGCAGGAAGCCTCAGCCCCCACGGCTCACGCTGGGCGCTCAGCCCAGGTATGCTTGTACTTTTCCCCTTCCTTCTCCTTCGGCGGATGTGGCCTGTGTTCAGACTTGGCATGGCTGAGAAGTCCTGAACCTGCTTTGCAGTGTATGTGCCTAAAATCTGGCCTAATCTCATGTGCTCTGGAGAAGTCTGTTGCTACATAAGGAGCCCAGGAAGCATGCACTGGAGTTACAGCATGCCCCTCTGCTGGGATAAACTTGTTTGTGGACTCAGGAGAAGCCATATGAACTGACTGTCCTGCAGTAACAAAATGAGGCAAAATTATTTTTGGGAGCAAAGGCTAAGATATTCCTAACACCACTTATGCACTTGAGTAATCGCAATAGATTTCAGCTGAAGGATTCTTGATCTGCACCTCTCTAAACTAAAGTAGAAGCAAAGGGAAAGGGACGGCTCACCAGCTGGTAGCTATAGAAATAGCACAGTTGAAATCAGTCTACTCCAGACATTGCAGGCACAATCTTCCCCAGGTGCAGTCTGCTTAACCTGGACAGGATGGCACTTAATTAAGAACAAAAAGGGGAGAACAAAAAAAGGGGAAAAATGAACATTCACTTAGCACAAAAAATAGTATGTCAAGAACAAAATTAATCAAGACACCCGGGGATATTAAGAGAATAGATTCTTTAATTGCTTGTACACTAATGCCAGGAGTCTAGGCAGTAAGAGAAGGAACTGGAAATGATCTTTTATGAGTATATATTCAACTTCAAGATGGCTTTAATGAAACCAGGGGGGCATTTGACTTGATCGGAATGTTAAAACCATTGGTTTCAATCCATTTAGGAAGAGTCAGGTTGTGAAAAGTGATGTTACAGGTTCTGAATCACTGACAACTCATCAGCGAAGGATCGTCAATGTCTATGGATCAGTGACACAAAATGAGAGATGAAGTAGAAATTGCAATCTATTACTGATCACAAAATATCACTAGAAAAAAAGGAAGACTAGCTCTTTTTTCGATACCCTGCACTAAGGAAAACAGTATTACCACAGGAGAAATCACTCTGAGAGACAGACTGAGTTTCTTGCTGTAAACACTGTGACAGTCTTGGAATTTACAAAAACCTCTGAAGTCAGTAAGTCTTCCTCTTCCATGGGATACTTCTATTTCAGACATAATTTTGGGAGAAGAATAGGTACTGATCACAGAACTGGTATGGAATTCCTCTTACTTGAATTAATTTTTAAAATAGCATCTAACTTGTGTCTCATCTAAACCAGACAGCTCCTTTTACAGTCAGTGGTGGAGCTAGGTATCTCCCCAAGATGATTACCCCGTCCTAAGACACGTACGCAAACTACAAGGAATTAATTCCCTCTGGAATGACCAACTCTTCTAGAACAACTATCAGCAGAGCCATCCAACTTCTTGAGCATACCCAGTCTTCAGAAGGTGAGGTCTGGAGGAGGTAAACCCTACTCAAGCAGACTCCAGTGCCTGGGTGTGCCTATTGCTAGTGGGACTTTGTCAAGATTTGGTTTAAAAACTGCTCAAAAGATGTGTAGTCACATACTTTTTCTTTCAAAAGTAATTTTCTAAGAATGCAACATTTTGGTGTTAAGAATGCAATATTTTGGTGTTAAGAACACAACTTAAGAATAATAGATTCTTTGTAGCTATATTTTTTTCTCCTTATCAGTAATTCTGTTGGGTTTTTTTTAATTATTATTATTATTATTTAATTTCTACAAAATCCCAAACCTCTTTTCTGTGGCGATGCTTTACCAGATCCTCCAGATCAGGCATTCTTGGTCCTGAGGAAGCAGTCAAAGTTCAGTTGTAGCAGACTTTGAAACGTATGTTTAATTTTCCATTCTCTTTCTTCTTTACAGGTTTAATTATCTGCCATTCCACAAGTCTGCTTTATTTTTGCTTACTTGAAGAGAAACAGGAAACAAACATAAAAGTCTGAGTGTAATTGGTATAAAAGGGGGAAAAAAAGAGATTTAGTTCTCATGAACTTTTGTTTGTTTTGAGCACTGTAATAACAGATACCTTTAATAGATGGGGGCGGCAAATCTGCATGTCCTCAGACTCTCACCCCACAAAAAAGAATGAAGATTTTATTTTGATGACAGGATTCAGCCATGCACCTGGTTCCCAACTTATCTGATGAGCCAAAGCAAGGCACACTTGTCTTTCCATCTGGACTTTCATCTCGCCTTTCATGTGGACATTTCAATTTCCCTTTGAAGTTCAGTCTGTGTCTTTTGATTTGTAGTGTTTGAACAGGAATGCCACTGTTGTATCAAATGATTTCAGGGAGGGAACAGCGTAGCGCTTGGGCTTACCATCAGTTCAATAATAGCAACATCACTCACGTATAACTTTGTTTCACTGGCTGATATTAAAAAAAATGGTTGTTCGCAGAATGATGCACAGGTCTGTCAAATATACACACATATGCCCTTTAGACTGAAAATGATTTTGTTTTATAGCACCAATTTGATGTTACAAAGTTCATAAATTTGTATTAGGAATGTGATTGCATCATTCCGATCCTGTGGTGTGAAATCACAAGAGGAAAAAACCCAATTACTGCAAAAAAACCTGGAAGTTTTGCGTAAAAATCAATGGCAAGATATGACCTGTAGTTTGAAAACTTTAAGCATGTAAAAAGGACTTAAATCCTTATGATGGAGATTATGGTTCTGGCCTCTAAAATAATAGCAAGTATTAACTGCACCATCTCAACAGTTTTATGAGACAATAATCTGGTTCTGAAGTGGATAAACTATGAGGTTGAAGACTGGGCAGTTTATCTCAGTGAGAGACCTGGAATATTGCCCACTAAAACAGAAGGATCGGTAGTATTATCAGCTGACTGTAATAAGAAATATGTATTAGACTAAACTTCTAAGTAATTTAACAGGAACAGGAAAAATAGCTATAATCATTAAAGTAGCCAGGAGGACAGGTTTCTGGTTTGGACTCAAAGCTGGAAGAACATTACATTTGTAAATATCTACTAGGCAAGAGGGCACACCAGAGAGCTGATTTATTGTGGTCTGCTATAATGCCCCGATGTCTTAGCCTGCAGAAAATATTGGGGTGTGCGTGATGGATATACTCCATGTAAATAGAGGATTAAAGGCCATGAAAGGAAATAAGAAAATGATACCTATGTGACTAATTTCTTTGTCATGCTGTAGACAACACTGCTTTCTTTCCCGTCTGGGTAGCACTCCCCCTTGTGTCCTGAAGCAAGCAGGATTCAATCACTAAAATGGTTTCAGCAGAAATTCCCAAGGAAAGGAAAACCTTAAAAATGAGTTTGAGGTAGGAAGTTGTTATGGTCTGCATGATAAGCTTCTTATAACATTTCTGTTTTGTGGGTTGAAAATACAGCAGGTATTAAACACCAACAAAAAAATAATGAGACTGTAGAAGTGGTGAAACAAAACTTCTTTAACATTAACTTCAACAGACTTTTTACTTGCTGCTAGGTTCTGTCTTTGTGTTCATTCCATACGGAATGTAGTAAAAATAATGAAAAGGAGCAGTAAAATTCCTGAGAATGCTGAATGTGCAGTGATAATCAGATACACCAAAACCACAAAACCTTCTGAAGGTGTGAGAAGGGCCAAAGGGCCGTGAGTTCTCTTTCCAGCATGTCGAAATAAACCAGCCTTATTTTATTGCAGGATGACAGTAACATCTAAAACGGATTAATGTTGCTCTTCAACTTCAAGAAAATTATGAAATGCTGAAGCAAAAGGGGACAGGACCTTATTCTACCCATGCTACACTACTCTTATGCGGAAGAGTTGCGATTTGGCTTCATTTCATGGGAGAAAAGATATTTTCGCCATATTCTTTGCTGAAGTCAGTAAACTTGCATCAGGGTAATGAATAGCAAAGGATCAGCAGAGGGACTTTTCATCAGGGACTGTAGTAATAGGACAAGGGGTAATGGGTTTAAACTTAAACAGGGGAAGTTCAGGTTAGATATAAGGAAAACGTTTGTCACTATGAGGGTGGTGAGGCACTGGAATGGGTTGCCTAAAGAAGTGAATGCTCCATCCCTGGCATTGTTCAAGGCCAGGTTGGATGGAGCCTTGGGTGACATGGTCTGGTGTGAGGCGTCCCTGCCTATGGCAGGGGTTTGAAACTAGATGATCTTAAGGTCCTTTCCAACCCTAACCAAACTATGATTCATTCTATGATTCTATGATCAAGATCCCACTCTCCATCTCCAGCATAGACTGGAAACACTAACACACTGTCAGGGGTCCTGGACACAGTATTGCAGAACTTGGATTCTCTTCCCCTGCAAAGATCCACAATTAAACATGTTCTTTTATTGCTTATTATATGAAGTTACACAGAGAAGTGTTTTGAGTAAGTTTCCCTTTCTCTCTGAGCAATAAGAGCTGCTATGCACCTGTGGGCACCGCTCATGTGTGGGGAAGGTGGGTACACACAGCCGCGCTTCTTTTCAGCTGTGCTGCAGAGCCCAAAGGCAAACTAGGATGCTGGTTTCTAGTATTAATAGCATCATTCGTGTGCAAGTAGGAGAAATGAGGCGTGGAGCAGCAGTACGGCTCTCTTTTGCCATGCCTACTAATTAGCTCTAGTGGCAGATTAAATGCTTATCATTAAAAAATAAAAAATAGTTAAAAAATATACCTTTCTGCTTTCTGTGATGGTTCATTCCAGGTAACTTATCACCAGGAGCACCTGCTGGCATAGGCATTCTTTGGCATAAACATGGACAATTATGCCTGATACCAGCCTACCTCTTTATGAGTTTGTTAGGGTACTTATTATTTTCTCCATTCATGTTGGTGGGAGTCCCATCTGCTCATGGAGAGGAGAACAGACCCTGGCTTGAGTCTACCGCTTGGCAAGCCTCCAGTTAAGTTAAACTTCAGAATTTGTCAGACCGATACGCAACAACACGTTCTATAATGACCAGTTTCAGCTTCAGAGTGAAGCTGAAGTTGTACAGCTGCATTCCCAGCATCCAAAGAGCAGCTCACATGTGCAAAATGTTTTAGCTGCAATAATAGGAGCTACTTACATTAAAGCATCCTGAAAGCCTGATAGGAAACCCTTCCTCTAATGTTAGCAAGATGATTTATATATGTATCTGCAATGTGTCCCTAAGTTCTCTTTTCAGGAACCAAAGTGTACTAAAGTTTCACATTCCCAAGCTCCTTTTATTTCAACATGAAAGTGATTAAAGATGTTTATCTGAGCTAGAGAACCTTAAGACGGTACCGCTTTAGTTGTAGGAACAATTAAATCAATCCCAGGGGGACCACAGCCACACAAGAGAAGTATTTGAGAACTCTCCATTAACCCACTTGCCATTTTCTTAACAGGAGGCCCAAAAGCATAAACAAATTGCATAAGTGTGACAGGAAATACAACTGAAGGAACAAGGAGATTTGCTAAAGGAACTTTTTCCCAAGTTTAATGACTTCATAAGAAAGCTTTTCCTCCCCTTTTCATGATAAAAACCAGGTATTCAGCTTCTTTGCTTTGATATGAAACATGATTTGGTGCAAATTAAAGACACTGGTTTTGTACTCAGAAAAAAACAGATGTATTTGCAGCCAAATTATTTGTTATGCATATTATAATTCAAGAACAGAATTAGTCAATTTTGGCCATAAAAGTCATTAAGGCCAAATCTTACCCAGTGACTAAGGATTTTGGAGGACACCCATAGCTCCATTTCACAGAAGGAATAAGAGCTTTCTGTGCTGGATTTACAAACAAAGGTCATGTTAACAAAAAGAAATTGGGATTACAAGTGCTAAGTCTCATTTTAGAAATCAGCATGCCCAAGACCCCTCTCCATGACCATCTCATGGTGTGCCACTCTGGGTTCTGGCAGCCAGATGTACGATTGCCTGCTGCTGTTTTCTCTTGTTTCCAGAGTTTATGGAGGGACACAGGGGAGAGGCAAGGCACAAAGCTGAAACCCACGTACGACACTAAAATGGACAGTAGAAAGAGCCTTGCAATGAGCTGGCAAGCAAAGAGCCAGCACAGAATGTATTGCTGAGAGACAGCAGCAGCCCTGGGACTGCTGGAGCCCAAAGGCTCGATTTGTAATCGCTCCACTGCCTGAGTGTCAAAACCATTTGGCCCTCCAGGGTTTATAGAGTGATAAACAACTCTGTTTTGTCATTTCATGCCAAATTCATTGTATTTCTACAGTGGAGGCTATAACTAATATGTAGTTAAAGGAGATGGAGACACTGGTCTCTTGAGTTAGTGGCAGGAGTGATTTGGAGAGCAGCTAGCTCAGCTGGGTGGGAGGGTGCACTGCAGCCTCTCCAGCTGCAAAGGTAACAGGGCTGATGGGCTCTTTGGGAAGCCTCTGGAAATTAGATCTGCCTAAGTTTCCCCTTCTTTGTAGCTCTAAGCAAAATAACATTGAGGCTTACTCTTAATCACACAGCCATTGGCAGGAACCTCAAAAACAGAAATTGAAAGTAAAGAACTGTTTGGACAATATGGGCTTACCTGGAAGCAGGTACAAGGGGTGCAATAAAGTGAAAGTCACTGCATAAGGCTGAAAGTCAAGACCGTGCTTGCAAAGGCTACCAGATGAGGCAAGCAGCAGGCAGTTGTACTATCTGCAGTGGTCATTACTGAACAGCCCAGCTGCTGACAAGTTTCCAAGGCTCAGCTTCTTGAAGGTGCATCAGTCTCCACTGATCTAACACATGTCACTGAGGTCCATGCGCACTTTGTGGGATTTTACCAAATATCCAGGTCAGGATGGGTGCCTCATTCTTACTGAGTTCAAATAATACCCACTTCCAGGGAAATTAAATGCCTGTCTATACCAGTGTTTGTGTAAATTCCACCAGTAACTTGCCTGCATAGTGAAAAGGAGATTTTATTAGTCCATCCTCTCTTGATACAGCTTCAACACAGTGACTGCTATTGACTGCAGGGAAACTGGCCCTATGCTACCATCTCATTTCATGGACCCCACTGAATAATGCTAATAGTGGGGGGGGGGGGGGGCCTCTGACCTCTAGGTCCCAGCCACTGCTGCCTATTGGTTTTTAGTAAGGTCTTGCCAAGCTTCTGAGCTTAGAAGTTTCTGTTTTTGTGAGCAGAAATGTTTCCTTCATCAGATTTCTCCAAAATTCTTACATCTGTAGTTTGGTTCCTAACTCTAATCTCACTGTGGTGTCTGTGCTGTTATGTCTAGAAAATGATGACACAGGATTTTTCTGTTATAGAATTGGTCTTGATTATTTTGCATGGAAGAAGTTGAAAGCTTCTCACCATAGGACAAGAAATTTTGCTGCTGTACACTGTAGCATACTAGTACTTATGGATCTGGGGGCAAGAAGTAATTCCTATATTTAATGGACATTAATTTAGACTCTTTTGTAAAGCATTACAACAAATTGGTCAGTAGGCTAAACTCCAAAAGGGCCACAGGC
Source organism: Lathamus discolor (assembly GCF_037157495.1). Lineage (NCBI taxonomy): Eukaryota > Metazoa > Chordata > Aves > Psittaciformes > Psittacidae > Lathamus > Lathamus discolor. The sequence continues at coordinate 15,642,692 of NC_088885.1, forward strand.
TTCGAACAAGTATAATTCACTTGCATTTCAGGGACTCTAAAATTTGTCCCAGGGTGACTAACAGCAAATGAAATAAGCTCCGCATCCAACCTACTCACTATGTCGGTAATAAAGACAAATACATTTGATCAGATTCCCAGCTGGATCAATAGCAATTTGAGTTGCTGGGAGATCTCACCCACCTCATTATTGTGAGCCCAATTTCCATGGGGATTGCAGGCCAGCTTCCCTCAAGCATATACAGTTTTGTGTGCCCAAAAGTCTGCTTCTTCATGTGTGTGGGTGGCAAAATCTCATGCTTGAAAATTAATCACTGAAAAGTTATTTGGATTATTTAAACCAGGTTTTCACAAGGCCTAAGCAGATACAATTCCCTGCAAATCAGTATCATCGCAGCCATTTGAGCAACTTAGAGTGAAATAGCTACTGACATGAGACCAAAAGCTCTATCTGTACCAGTATGTTAGCTTGGCATGCAAACTCAGGTTGGGGCCCAAAATCGCTGATTATCCACACTTCCTGTGGGCGGGCAATTACCCTTGCTCCAGCCACAAGTGGATAAATTGGCTTCCCAGGCAGGAAAAGACCATCACTGGGGAAAATGGGTTCACCTTTGAGCTTCATCTTTACACGCACGATGACCACAAATGCCTTGATTGCTAACTTTTGCCCAAAAATGTGGCCATAAACTCATATTGCAGCCTCTGTGTTCCTGGGATCCTGTACATACCAGAAACCCTTCCAATTACCTTTAGTATCAGTTGTGGGTAAAGTGAAAGAAAAGCAAACACAACTGATGCAAACCCCTGTCAGACAGATGATAGTGATCACAAGAAGTGTGGTGGGCTTTGTTTCTTTATTTAAATTCTCACTGGCTAGTTCATTTGTTTTGGATGGGGGTAAGGGAGGAAGAGAGACTATGTCTCAAGTATCATAAAACAGATTAGAAATGCAATATCATTGGTTTAATTGGAAAAAAAAAGGGAATCTTAGGAAAATGTATAGAACAAGCTAAAATTTTATACAGATCCACAAATTCCCCAACACAGAATTTCAGAAATGTTCTTTCAAAGACTTTATATTTTGTGATGCACCAGGTAAAACAAGTTAAGAAAACCCCAGGAATTCAAGGTACTGGTCAGACATGCACTACTCCTCTCCTGTATCAGCTATGACTCTTTTGATTGGCATGATATGAAACACACAAATGAATCAAAAAATCCCATAAAATATCTGTAATCATCTTGGCACTAGGACTATATGTGTGTCTATCAGATAACAGACTGGAGCCCAATCCTGACTGGAGCTTCTGTCCTATTAGGATGCAAATAAGTATTAACAATCAATTGTCATTTCAGCATCCTGCTGGCATATACCACTGCCCCCAGAAAATATCTCCAGGAGATACCTTTTGGCTTGGACTAGATTTTTCCAGCTTTTAGTCTGAATTTGAACCTAGAGGCTCTATGTTTCCTAGTGTCCCTGCTGCAGGCTCATGTACCCAGGTTAAGCTGAGGTTTCATGACAGCACATTGGCAAAAGAGGTGATTATCCCACTACATTTAGCATTGGAGCAGCCTCACCTTGAGCACTGGGTGCAGTTCTGGGCCCCACAATTTAAGAAGGACACAAAGGTCCTTGAATGCATCCAGGAGGGCAACAAAGCTGGTGACAGGGCTGGAAGGCATGTCCTGTGAGGAGCGTTTGAGGACACTGGGTTTGTCTAGTTCGGAAAGAGGGAGGCTGAGGGGTGACCTCATTGCTCTCTACAGCTCTTCCCAAGGAGGGGAAATGGAGAGGGAGGTGCTGATCTCTTCTCGCTGGGATTCATTGACAGGACATGTGGGAAAGGTTTAGAGCTGTGCCCGGGGAGGTTTAGGATAGACAACAGGAAGCATTAATCTACCAAAAGGGTAGTCAAACACTGGAGAGGTGGTCGATGCCCCAATCCTGACAGTGTTCAAGAGGCATTTGGACTATGCGCTTAATGACATACTTTAACTTGGTCATCCCTGAATTGGTCAGGCAGTTGAACTACATGATTGCTGTCCATATGAAATAGTCCAGTCTAGTCTAGAAATACTGGGTGAAAGTTTGTTTCCCATGTTGATCCAGGAGATCAGACATAATCACAGCAGTGCTCTTTCTTGAATACAGGAACAATGAACCTCAAACATTGTCACAACTGCTCTTCCTCTTCCCAAATGTTCTTTCCTTTTGCCAAAGAGAAGTTCTCCTGAGAGAGCTCGTTAGCTTAGGATTTGCTCTCCCATCTTGGCAGATGCCAGGTAAAAGTAGGTAGAGACACAGTCTTAAAAAGAATATCTATCTTTGCCCTTCAAACACTAATGGCTGTATGTCCAGAAATGCTTAACATTAATTAAACAACTGAAGGAAGCCTGATGCATATGTAAGACACTGTTCACATTTATTTGCCTCTCCCCTAGGGATTACACAGTTAACAGCTTTGGTACCAGCAAGTATGAGACAGCTCTTGCCCTCATATGAAATAAGTAAAACAAAATTATTTTGTCGAGGAGCTGGAGAAGCAGATATGAGCGAGTTACACAAACTCAACTCTCCTTTATGAAAAAGAAATGGAGGAGGCCTCTGAGGACCATTTCAGGTTGCTTCCACAACAGGCTCAGCACGTTCATTCAAGCCGGGATGCCTTGAAGACACATTTCTTTTCAGCATCCATATCATGCTCATGTCAAGGGAAATGGCACTTTACAAGTGACCACTTCTGCAGGCTGAGTGACCATTCCAGCACACTGAACCTGCCCTCGAGCCCACTCCCTTCCAGGTTACAGAAAGGGAACAGCCTGACTAAGCAGAGCTGCTCAAATTCTTCTTCTTGGTGTGTCACAGGGTCAGTTCGGCAAAAAGAGAGGGGATGGCAGAAGGTCAGCTATGCAGCATTCACCACACTTGCTGCACACTGGTATTTCACACCAGCTCTGTTGGTAGGTGGCAAATGGGCACCTGGCAACGTTTAATATAAAATTGATGTTATAATATTATTATAAGTCTATAAACCTTCTTATTATTTTATTTTTTAAGTATCCACAAAATCTCAACATCACAGTAAGATTTCAAGAAATATTTTTATTACATTTTCAATCAGCTCGCTGGAGAGGGAGACCAAGGGATTTCTGCTGTCATCTACAGGTCACAGTACAAACAGAAAATATTTGTGTTTGCTCCAGATGTGTTTGGTGCCTGTGCTTCTTTGCATTCCCAAAGCAATTGCTTTGTTTTCCAGCTGGGTATTTTGAAGACTGTCATCATTTGTTAATCTAAAAAGCTTGAATAACCTACCCCTGTCACCACCACTGTCACTGGCATTTTAATGTGTCAATATTGTATGCCACAGATGATTGTCCTTAAGAGACAGATGTAATTTTACTCTATGCTGAATTCCAGCTACTCCAAGGATGTCTTTATGAAATGGTGCTTAGCTGAAATTGTTCCCAAGTGATGCTCCATCAAGAACAAAAACACCCTTAAACACTTTCTGAAACTTCTTCAGAGTCCAGCTTTTCCCAAGCTTCCTATTAAAATCTTTACCTGAAAGGGATGAATTGCTTAGCCCATGTTCTGGCTGCTATAGTATACAGATCAGTGTTTACATCTCTACTTGCACTGAGTCTAATCTATAATTTAACACTGTTGAGACCAACCTGACAATGTAAACATGGCATATTGATGACCTGCAAAAAAGAGAAGCTGTCTTCTATGCCAAGTGCCTGTGGCTCTGTTTATGTTGGAAATGCATTATTAAAGAATGTGTGTGGTCAAGCTATAACCTTTCTAGTACTGAGGTATCCATTTTACTCTGGGTCATTTCTTTGTTTCTCCTCACATAGTCTCCTAATCCAACAGCTGATCAAGTTTCAGCCTTTCACTTCAACTCCCTCAATTAAGATAGCACGATACACAGTGTGACAGCCTTTTTGGGCTCTATGAACTATAAGCGATGTGCCTTTTACTCAGCAACTGAACAAGACTAATTCTGGGAGTAAATATACTATCCAGGTAGTGCTGAGCAATTTGTTATCAAAGCAGCAATCTACTGTCATTCTTGCTCTGTAAAACAAAAGTATGGATCATTTATTCTTCATTAAAATCGACATGATAACTGCCTGAGGACATAATGTCAGCCACATTTGAAGCTCTAGGTAGAAATAGCAATGAGGAAAATTAAGATACTGTCTCAGTCCTGAGCAGATCATCCACTTCTCTGTACTTTGTTGTGAGTCACTTGTTTTTCTGAGCAGCTACAGCAATAGGTGGGCTCAGTAAACTGTGGAGTTTTCTATGACAGTGCTCACTCACATAGCCTGAGTGAGGGCTATAGCAGTCTTAGGCCACTAGATATACATAGTGGAGCTCCTAAATAATCTCTTTCACTTCATCATCCTCAGAATGCATATATATATGGTGTATTGACTCATCCCAGATGCTCAAGGAAAAGGAGATACTATGATATGAGCACTGAAAACTGGGCTTTGAATATCAGAAACAGCAACCTGAAAGTTTTTGGACACATTATGCCATAATTATGTGTGTAAAGAAGAATTCTTCATCCTACTTTATGAACATCATGCAATGAACCATCCTGAAAAAGAAGCAAAACTCCCTTTCCTTCCTGAAAATGAACAAAACATCCCTCTTGACCTTTCTCTCCAAACTGAGGTTTCTGCAATGCCAGTGCATTGGTGAGGAAGTGTTATCCTGCAAGTATTCCTAAGAGAGCCTGATGTTTCACCAGCAGCAGAAACAGCTACTCCTTGTTTTTCTGAAGAGAGACTCAGCAGCTGACTGAGAGAAAAGAGTGAGGGAAGACAGAACTGGTGTCAACCCTGTGGCTGCTGGGTTGCCTTGTTTGTTATTAGAAATAGCGACATGTCATTGCGCTTCAAGACGCTGACAACTGGAAATGCATTATTACTGGCCTGCAGTACCAATGGTGCATGATGATTGTTCCCATCCTACATCCAACATTATATAATTTAGTGTTTCAATGCACATAGTTTATAGCATAAGGGGATTTTTTTTAAAGGAAGACCGAGGTATGCCAAGGGATGTGGTGTGAGGAGCACCCAGCTACTTATAAGCAGAGCTTCTGCTTTGTTTGCCTAGCTCTGGTGTTGCACAGGGTCCATTTTGATCAGTTATGCTTCATTTAAGAGCTCTGGACCATAGAAATTAAGCACATTTCAACACTTTATTTTTTGAGAAAAGTCTGCACCTCAACAGACTTACACTTCGCTATAAATAAGATTACTAGGAGATCATTGCCAATTTTGCAATGGTATTTGCAAGCAATAGTAGAAATGTGGGTGATTAATGAAAAAGCACTTTTTCTGTGTGTGCATGCAAGCAGTAAATATATTTAACTTCTCTGACAGGAAGACAACAAACCAACGGTGAACTAACCTTACTAGCATATACCCCCGTTCCCAGGCATCTAAATTGGCAGCAACCCATTCAGCAGTACAGATATCTTTTTGGCGAGGTTGCAATATAACTGCATCCTGGTTTTGTTGTTGTTTACTCTGTGTGACATCTATTGACTCAAATGAGCCATTTTTTATTCCTTTGTAGACACGAGAGTGAATTTAGCACAGTGTGTTATCACAGAGCTCCTTACAGACAGTGCTGACAAATAGCTGTGTGGACAACCCATTCAGGCTGTAGTACTATCCATCAGCAATGACAGTAGCTGGCAAACCAGTGTTGCTTATATCAATTTGTTATTTTCTAGGAAGTTACCCAGCTTCATTATTATTGGGGGAGATAAAACTAAGATGAGAGGCCAAGACCCTCATTTGGTTCTTAATGCACTCCCATTGCTTTGATGTATTACAAAGAACAAAATTGACTGATGTGGTAGCTCATTACACAGGGAAAAACATACACTAAAAGAACAGATTTTCTTTACCAACAGTTCTGCAACAACTAGCAGTGCCTAGGAAGGATCCATGCCCAGTTATTTAAAATGTACTCTCCCTATTTGGTCCTGCTAAAAAAATATATATATATTTTTGTGCTATGCCCTAGTCTTTAGGTGAAGAAAATTCTGTAGGATAGTGTGTCTTAAATACTTAAATAACAAGTGTATAAGTTTAACATGCCTTGTGAGGTAAAACATCTCATAGATTTTTGCACAGCGTTGCACAGTATCGATATCACCATGCTTCTTCAGGACATTCTTTCTGGCTCCTTATTATACTTGAGCAACAAATCCTTCCCATCTCTTGCATAGTAGGTGGAAACTAATTGCTTCACCAGAGATGGGGAACATGAGTCACAAAGAGGCTAAGTGACTTTCCTGGGAACCCATGAGACCAAACAGAGTATCAGGAAACCCCAAGATTAAAAGATTGAATACAGATTCTGACCTGAGCTATACCGTGGCTTGAGGGGAGAGGTTGTAACTCAGGGCATAATTTTATTGTTTATTTGTTATTAGTGCATCTGATCACTCACATAGTAATGTCTAGGTAAAACTGCAACTGGAGTTGGAGCCTGAGCGGATGGGCTATGCAGCTGGGTAGGAAGGAGAGAGGATTGGGGTTTCTGGGGGATCTTCAGAGGACTTACTCACGGCAGCTATGGCAGTAGTACAGAGAGATGCCTTCATGGGCTCTTTACACTGTACATAAAATGCCAGTTATATTGCATGAAAGAAGGTCCCAGGCAATTGAAACTAAAGTTAAAAGCAGTCTTAATCTATATTAGCTCATTTCAGATTTAACTGTCAAAACCCATGTTGTGTCCATCACGTACACCTGTTTTTAAAGGACTGGTATTGCTCTCTTCCAGCTATGACAGGTAACAGATAAATAAGCAAACAAGGAATCTGATTGTCTTGTAGTTTCCTAGTATATGTGTAGACTTCACTTTGGCCTCCATCCCCTCAGAAACTGAAAGGTTCTTCTCTCTAATTCGATTCTTCTTTTGGAATACTGGATTTGGTGACCTTGTGGATAACCATCTTATCTACCTTTAGATTTGGAAAGAACTGGGACAACATTTAGAAACATACATTATGATTCCTCTGTCCTACTTTTGACGTCTGCCATAGGATGCATTCAGTCAGACAAATCCCATTTCATCTCACCTTACCTTTAGTCAAACCCAGTCTGTTACCTGTCTCACCACCTGGGAGCCAGACCGAGGATTCGACTTCGCTGATGTAATAAATAATGTCATATTGTCACTAATGACCAGAAATACACAGAGCCTTGAGTTTGTGTCTGATCCCAAAGCCACCGTCCCTGGCAAAGTCCTAAAATTCTTGATTCACTGCTGTCTCAAAGAGGGGAGAGCTGCCTATTAAATCACAAATATTGCTCCCTCATGGCATGGATGTTTCTCGAACCCCTACATTCATGCTGGGACTTGCTCTGTACCTGCTTATTTGTAAGAGACGAGAAGCCCAGAGTCTAAGGTGAGACAGCAGCAAACACGCACAGGTGCAGCTTCTTCTCTCAGTTGTAATTAGGCAGCTCTCCTAATGTGAGGACAGAACCATCCTTCGAGCTGTAAAATATTTGTCTTTCATTATCTGTCACTCTCTGACTTTTAGTTAAAGAGATGCTCCTTTTCCTGGAACATGCACATAGTTAGGATCAATATCATAATCCTGTCTGACAGCTACTCGAAAGCTCCTTTGTGTTGATTAGTCTTTGGCAGCTGAACAGAGCTGCCGCTGCATTTTCTTTTAATACTGGCTAAGCGATAGGCTTGACAAGAAGTAAAAAAAAAAAAAAGAAAATAAAGTTCTTTTAAAAGCAAAAACCAATTAGCCCTTTTGTTACTCCGGTGAAGTGGAACAGATACTTCAGCTGCCGGTGGCGGTACAAGCAGAAACTTGCTCTGAGTCCCCTGCCACCCTCCAAGGACAGATGGATGAATGGTAGCGGCTGGCTTAAAGATGTCTTCATCTGTTCTGTTAGGAAGGAAAACAGGGTTTTGGCACCAGCTTTTAAAGAAAATAGAAGGTGCTAAATTCACTAAACTTTATTGGTTCGAATGTATAATAATGATAGTTTAATGGCAGGGAAGAGGCAGATAATTAGAAGTGAGTAGCTCTGATTGCCCTTGTACACCGCTCCAGATAGCTTCTCAACACTCCTGAATCCTTGTTTGCTTTGTCTGAAGCTGAAATCCCACAAGGTCTGGATGTTACCAGCTGTCTAGCTAACTAACTGCCAGCACTTTCCCTGAATGCAAGCTATCAGCTTTCACAACATCAGCCTCCTCCCTTGAGCTCTTCCTCACTGTCTCTCCCTGTGTGATTGCTTTTATCTATTGCTTGCAGCAGCTTCTTCTAATCATATTGCTTCTTGCCTCTGAGGGTCAAACACAAGACCGTTGCTACCTACACAAATGGGGAAAACTGTCACCTTCGCTAGACTGATAAGCATTTGGCAGGCAGGACACTGTGAAGTAGAAGAGCAAGCAGCCAGCAATCTGCAAACACCATAAATATGTTACAATCTCAGCAGGAAGATGGGCACTCTATGTACCAAGAGGCCTTTGTTTAATGAGCTGTCAGAAAGCAGGCATGAAATTATGTTTGAAAACATGTGCAAGCTGCAGAGACAGAGCCAGGGCACTAAAAACCTCTTTGCCTTTTCTGTGGATGTTCGGAATGTCTTATCAGTTTGGGAACTGTCATGCAATGAGAGCTATCATTAGCAAGGTAATAGCATTTGAAAGCTACTGATTTTTCTCTCTCAGCTCCATTTTGTGACCTAAATGAACGAGAGAAAAACTTAATGCTTCTTTTCTGCAGAATTTTTTGTCCTGAAAACGTAACCAGAAACCCCAAAGTGAGCATACCAGTAGAAGATGAATCAAAATCACTGTAAATTGTAAAGGACTAACTGCGGAAGTCAAGAATATTGCTGCTAATCCTGTGGAGATAGTGTTCATATTACCCTGATGCACCTCCCACCACTGGTTATTTTAATCACACACACAGAAAGCATCGCAGTGCAGGTGACTGATACGTGTGATGGTTGTACAAGGGCACCAGGGCTCAGGGCAACAGTCTGCAATTCACTCGTAATCAATAGGAGTAAAACTCTTTGAGGAATATAATCATTGAAATATATTAGCAGTGTTAGGGTCACTTTGGATAGAAGTAATAGGGTGTGCAACGAAACAGCTTCCATTGCTGCTAAATCATGCAGAACAAGTTGGTAAGGATTTAAAACAAATCCTCAAATATCCTTCGGGGTCACAAAGCTCTTTATTTCTAAGATAAATTGAATGGTTTTCTCCACGCTCAAGCATCTGTGTTTTCTTTGCTTTTAATAAAACATTTTGCTGATTCTTTAGCTGCTTCAGCGTTTGTGGTCCACTCCACAGCTGAAAGGAGACTGCGAACACTGAACCAAATCAATGTCAGGCAGGCAGGTATTATTTCTCAAAGATGGCTTCTTTTTCTTTCCTTTCTTTTCTTATAAAGGATGTGGATCAAAATCCAAAGCTTCTTGCTTGGAGCAAGTAAAGCCCAGATCCAATCTGTCCCTGTTCTTCTGAAACTCGGAACAAACTATGTTTTGGAAAAACAAAACAACAAAAACACCTTTATGGGATCCTATCAGGTTTTGTCACAACATAAACCAATCAATCAGATCACCAGCAGTGTAATTTCACTGATGTTTAAATAAAATATATGAAAGAGAAGAAAAGAAACACTTGGAAAATTACATCTTTAGGAGTTTTGCAAAGGGAAATGTGATGTACAAGTAAAGAGAATACTTGCGGAAGAAATTAACTCTCTTTGGATTTTTCCTATTCATTAATAAAAACTGAAAAACAAAACTGAGATGTTGGTCAACTGGCAAACAAATAAATGTTTCTGCCATGAAATGCACCTCTGAGCGTCGTAACATTTGCAGTTTGGTGAGCTCCTTGTATGCAGGCTGCATTTACCTACTTGTCTATGTGTCCCATGTTCTGCCCACCACTTGTCACTGCGCCTAACACCATAAAAAAAGGCTTCTCAAAATACTGAAATAAGAATCCTCAGGCAAGCCCACCAGCACCACCAAGGTAACTTCCTCTCCCAAAGAATAGAAGGGGAAATGCTAGAGATTGACAGGGAAGAAAGAGGGACAAGCAGAAAAATAGAGTTGTCATTCACAAAGCAGTGCTTGCTTCCCCTGTGCTGCTGAGGTAGACAGGAACAGAATTTAAGCCAGGAACAAGAGGTAGATACTGAACTTCAGTCCCCTAAAAAATTCTTGAGAACTGTATTTGAGAAAGGGTGCTGGAAGACTGGAACATTAACAAGAAGTAGCCTAAAAGAGCTAAAGCAAAGTATGGAGACCAGCACTTCAGTGAAAGGCCTGAGGAGCTTAGTCTGTGGTTTGTCTCCAAAACAAGACTGAGAAGTGGTTTGATTATCTCCATTAGGGAGTAAACACCTGGTACCAAAAGAAAAAGCCTTTTGATATAGGGAAAGAAAGTGTAATGGGAAGCTGTAGCTGGAAACAGAAGACAAATTGATTCAGAGGAGAAACACTATGGCTTGTTGAGGGCCTTGATTCCTGTTAGCACAAAATCTGATTCTGAGGCAGAAGTTCTGAGTGGCATCCATGCTCCCCATCTGTCTCCTTGTGTAGAAAGTGTTTCAACAAGCTGAACCTTAGCCGATGGATTTTACATCCTGACTACCTGGAGATTACCCACTGTAGACAAACAAAAAGGAGCTGATTGTTACTAGCATGTTTAAAATCACACACACTTACAGTTATTCCATTTTTCTTATCATGCAGCAGGCCAGTGGCACCTTACTTCTTTCTTCATGGTCTCTGCCTATCTTTCATAATCCAGAGAACTGCAAGAGCAGACAAACTGTGACCCTTGTGCTTCAAGTAAAACAGATAGGCAAACCCAAGCAAAGTCCCATAGACTTGTTTAAGCTTCTTCATTCAGGAAAAAAGGACACAGTTACCTAGAGTGATCTCACTTATCCCATGAGCTTCATCAAGGTATTGTCACCAGCTGGAGACTGTCTAAGCTAAAGTTGTAGACTATGAGACTAATGCACTTCCACCCCATGCCAGGGGAGCACTCCAAGTATGTGCTGTGTTTCAGCCAGGCAGGACTGGGCTCAAGAAGCTTGTATGTGAACAAAAGAGAGGAAGAAAGAGGAAACAATCAGGAATTTTAGGGATCATCCATCACGTGGCAAGGCAAATATTAACCTATTTTAGGTGCTGTAAACTGGTCCATAATCTCACCTGAATGGTATCAAGAATGGTGAACTGGGACCTGTTCAGTCACTAACTTCTCACACTGGGGAAGGCAAAGCACAGCAAAGGGGCTCCTGTCCATGGAAGCCCACACGTTCCCATGAAGGCACAGAGCCATACTCTGAGGCTTGAAATCCCACTTAAGCCTATTTGCTTAGTCAGTGGAAAGGTGCCTTTGAAGGCCTCTGAGGAGCTATTCAAGAGCCAGACAAAAATGCTGAGTGGGAAGCCAGGGGTGTGGGGACTTCAGCTGAGGGAGCTTTCCAGCTTTGCTTGGTGTGAGGTATTTACAACCTCTGCCAGGAGCGGGGCCAGGCTCCCCCTCCTGCTGCTCTCAGCGAGGCAGGGCACGGCTCTGCAGAGCAGGTAGTACGGTAGGAAAGGCTGCCGGGAGCCTTGGCCAGCAGGGACCATGCATTTCCCCATCCTGCTTTGACAGAACTGTCCAGGGCTGCAGGCATCTTTCATTTCCCAGTTCTGTTTTTGCTGCAGAAGACACAGCTCCTTTCTATTTTTCTAGACGGGCTGATCCCAGCATGCTCCAAATCCATAAAGGGAAATAGGAAATGATTTTCTTAGTCCCTGAATTGACCCGTGGGTCTGATGATCCTGCTAAGCTCGGCAGTTTCTTTGCTGGCTTGAGGAGCACATGTTTATGCACCTGGGATCATGCAGCTTGAATTATTCTTTTAAACGTTTTCATAGAGAGTGGCAGTGTAACAGAAATCACTAAACAAAATGTACATTGTGTGTGACAGCTAGCAATGGGCCGGTTCACAGATTGTTAAGGGCTATTGAAAGTCACGCTTATGTTTTTCTTCTCTACCATTTTTCAAGGACAATTTGATTGCATTTCCCAGAAAGGTTAATATAAACAATCTGCTCCCCTCATTTTTATGAGAAGCATTTAAAAGTAAAACGTCCTGCTGTTACTTCACTATAGCCTATGTTATTGATGGCTGAGGATTCCCAAATAGATTCTGGATTTTTGCAGCTTTGCACATTTCTGGGAGAATTGCTTGAAAGTTCACTATCTCATCCTCCATCCACAGCAGCACTGAGAAACACACGCATTTCTTCAAAGTTTCTTTGAGCAAAGAAGGTCAGGACTCATGCCCTGAATTTCTGAAATCACCTCTGAAATAGTCATTTAAATGGCCTACCACAGTGGCAGAGAAGCAACCCCAGCCATCAGTCTGGCTCATCACTCATAGGTGCCAATTTTTGACAGAAGATATTTGCCCTTTGGAAGTGGCTTTCTTTCTCCACCAAAAATAAAGTCATTCAAAGCAGCTCACTCAGACTAAGCCATCCCGGTCCTGTCCTGGTTTGCTCCCTGGCTCTGCCTTGCAGATTGCATTGGGAGGACCCCCTCTGCTGCCACCATCTCCCAGAATGTCCGCTGTAAATTTAGAGCCACAGACAGATTTTCCATCTCATCAGTATCTCTGGTTGACCCTTCAGGTTAATATTGATATTCAGTTTATTTGGATGCTTTGAGCAGCAGCTTGTACTAGGTTATCTCTAGAGGTTCCTGTAATTTTCGCATCATCAAATGACCTTGCAACATTTTACATACCCACCAGCCACTCAACACAATCATCTGAGCACCCAAATTGGATGTTATATTGGTTCTGTTGTATTTAACTGCAGGTGGTTTTTTTCATGTACAACTTTGAAAATAGAGCTCAAACAGATAAAAATGTTCCCTCTCCCTAGTCAAGTGTAAAGCCTCCCCAGTGCTTTCTCACCCATAATAATAACATGAACATGTTGCATCAAACTACGCTGTTTGTATTTTCAAAACACATTCAGGTCTGTGTCCTGGCTGCTGGCCAAACTGGGGGTCTGGTCTGAAGCTCAAACATCTGATACTGAGATCAGTAGCAAACCTGTCACCAACCTGAGCAGGGCTAGGCTCTGGGGCATTTTTCTGTATGCATGTACCCTACAACCACATCTACCCACCTTTCGCTGTAGTATGAGCTGAGGTATCCCTCAGTTTCTGTCAGAAATAGCTGCACATCAACTTGCCAGTTCCTACCACTGAAAAAGGGGATTTGCCCATGAGAAGCGCACAGATTTTGGAGCAACACAAAATGATCCCTTCACGACATAAAATTTTAAGCTTTAGTTAAGTCTAGCAAATTGCTCTGTTTTAAAACCAGCACTGCTTTAAATGGATTGATTCATAAGGCATATATCTGTGACAAAGTCAGGACCTTTTCCTTTCGGGAAAGGCCAGGTCTGGGTTTTGCTCTCAGACTCACAGACACACTTCCCATTTGCTTGCTTTTGCCAGTCCTTCACATTCAAATATATGCATACAGCACTTTCATTCAGATTTGCTGGGGCGTATTTGATCTCACGACTGTGGCCACTAGTGCATAACAAATATTTTGCCAGTTTCCATTAGATACTTGCTGGCTGCAGGTACTTGAATGCAATTGATCACTTTACATTAAAACTTAGGGTCTGGCAGGAATGTGTGTGCACATAGGTGGATGGATGCCTGATCGTGTCTATTTGAAAGGAAACTTTTTTTAGAAAAGAATGATGCTTGTAAAGCTAAAAAAAAACATAGATTCATAGAATCACAGGATAGTTAGGGTTGGAAAGGACCTTAAGATCATCTAGTTCCAAACCCCTGCAATGGGCAGGGACACCTTGCACTAAACCATGTCACCCAAGACTCCATTCAATCGGGCCAAATCCCCCAAACCAAACCCCATTCACTCACTACCACTGTGTTAAAGCAGCATTTATGACAAATCTCCAAGATGATAGGAAAATACAACAAAAATTCAGCCCCAAAATATGCAGGGTGTTGAGTTAGTCAAGCAAGTGAGAGCCAAAAGCACTTCCACGTACGTGACTGATGGTGTTCCACAGTTCCAAGCTTGTTGCGATGGATCCCATGAGGACACCTCAGCAGGGAGCACCACATATGGATGTGCAGAAGAATACGAAGGGAACAGCAGGTTCTGCAGCAAATCTTCATCAGGTGATAATGCTGCTTTGTATCTTTCCCTGACAGATCTGATTCTGAAACACTCACTCCAGTGTTGTAGACAAATCTCTGGGAGAAAGCTGCAAAGCGCAGTTACTGAACCAACATGAGCCATTTCCCACATGCCGTGCACAGTCCATGTGTAGGTGTGCGCACAATATAACCATTTGCTCTTAGAGGCTCTGAGCATCTTCAGCGGTTGTTGGTTTATATCAGACCTATGTTAGACAAAGTTACCATTAAAACCTTTCGCTAAAGGATGTACCAGGCCAGCCATTCAGCTCTACAGTTATCAGAAATGACTAATGGTTTCTGATGTCTCTAACATTTTGGTGTGTGGCTTAATATGCATAGTAAAAATCAAGTTTTCTGAAGAGCTGTGTTGGTGCTCTCTAGCAACTAAGCTTCTAGAAGAGGAAACACCAAATTAAGAATCATTTTCCAAAATATAACTCTCCAGCATTTATAGAGCCTTCAAGTGGAGAAACAGAAGATCTTTCTTACTGTATGCCAAGAAGATTATAGCCTACATACTAGTAAGAAATTCAAATACATCTTGGTAAACATTCCCTATATAAGCAACATTTTCCAGAGTCTTTCATTCACTGTATGAAAGCCCACAACAAGACAGCTAACATACCTAAAATATACTCCCAGCTCTTGCTCACAAATCATCTGGTTTAAAAGAGCACTCTCCAAGTATACTTCGCAAAGTTTTCCATTTTGCCCTCCCAGGCAGCCCAGCAACATCACTGGCAATAAATAATGCTGCAAAGGAAATTCTGTGTCAACCAGGAGGGTTAAAAAAAAAATCAACTGAAGAAAATGTACAAAAAAGTGTAATTTATTGCCCCTTCGCATCTGCTTTTATCTGTATCCTTTTGAGAACAAATTAACAAGACCTGCATATCCCCATATGTTTCGTTCTGTGGAGTGTCATGGTTGAGAAGGTACATGTTCTTTCAGTCCGTAATGACAAACATGTATGTTTGTCATACACTGGAGAATATAAGGATTATATGTTGATGATACTTTTATAATATGATAAATCACTGCAAGGAAAAAAAGGAAGTATTTAAAAGCCATAAAGACATGGGGTTTTTTTCTTTTTGTCTACAGAAAGCAGCCTAAATCGCAGTGTTTCATGTATACTCTTCAGGTCATAAAAACAGCTGCTTTCAAAATGTGGATGATCCCCATATGCTTAAAGAAATCACCCTTTGAAGGTCAGTAATTAATTTACTTCAGTTTTTAACAATTGTAAAATTAAATTTTAGTATCAAAACCAGTATGAAAGTAACCTTTATTCTGAATAAAGCTCCCCCCCTCCCCGCCTTGGATGTAGCCTGTATATTTATGTATGTATACATATAAAAGACTTTGGCAACTCAGCTGTAAATCCACTGAAATCTTTGAACTAAGTTCTCAATAAACATAGGAAATACTAAAATCTGATCTGTATTTAGGGTGCAAAAAAACACGTATTTCCCTCTAAATTACTTGTGAACATATAAGCCAAATAAAACTTCCAGTGTAGTTTTGTTGGGTTTTTTTTTCCTAAAATATCTTTGCTTTAAGTTTAAACTCTAATACTGATATAATTTCTATACTAACAAGAAGGGGAACCAGTAATAATAAGTTTTACTAGGATTTTACATTCAATTCAATTGTCTTAAGTCAAGATCAAAGTATTGCTGAAACATGGCTATGAATGACTTAGATTATGGCAGAAGAAAATACCTATCTGAATTTAAAAATATGGAATACATGAGCCAGAATCACAGCTCAGAATAGCTGGCAAAATTAATGTGATTGTATTGAACTACACCAGTTTGGGATCTGCATCTGAACAAAAAGTGTTGGGGGGATGGTTTACTTGAGCCAGACACCAGTGACAATTGCAAAGATAACATATTCCTAATTGCAAGGGGGGCCTTTAGTCATCTAAGACCTGTTTATGATGTTTTGTTAATAATCATTAACGCTGCTTGGTGCTTTTAGGTACTTAGGCATATTTCTGCAAAGCTATTAACATATGAAATTAATATATAGCGTAAATTAATATATAGTGGTAGTGCCAATACAAATCAAGCAGAAAGCAGCATTAAGACCACCAAACTTACGAGATGGCTTTAAAAATCAAAACTAGAGTAAAATAACATACACAAGTCTTCATTTGTTTAATATATCTTCTGGTTTCTGGGGCTTAAGAGGACATCCAATGTTTCTGGGTTTTTTGTGGGGGTAAAAATAAGGTTTAGAAATGTGTGTGTGTGTGTTTGTTTTTGATAATTAAGAGTAAAAGCAGGACATGTTGACAGTAATTGCTTGTAGATATCCTGAGTCCATTTGATTGAGTTCTGTGACAAGGTTGTTGAATATGACATTATAGCCAACAAATAATTTTTGTTATGGAGAAGAACATCAGCCATGCTCACAAAAGGCATCATAAGTGCTCAAGTAAAGCTTGATCATACACTATTGGAAACCACAATGATTCCCCCTCTCATTAGTTATTCAAAATCAGAATCACCCAAAATCAGAATAAAGAATTACTTTAGCAGCTCTAGGAACGATATGCTTCAAGCTTTGAAACACATGAGGCTTTTATTAAAGCAGATGAGTTAGGAATATCATTAGAGAATTAGCCTGATACTTTGCTACTTTAACTTCCTAAAGCTTTGTACTAAATCAAATCAGTTTGGTTCTGCTGAAATTTCGTGCTCCTGATTGGTATCTCAAAGTGGGGTTTTTTCCTGGAAATTTAATGTAAATGGTCCAGATGCCTACACAAAAGAGAGGCTATTGAAAATACAACTTTCACCTATAGAAACATAGAATCAGTTAGGTTGGAAAACACCTTTAAGATCATCAAGTCCAACCTTCATCCCAGGACTGACAAGTCCACCACAGAACAATGTCGCTATATCACAAAAGAAAACCTTCCAGCCACTCGGCTGAGAAGTCAGCAGGATGACTTTCTGCACCACATGGCTGAGACCGGCCCCCATCTCACAGACAGACGTTTTCTCAAAGCCTGCCCAAATCTGCCCAACGTGTCAAGCCTTTGAAAAAGATCTCTCTCGGCACGTGTGTGGAGCACGCTCGCTCAGTTTGGCAGCCATATCCCATCTGTGCTGAGCCCACACCAGTCACTTGGGGGGCTGATGGCCAGGAGGCTGAATGTCTGCCACTCAGCCTGGTGCTGTGTCGCTCCACAGCTGCCTCCCTATGCTCTGCAGTTGGCATAGGCTTCCCACCCAGCTCCTACATATGGGGAGACTTGATACCACCTTCTCCTTAACTGCTCATCCTTCACTTTGCCACAAGTGCCATCTTTCAGCCCATTGCTGTAAAGTAAGCTCTGCCTGAAAACCTCTGTCATGAGTTTAAAAGTCTCCCTGAATGTTTCAGTAGTGCTTTTTACTTGTGTGCAGCCATGCTGGGAATATGCAAGGAGCAGGAAGGAGTTTTTCATTTGAGCCACTTGGCTGGGACTGAAGGTATCTGTGGGCTCTCCTTAATCTGCCACATCTTTGGTGGCTCTGTTCCACAGGCCATGTCATACCGCTCCTCCTTTGCTTTCCCCTTGGACCACAGGACGGCCAGTGGTATAGCCCCATGTACCTAGTTCCATGCCTGCTGCAAGCATAGATAAATGAAAATTTGTGGTGGTTTTAAAGAAATACAAATACATTAATTGCAAGGGGTTTGTATGTAATCTCCATGTGAACATCTGGAAGTAGATGTTTAGGATCCCTTAAAATTGTATGTGTATGGCAGAGGGAGAGGGCAACTAGGATTTTTGCAAATATGTGTCCAAAGACAGACAGAGGCTTGTGTGCACACTCCCTGTTTGTGCTGGAGGGTGAACTAGGATGGCCACTGAGGAGACTGGTTAGAGAGGTAGGAGCAGCTCCTTTCCAAGTGTCCTCAGCATCATGCAGCCCTGTGGGCCAAGAATAAAAAATACATGGTAGGCCAGAACCGAGGCAAACTTTATTAGAAGGAGGAATATATTTTATTAAACCATATATTAACACTGAAAACAAACCCAAACAAAACCAAGAGAACTTTCAAGTTTACAAGAGCCTCTACATATCTGACAGAAAGGTAGCAGACTCGCAAGTACAGGTTGGAAAGGATTATGCTAACTTGATTACTTTAATCAATAAGATGATAGTCCGAGAGAAAGGGATGGTGGTGTTTCTACCTCTCCTTACACAGTCTACATTATATAGAACCATGACTACAGTATGGTATATGGCATGCTGTGCATTTAAAACACATTTATATGAGGCTCCCACAGAACAGGGAAGCACCATGCAGAAGGAAGCAGGGAGTTTTTACACACATCCCAGAGGCAATAGCTGTCTTGGGGGAACTGACAACATGTGAGGATGTAGGTGTGTGGATCACCCAGGTGCTGCCCTGCAGACAGAGCAAGTTGTCCCATGCAAAATCAGACAAGGAGTTGCCAGCTATAGAACCCTTTTTTTCCCCCTGCTTTACTTTTCCTTGTGATATTGACTCACCCAGGGCAGCAACAGACTCTTTACACCCAGTCGACTTCAAAACAGTTCCTATCTCAGATTACCAGAGTCTGCAGAATTCAGCTGTTTTGAGAGCAGTCAGAGGTCACTGCAAATCAGCAGTCTTTGAAAAGTAACCTGTCAAGACATCCACTTCTCATGGCTTACCACATCTATCTAAACATATCCATACACAAAATGGATGACGTCTCCTGCTGCCCTTTCGAATGGTTTAGTGTAAGACCTCTCTGTTTTCTCAGCCTTTGTACTGCTCTGATACATAGGGCCAGCCAGCACTTCCAATTAAAAGAGCAGGGGAAAAAAAGAGTGGGTAGATCTTCTTCCAGATGGCTTTGAAGAGGTATCAATCTGCTATAGAGATTCACAAGACTTCAGACAAGTAGATAAGCCAAGACTATGCATTAAAGCCAAAATCACAACATTACATCAAACCAAAATGTTTTTCAATATAGCAATTACCACAGCAGTTTGGCTGACTGGAACAGTCACACTGAAAGTGTTAACTTAAACTAAAGAAAGTCAAAGACAATACTAGTTCGTTTTAATACTTTCCCATTATTCCTGTTCTATGTTAGTTGATCTTATCTTCAGTATCCCCTAACATTACCCAACAAGTGTGCACTTCTGTGCACACCCCTAAGTGTGGTCTATCCTGGGGAAAGGCAGGGTAAAGAGCTCAAGCCAGCGTGTTCCACCATTGCATGTAGCAGTTAAACAGCTCCACAGCTTCCTCCTTAGAATGGCTGCATCCTCTCCTGTCTGATCAGTTGATGCCAAGGCAGGAATGTCTCTTTGGGCACTGGGGTTTGCAGGTTAGACCTCTAGCAGACTGCATCAACGTCTTTTGAGATGGCTGCTCTTTCCATGGCCACAGACAGGCCACGACATTCCCCTGCACAGGACAAGTGCTTTCTTATACTCCTGTAAGGATATTTAACAAAAATTAAATACCATTGCACAGCACAAATACAAATTTGTGTATTGGGATAGAGAGCAGATTCTTATCTGCCAAATACCCCTCTCTGTGCAAAACTGGACACACGATTTTTGAGTACGTGACCCTGATTGATAGTGACTTTGCCTGCTGGAATGACATGGTGCTGGGGCAGTCCCAGCTTAGTGGCTTTGGGACAGTATCACATGGGTTGCCCCATCCAAGCAACACATTTCCCACACACAGTTACACCAGCAGAGCAGAGGAAAATATCCTCTGCTCAGAACCAGCGCAGATATTTTGTGACCATCAGCACTGGTCAGCGAAAACACGGACAGGGAATGTCAGGGCAGGAGGGAGGAATTTGCAGACCTCGGCACTTTTCAAGCCATGTCTGCACCCGCTGCTTCTGGCTAGAGGCTGGAGGGGAGCCGCAGCAACCGTACGAGCAGTGGGAGCCCAAGAGGCCGTGCCTGCCCCCAGGTTGCCCTCGGGGATCTCAGGGAGTGGAGAAAGCTGTTGCCTTGCTTCCCCGTGGTGAAGTGATTTCCCCTCTCCATGCAGGCTGCTGCAGCCACTGGGGAGTTCCTGCTCCAGCAGCGAGGGCAAGGGGTGAAGGGGGTTGGTTGCCTTTGCAAACACAGTTAACCAAATGTTGATATTATGCTTAGCTGTTGTCTCCTTGTCACTAGTCACTTGCAGTTACAGGTCCAGATGTTAAAAATGCCATCACAAGGTGGAGCTGATGAACTCAGCTGTGATGCTCTTCTTCAGTTTCAAGACACTCTCCAGGCTCATGGGACTGTGTCCGAGTATCTAGAAAGGGGAAGAGGACAGCTTTAGGTTTTACATGAAGTTCAGCTTGTTATCTAAATACTGGCAACTTACTTTGAGACATCCCAGGGTATCCAACCTATCCTCAAGAAGATCACAGTTTTCCAGAGGTTCTGTGCTGTATCAGGCAGCCCTGTGCAAACATCCAATTTTCTGCCGGCATTTTGAATGGCCCTGGGCATCTGTGCTTCAGCAAACTATCTGAGTTGACAACGTCCTTGTCTTGTCAGCTAGCTATCACATGGTGGTGGAGTACTTGCCTAGGCACAGCAAAACTCACAGGGAAAAGCTCCGTGATTTTATTGCAAGATACAAATGGAAAGAGTGTGATTCCCCTGGGAAGTATGCATTACATCACTTCCGATTTATAGCCTGTGCCTAAACTACAGGTGAGAAAAGTTGTCTGTTATCAACCCACTGAAAAATGGGCATCTCCCATCAGCAGGACACTCAGATACTCTAAAACATCTTTCTTCTTACTGATACTTCTGAAAAAAAGATTGGGGATCCAGATGATAAGAATAAGAATAGAAAAGAACAGAGGTTATGTACTGTTTATTGTACAGTAATTAAAACCAGTGAGGAAATTTGGTAATTTAAAATCACATTAAGAAAAAAAGGTGTTTTCCCTGGACCCAAATTACACCTGAAGGAAAATACTTATTTTTGGCACTTCAAGAAGTGCCTTGTAGCTGGTTTTAGGTTCTTGTCTTAGATAAATCAGTTGTATAAACAGATAAATACAAATGTAGAAGGGAAAGAAACTGCTTTAAAAGGAAGTTAGCTGGATTTTGTGACTTTATCTGCGGGCTGAGTGACTCCAGATGAAATCTCATCAAATCATTTTCAGGGAAGAGTAGCAGAGGATGGAGATTCATCAGGAGATGAACAGAAAATCTCCAGTCTGATCAAACTCATCTGCTGGACATCAGGCCGGATCCACAAATCCACCAGCTCCGATTTGGTCCACATAGGCTCAAAGTGTCCCTAGAGAACTATGAGGCTCACTCCTTGGCTGTCTAATTTTCTGTCTAAATAGTGGAAGAGTTTGGATCAGCCACCAACAGCCCAGCATGTTCTCAATAGCTTAAGGTTGGTTTTGCAGCTCCATTCTTGGGCACACTCTGGTTTACAGTGTTTCCCCTCAGACAACCACGACTATTCAAGAGACTGAAACAGGGTCCTATGAAGGTAACATCTGTGACAATTACTGTTTGTCTTAAACACCACAAAGTACAAGGTACCATACAAATATTATTCTCAAGAAATTAAATTGTTCGGTATAAATAGCAGTAAGAATCCATTCATGATACATATACAAGTCCCCTAAATTATCGTGGTCTACAGTGAGAACCTGTTCCTAGGCAAGGACCAATTTCACACCCAGAGGATGCTGCCTTCAAAATGCTGACACTGACAGCCATATTGACACTTCAGCATTGACAGGGTTTCAATAACCTCCAGACAGGCTATTTTCATCCCAGACTAACAGTGTCTATTTGAGAGTTAAAGAGACCTAGATAGACTTAGCACATGTGCTGCTCCACTGGGCTTTGAGGCTGATACAAGGACATCAGTAAGTGTCAGTGTGCTCCTGTGTCAAGATATATAAGGCTATATCTGTTTCATATCTTTGAAGACAGATCTTTTTCCCTTTGTTTTTCCATCTACTTGCCTAATCATCCATCTGTGAGAAGGGAGATATTATGAAGATACAAGTAATAGAGTAAAAGTTATGGCCTGTGTTATTCAAGAAGTCAGAGTCAGTGATCTAGTGGCCCCTCCTGGCCCTGAAATCTGGAGTCTCTGCTGACTGGCACCATCAATCCACTCGCTGGAAAAGCCTGCAGGCCCAGGAAATTGGTTCATCTTTCACACTATCCTGCACTAATTGGCAATAATGAAGGTATGTGTCAGTCTTCAGTGGATCATGTGTTTTAAAATAACTTCAGAGTAGTCCTAGCAGTACGGAAGCCATCAGCCCACAGACTGAAATGAGAGACCACCTTTATGTCATTTTGCTGCATTGTCAGTGAAGATTCCTAATTTTCTGGATGAAAATTTCTTTCTGTAAGTCATCTTCCATTACAAGTTGAAGGTACAAATTCTCATATGTACCTATGAAAGACTCAGACTCACAGAAAAGCCATTAAGTTCTCTGATTGATAGCTTATTATTAGCCCAGAATTATGAATATCATGTTTTACAGGCATTAAGTGATGCTAAATTGAATGCAAAGAATAAGAAACAGAATATCACATAATCCTTCCTCACCTAATACCCCACTGCCAGATTTACTTCACTCTAACTAGAGTAACTTTTCTCAGGGAAATAATTTGCAGGATGAGAGTTTTCCTTAGAAGGATGAGAGTGGGTGCAATGACCAACCTTGCGTACTCATCAAGTATCACCAAGTATCAGTGGTACAGGGCATTTGGCTATTCTCTATTTCATACAGGGGATATGGAGACCATGAAATTAAATTAGAGCTGCCTTCAGGTTAGCCTCAGACTTGCATAGACAGTTAGCTTTCTAGCGAGAACTAGAGTAACAGAAAACACAAGAGTGATATAAACAAAGAAATAATATTAATAAGCCAATTAATTTCTTTACAAAGTGTGTACAACACTTCTTCCTCCCCACCCTGTATGCTTTCTGCACTCTAAAGGAATGATGGGAAGTAATAAAAGAACCCTTGGGTACTAAGAAATTGGCTCATAAAATAACCACAGTAACAATGTCAATTATTAGCTGTACAGTACAAGATAAATATAAATGGACTATATCCCCAAACTAGCAAAATATGGGGAATCAATCTCAATAAAAAGAACTGTTAGGATAAGCTATGTGGGAAGCAGATACAAGCCCTACCTGGCTTAGAAGCATTAGCCTGCCCTTCTCTGTAGTGATTTATGTCTTCTGCTGTCAGATGACACTGAGCTTTGCCGTGAGTGAAGCTTGGATGGAGGTATTTGTAACCCCTGTTTGTAAGCTCCAGAAGCGTTATACCTTCTGTGAAGGAAAAATGTACCAATCAATTGTATTTCTGCTAAAAGATAGACTCTGCTAAAACAGAAATTAAACATATTTGCAAGACAGTGAGTTATGCTAGAAACAAACCTGATCAGACATTTCTCACAGTGGCTGGCATCATCGTCTGCTGACAGTGCCATACTCAGAAAGCAGATCTTCAAACCCATTGTGGGAAGTACAGACGTTATCACAGTGCAGAAGTGTGAGTATTCTGATTTTTAACTAATCTTTCCCCTCTGGGAAAATTAAAATCCTGGGGGGGGGGGGGGGGGGGGTGTGTTTTTTTTTTTGTTTTCTTTTCTCTTAGTTTGGAACAATACTAACGGGCATATTTTTTGAAGGGGGAGATAATAGTAGAGTTGCACCAAAGCTGTTTTCATTGCAGGTCAACTCATCATTGATCTGCGCTTGTTTGGGTTGCTATGGCACCTCACTGGTCTCGTCCCTCAAACATAGATTCATAGAATAGTTAGGGTTGGAAAGGACCTCATGGGCAGGGACACCATACACTAAACCACGTCACCCAACGCTCTGTCCAACCTGGCCTTGAACACTGCCAGGGATGGAGCATTTAGCACTTCTTTGGGCAAAACTGGAGAAAGAACACACAGGGATGACACATCACCCCTTTACTCGCCTCCCCAGCCAGACTAGATCCCACTTGCCAGTTGCAGTCTCCTTTCTGCTTGATCTGTGGAGTGGCTTGAGAGATGAACAGCCAGAGTGCAGAATGGGACACGAATACTCACTGGGAGACCTGCTGAAAGATAACATTACTCACCTCATTTCTTGTTCTTTATGACACAGTGAAAGGTCCATAAGCTTCTGTTTGAGTTCACATCCCAGTTACAATTTCTCTAATCACTTCAGGATGATGTCATGGGTAAAAAATATGTGAGTGACTGAAATTAAGCAGAAGGCTAGGCAATGTTCTTTACAGCATTACTACATTACTAGAGAGGAGAGGGAACACAGGGCTTTTTCTTTTATCACCTGTGGTATACTTATTTTTCAAGACTGGAAGGTCAGCTTTTGCACAGCATCCTGCTATGCTGGCCTCTTTCAAGGCATTAAAACACACCTAGCAGTGCATCCTCTAGGCTCTGCTGGTGAGCTCTTCCCTGCTTCCCAAGGTCCTTGGAACAGAGAGAGACATTAGCCAACATCCCAACACTGCACAAAAATGGTCACCACAGGCTCAACTTGAATTGTTCATTGCCCAGTGCAGCTATTAAAAAAACAATATGTTAAATTGTATGACTAGAGAAACACTTAAACATGACAGTTGTTCTAATTTTTCAATGGGGAGGGGGAATATATTTTAAAGAAGGTACATAAAGCACATTAAACCTGATTTTAACCAGATGGCTTTTCAGGCTAATTGCTATGATCAAGACAGTGCATTTCTGAGGCACCTCAAGGACAATTTCGTTCCAAGTACAACCAAATTGTGTAGAAACAGAAGGCACTATCTGTGGCAGGTGAAATTCACAACTCTTTTACTTTATTACTATGATGCAATGCTGACTTAAGGTAAGTATAATGATGACAATTATGATTTAAGAACATAACCCTAGTTACATTAAAATAAAATAATAATAATATCATTAACAAAGAGCCACTTCTGAAGAGCATTTTTCATTCAGAACCAATTTTCCATTCTGGGCAAATGTCTATCCTAATCACAGTGAGAGTCAATACAGTACTCTCTGACTTGAGGCAAAGGCACACCAGCTCTTGACAGCTTCTGCAGATGCTCTGTCCTTCTGCAAAAAAGCCCTTTGGTGTTTGGACAGGGTGGTTTGCAAAAGGATTTCATGTCACAGCTATTAGGCAAAGTATAAATTTCATCAGTGGAATGCAGTCATCCTCTACAGCAATGTAGCTCTCCTTTTAATGCACAAAATGTATCTCCAACTTGATCCAAAACAGTCAGCGGCTTGAGGGAGTGTTCTGTACGTGGCAGAAGCTTCCCATTTTCTGTGCTGCATTTTTAAAGCTCTGCAGACGTTTTACCACAGGGCTCTGGCACGCGAAGTGAGTTTGCGGCTTTGCTGGGTTTGTTATTACAACCACTTACAGCAAGGCTGAACAAAGTCGCCAGTGTCTCCCCTTGAGAAGACAACTCTGATCAGACCCACACTCTCATACATGCCATTTCATGGACTAACAGTCTAGAAGGAACAGCTACAGGGGAAGACCAAAAGTTTCATCTTGCCTGTAGCCAGCAGTCTGTGCAGACTGTGGGGTGCGGGACAGTGCTCTCCAGAGGACCATGGTTTGTCTGCCCTATTCTCACACATGGCTCTTGGCCATGCTTAGAGGAAGATCACCAAATAGACCAGACCAGACATTTCTATGTCCCTGCAATAATTACTGTGTTCTGATGGGGACTGAGCTTACTCAGTGCGCATCACGAAGTACTGGCACATGCTGGTCATTGCACATCTGTATGTCTCAGTTCCACAGGTCTCATGAACCAACAAGGATGAGAGGATGCAGGTACCCAGGTGCATGAGGCACAGACTGAATGAGTTTCTCCTCTCTTCTCTCTCTGTGAGCCTTGTCCCTCCATCTTTGTTTTTATTAACTGTGAGAATGTTTCGCAAACATATTGCTTTTGTTTTCTTACATGTTATTCCCTGTCCCCAGCTATGGTAACAACGTGATTTGCCTTGGCAAAGTGGCCCCAGAGGTGAATGCCATAGGCACTGGAAGCCCCATGGCTCCAAACCAAGGCCAGACCTGAAGAGACTAAAATGCTAACTCCATCCTAAAGGCACATTTGGTAAGGCAGAAGCTGCTTTCTAAATCAGACAAGCCAGGTCCTCCTCCCAGTGCATAGAGACAAAAGAGAGTCTTAAGTCTCAGGGAACAACATTTCTATGAGGAAAACAGGGGGAATACTGCAGGGAGTTCACATCTGTGACTGCTAAACTATTTTGCAATGAACCTCACACAGAATATAATCAATACAAACTTCAGCCCATATCCATAGCACCCATTCCAGAAAATATTTTTTCATTAAAAAACCCCATAAAGTTAGAATACTCTTGGTAAGAATACTATTAGAAGGTACGAGAGTTAATGCTGAGATGTGGCTGCAGAATGGCTTCATTTTTTTTTGTGTTGCATGGGTAATAAATTACTCTTTATACTCTGGAACACAGATTTATTTGCTAAGGATCTTCATATCCATTCAAGTCACACACTACCCCAAGGATCTTAAACATAACAAATATTTATAATTTAAGTCACATCCTACAAGCCAGATTATACTGCTTTTATGCCTAAGCATGAACTAAAAAAGACCAAAATACTGTGATGAAATAAAAGTTACAGGGATGTAGTAAGCGTTCTGAAGTTTTATAAGCATTCAAAGAAAGAGAAAAAACACTCAAAAGTGTAAAAACATCTTGTCGATATAGTAGCCAAGTTAAACCAGACGCTGCAAGGGTAACTTACCATTAGAAATCCCAGAGGTGGTTCTATTTACCAGGGAAGGGATGGAAGGGGTAAGGGAAATTAATATTAATTGGGTTTATTTAACTTGGCCATTGGCCACAAAGTTCAGATAAAGTGCATTTCCCAGCCAACTTTCGTACATGTAAAATTTCACCAAGTCAGATGTAACTTATTATGTGTTTTGTCACTTCAACACAAAAAAGAAAGTACAAAGCTGTACAAAGGAACGGTTTCCCTGCTTCTTTTGGCCATATTAGATGCTTTCATTGTGCAAACATACCTGTAGGAATATTTTTGTAACAACTCTCCCATTGGCCATTCAAAGTCA
This sequence comes from Lathamus discolor, assembly GCF_037157495.1. Classification (NCBI taxonomy): domain Eukaryota; kingdom Metazoa; phylum Chordata; class Aves; order Psittaciformes; family Psittacidae; genus Lathamus; species Lathamus discolor. The sequence goes on from NC_088885.1 coordinate 15,670,131, forward strand.
AAACTGCAAACATGGCACTCTGACTCCCCTTCTCTGTAACTCAAGGATCTGAGCAAAAGCAAATTCTCCGTAGACCTTAATACAGCAGAACCAGGTTTCTTTTCTGTATTTTAAAAACCTTCTATGACTGTTGGGCTATGTACGCTAATAGGTGAAGTGGAACCCTTTGAGCAGACTGCTCACTGGGCCTTCCTTTGGACTCACAAATTGCTGCTGAGCTTGTGCACATTTCTTGTGGTCAGTCAGAAAAAGCTGCACTGCCTCTAATGAGACATTCAAGATCATGAGAAAACAAGGCTAAAATCAGCGTGGCAGATGATAACAGCAAATTTCCAGTACAGCAGAAGGATGGGATGGGATGGGATGGGATGGGATGGGATGGGATGGGATGGGATGGGATGGGACAGGATGGGTGCTCATGATTCCACTGGTCCTGTAGCTGGCATCAGTACCCTGTCTGCTGCATAGGTGCTATCTCTAATCAAAAGATGGTAAAGCTCTCTTCCAGCTTTCTGCTGTAGACTAGTTACTAAGCTTTCTGCGGCCAAAAGGAGACAGCTTTGGGGGAGCTGCTTATTTTTATGGTAGTTCTCAGAATGTATAGAGCAGTGACATGCTGGAACTTTCTTCTCTTCCCTTTAAATTGGTTTCTTGTCACTTTTATGGGACAGAATTTATTTGGCACTTTTGAAAAAATGCAAAAATATCTCCGTGCTGGTGCCCTCGTTACACTGCACTGTGTCTTATCTCCTGACTTCATTTTTCCATGTATGTTCTTGAAGCGCAGTGCCAGTGGGAAGCTGCACTTGTGATATAAAGGCTTTTTAGGGATGAAAAAGCCCCTGTGTAAGAGAAAAAACTGCTGTTTGTTGTCTGAGAGCACTCTCAAGAAAACCTTGGCAAGAAACTTGCTCAGAGAGCATGAGAAGAGCAGGTCAAGCTGAGGAACATCCGAGCAGCAGTGGAATGCATGGGGTGAAGTTACATCTCCGGCAAGCTGGCGTTCAGTGCAGAGCCGCAGTACGTTCACCCATGACAGCTTCTCTGCCTGTCACCTACTGCAGGAATCCTTTTCCTGCACCACCTCCTGAAAAGGTACCACCCAGCTGCCTCATTTACTCAGTGAACACATTTGGCATCCAAAGAGGCTGGACGACAAAGTTTCACTATCTGCATTTGCTCGAGCAAGGGCATTTGCCAGGGCTTTCTGTTAGCCTGTTTGTTGATCTGGCCACTGGTGTTGTTATGTTTCAGATTGTTGGAACCATGACTCACAATTTCCTTTCAAAAGGGAGGAAAAAAGGAAAACAAAACCCAGCAAGCTTGCTGCTCTGGTACTTGATATACAAGTACTGAGCTGCCCTTTCTCAGGAAAGAAAAATGTCTTTCACGCATGGATCTTGATCCAGTTTTCAGTCAACCGGTGGCTGGATAACAAACATCATGGTAGCTTGCAACACCTCGCAGCTTTGTTGGCAGCATCAGCTACTCCCTGGCTTCTAGAGGCACCTTTCGCTAAAACCAGCTCATGTGGCTGGTTTGCAAAACATCTTCTACCCAAAGTTTACCTAAAACTTTCCCAACATGAAGCCACTGTTTTCAAAGCAGGAAGGGTGAAAGAAGAGGTCTAAGATTAAGTTCCTGTGCCCTTGGTTAGATGTCTGATTAGGCATATGACTTTCTGAGTGGACAGAACTAACCATGTTCCCAGATCCAATGGGACCTGTTCAGTCTCAAGAAGCCCATCTGCTAATTCATGGACTCTTGAGGATGTGCCTGGAGGAGAAAGGGAGATGTCTTGCTGGCTATCCCCTGGAAATGAGATAAGGGATGTGACTTGGGGAAGGTGGCTAGTCCAGGCCAAATCCAGGGAATGGATTATGACAAGAAGATTCCTGCTGAGGCAGGAGGCAGAGGACCTGTTGGAATTCACTGCCTGACAGCATCTGCATGGCAGTTACCAGCTGTCTCAAGACCTTCACTGAAAAAGGCAGCAGGTCCCTCCTTGTGATGCCACTGAAACCTCACTCCTCTTCCCACTCTACCCTCCCTGTATCTCCTCAGCTGTGTCTCTGCTCCTCAGTGCACACTGTGCTAACACCAGAGGTGTGAGCAGGAACACAGTGCTGGGACAAGGTCCTCATGTCCCAGCAAGGCACAAGGAGGATAGCTTGAGAGGCGTTGCTGCTCATGAACTGAAGGGCAGAAAAGCACACCAGTTTTAGCCATCTCACTCTAACTGCAGGTACCCAGGTGCATGAGGCACAGACCGCATCAGCATACTCATTCCACAGGTGTGACATAGAAATGCAGACAAGAAATGGCTGTGATCAGGTCACATGGAGTAAGGGGACAAGAGGAGAGTCCAGGCGAACACAGCTCCATCCATGCTGCAGCCACCAGGGACAGCATGGGAAATGGGCACTCTTGTTGCTTAGCCTTCCCTGGGACCAGAAAACTGCAATCTACAGCATGCTCAGCCTGGCACCTCTCACCCTGCTGACTCTTCAGGTTCAGAAAGATATTTAAGCACATGTTCATTCCTAAACACAGTAACTGAAACTAACTGGACCATCCATGTGCTTCCAGTTAGTGTGATTTCCTCAAAGTATCTCAGGCAACACTTGCTGCAAATGTACTTCACACTAAGAAAGAAAGTGTCCGTACCAGTATACACCCAGGAGGCAAACTGCTGCACACTAATCCTAGCCAGCATGCTTCCTCTTGCTTACTGAAACAGAGTTACCGAAAGCACAGCATTCAATAAGTGGTCTGTGGCCCACACACTGCACAGTATTTTACCCTGAGATCATACCCACAAAATGAGCACAAGAGGAGGAAAAGAATTCTGCATCCCACCTTATTCATCCAAATGTATGCCAGCACTTCCAAAGAGGAGAGTTTGTTAAACAGAGATTTAAGTTGCTACTAAATTGTCTTGGAGGAAAACAGAGGATCTTCTGCCCCAGCCATGGACAATGCTCTGTAGGGTCCTGTGGCAGAACGGACATTTCAGAGGCACTGTCTGAGGAGTTAAGGAAAGCAGCAATCTCTTTAGCCTCTGAGTGAGTCAGTAGAAGGATTTATTACTCCACTGTATACACTGCTTGTAAGCAGTTCATCTTTATCCCTCTGTCTGTTTATTTGTCTCTTTTACTGTCCCCAACAAAGAATCCCAATGCTATCAAATCTGAATTACAGACACTTTATGTTTCTAACATTTATTCTGCTGATCTCCCTTCTTTTCTGGTACTTTTGGCTGCTGAGATGCATCTGACCTGCTGTTGGCAGTAGATACAGCTGCTAACTGCATTCTTTACTCCATCTGTTTTCACTGATGGGTATAACTCCACTAAAATCAGTGAGACAGCACTTGTATCAAGCTGGTATTATGTAGTTTAAATCAGGACTATAAACTCTGGACAATTTGGATTTTTGCAATTAATCGAAAATCCACCACCCAAATTTTTCCATGGCACTGCAAAATCCGCCAGAAAATGCTGAGCGTTATACAGGCATAATTTCTTGGGCAGATGGAAAACTGCCTATACAAGTATTTGGCACAGGTTTGCAGGCAAGCAGCGCACTTTGGTATATAGCCAGCTCCCAAAATCCAATACCTACAACATCCTTGCACTGAGAGAGAGAAAGGGGGGATATGATAAAGCATGTTTCTGGAGCTTCTCTGGACACTCAAACCTGATGGGACAGTTCCCATGACAGGAGACACTTTGTGGAGCCAGCAGTAAACAATCCACAAGTTTCTTCAAAGTCAGCAGGACCCCACAGAGCAGTATCTGTCCCTTCCTGGATGGCAGCTGTCTTGCCTCCCTCAGTTTTATAGGCTCTAATCTATTTCCATCCCTTACCCTATTTTATGGTTGTGGCTGATAAGATAAATGAGTCTTTTTTGGAAGTCTCACAGTTTAGAGGCCACGCGGCTGTCAACCAGAGCCCACTGTTCTGTAGGCTTGTCCACTCCGTGACCTCACGTAGCATAAAATGGAAATCAGAATTATTTTAGGACTCGAGAGCGCACATGCGTCCCCGTCAGACATTCCTTCAGAGACTCGTGTAAGATCAGAGCAATTGCTTTTTGCTCAGCATCCCACCCCCCACGGCGCTCGCTGGCTGTGGCCTGTGTGCATATCACCAGCACATGTGCACACACGCGGAAATGTGGCGAGGGGCAGGTAATTAGCCTTTCTGGAGGGGACATGCCTTTCTCCTGAGAGCAAAACAAGAGAGGTCTGAGGACGGGAGGGGAGCAGATGTTAGCTATCAAGGAGGGAAACTTGCAGACAGGACACAAGGGGTAGCATCTGACCAGCCTGAAGCTGGAGACACTCGTACTTGCTTCATCTAAGAATACCAATATGCTAAAGACAACTGATGGATCAACTGAGCTTCCATTAATAGAAAACTTTTCAGATCGGATAGACCATCTGAACGTCTCACCGAGACAAGGGGTCTGTCTTATGCGCCGCTCTGCTTTGCTCATGCTCTGTAATATCACAAAGGCCCTCCCCAGGGTGCTTTGGTGGTGTTTGATGATGCAGGAGCTCAAAGGAGATGAAGGCTCACAGGCGCTTGCAGGGCAAACCAAAAGTAAAATTCACAGCCCTTCCAAATACACTCATCCCAAGCTGGAGTCTTGTCAGACAGAGATGGTCCTGAACAGTGTTCGGCAGGCTTTTTTCTGATCCTGTTCACCCATTCCTAATGAAAATGATAAGTCGAGGACAGTAGTTTTCTGTCTAACACGACCATTCCTTTTCCTTCTTTCCCCACAGGGTTAGTGCTTATGCTGACTGTTGAAAAATCAGTCATTAACAGCCAGGAAATGACTTTGCCATCAATCAGAATATTGCTCAGCCATGTTTCAGCTTTTTTCCCCTTTCTCTGCGTAATTATTCTCATCCTCTGCTGATTACAGTTTATAATAGCTATAATTCTCTCAAAATCAATCATTACTCGACTTAACCACAGGGTTACCAGTAGAAACATGAAGGAACACAGATATCCTGGACTGGTTTTTAATTATTATTCTTATGTAACAACACACAAGCTTTTAGGTAGATCACATTTAACCTTCCTCTTGGCCGTATTAAGCAGCAATTATTTTATTTTAATTTAGTTTTAAATCATGGAGTCTTTGATTACATGGCAGTTCCAGCCACACCAGGTGTTTTGATGACATGTTACTAGCATGTTATTTTGACATAAAATCTCAGTGGTTGTCCTAAATTAAACTGCTGTAAAAGGACAAAAATGTCTTGTTTGCTAATACAGGCTCCGCAATCAAAGTAAAACCCAAGTACCTGTTTTTTTCATTAGGTAAACAGTTCAATCAAAGGTTGGCTTATGGTCCTGTAAGGCAAATTTTGAGTACACTAAATGAAAACCAACATTTAGACTTAAAAATCACATTTTTCCTGAACAGAGTGAAAATTTGTAGCCTACCACAAACACTGATATTCCTACTACAGCTGAACAATGGGTTTCTGTTATTCTGCTTGCACCATATGTTAACTTGACACCACTTTGCCTCTAATCATTTTCTCTCGCCCATCTATTCTGTTAGTTTCCCTTACTGATTATGTGGGTCTCTCATGCAGAAAAAGGAAATATTTAAAAACTGAAGGAAATAATTATATGGAATAATCAAAATTTGGAAGCTGGACTGAAGAGCAGGTGTACTCTGAGTTTACTTTAAAGCTAAAATAAATCCTTAACTTAAAACTGACCTTTTATTAACAAAATAAAATAAAATGGGTGAGGAAAAGTAATTTGTGAGATGATAGCATTTGGTAGGGAATAGGGACTAAGTCATTTGTTTTGAGACTTCTCCACACACGGGTATGACATAGAAGTACACAAAGGAAGCAATTTTCCACACAGACCATTCTGATCCTACAATTCCATATGCATTCTTACACAAAACATATTCAGACATTTTTTGTGAACTACCTACTATAGTTTTGCGAACTATATCAATTTATGTGTGTAATGGCCATGTCATACCCCAGGCTCCTCTTTATTTACCCACTTGGAACCAGCAGTATATTATTGTTAATTTTGACCCGACGAATGGGATATCTACACGTTTTGCTTACAATGGCTTGTCTGGGAGAAAATTCAGAGCAGATAACATACAAATAGAGTACACCCATAAATTGTGCCTTTTATAACTATCTGCACTACGGAAATCAACTGTTCGGGTGTGTCAAGATAGAACATATGCATTACTGGACACAGTTTGCCAGTCTCAGATTCTGAATAGCAAATTCTGATACTAAATAGGTGACTATACTGGGACTGATGTTCCCCTGTATCACCTCAGATTTCTTCACAAGATTGACAGGAAATTTTGGAACAAGGACTAAATGAAAGACCTCCTGTTTTATTCACCTTTTATCTATCATTGTGTGATCTTGCATTTCACTAAAACCCATGTCTCTTCTCAGCCTCACTGAACATGGGTGCGGCAGGGCAGAGTCTGTTGGAGACCATCTTGTCAAAAGATAACAAAGGACCACATTTCTTTGGCAGATAACATGACTTCAGGCCTAGCCATGAGTGAAAAGTCATTTGGACTGCATAGCCCATCTCGTAAAACACCTGGCCCGAATTCTGGTGGGGTGGCTGAGGCTTCCCACTGACCCCGGTGGATCTCAGTGCTGGAGAGGAAGACAGCTCCCGGAGGCCTGCCTCTCACAAGGAGTTCTGACACAACCCAGGGGTCTCTTGGTCGCATGAGAAACGGTTTGTAGGCTCAGGGCCCCAGGGGCCATTATTTCAAAGTTGTGCAGCCATCGTGTTGCTGCACGAAGCACCTCCTGCCGTGTCTGTGCCTTTCAGGAAACAAAGCTGTGTTGTGAACTATTGGCGATGTTAATAGCTTTCTTCCCTCCAGAGATTTGCTCCTGCTTTGCCTCCAAATATTTCAAAATAGCTGAAGCTGGCAGTAAGAGCCATGGGAAGTAAAAGGTGATGCATGTTAATTTCTGGTTTAGACATGATGAGAATTTCATCTTGTTCATTAAAATTCCCCAGTGCTGATAGGATACTCCTCTGACTCATGGACAATACCTTGTAATGCTCCTCTGTGAGAGATCATATATGCAGCCTGATGTCTTTAAATAGTTTTGTTTTCCTCTCCTTCCAAATACTGCAGTTATCATTCTCCTGATACATAACATGCTGTCCTTCCAGTGAGGTGGTTGCATGTTTGTGCAGGAATTTCAGGGCATGTGTTTAAATTCCTGTAAAAAGACTGATGTTATCACAAATGGCAGCATCATGTTTGCTTATTGTGAAATGGAAAGACACAGTGAAAGGTTTGCAGAGGAAACTGCTACGATTAAATAGAAAAACAAAATGTAGAAACAAACTGGGATTCAGACTGATATGGGGATGGGTTGGGTGAGCAGGAGGCCATGGAAGAGCATTTGTGTACTCCACAGAACAAACAAATAATCCCATCTTGTTGTCCCAAAGGAATGCCTGAGGACAGACAGAGGGGCTCAATTGCTGGGTAACCAGATCAGTTGTTAAATGACTATTCAAAATATCTCATCTGTGATGATGAAAAGCTATGGTGTTTTGCCACTCAGAAACAACAGCTATATATGCTTATGCTATTTTTGATTAGACAAAGAGTGGAAAACTTGTATTTTACATAAGCAAAAGTAAAATCCACATAACAGCACTGTGTGGTCTCTCCTTAAACTGCTTAATCAACTTAGACCATAGCAACTGCTTTCCAAATATACAAATAGAGCTCTTAGATATCTAGAGATAGACAAGTCAAAGACATCAAGGATTCAGAGTAACAGGCTGCAGAGGTTAACGTTCTCTCCCACCATGCAAAGAGTATTTTTATTCTGCTGTGATTTTTAAGATAAACATGGAAGACAAACATACAGGATTTTTCCACTGAGGAGCCATTTCAGGAGCACTCCCTGCACCACGAAATGCACTTCTCAAAATGTGAGCAGAATGACACTGGTGTGAAGCAGGAATAGGAAACTGATGAAAATCAGGATCAGACTCATTCTGGTGAAAAAGCAGCACACTGCAAGTACAAGTAGATGGCATGCTGTCCAGGTTTTTTGACTTTAATAATTTGAAACCAAACACCATTCATCCATGGAAAATAAGGAGACCAGAAGCCCACTATAGCCAAATAAATGTGGAACTGACATCAACACAAAAGTGCTTAATAGCGCAACAGTTCAAGGGATGTGCTAAATTCCTTGAGAGATATTGGGTCAACTGATCAGAGAGGAAGGGTAAACACAGATGCCACAGGGACAGCTCCCAAATGTAAGTGAAAGAAGCTTGAGGTTGGGTGTGTATTTCCAGTGTCTGAATATCTACCAAATGTTTTAAAACAGAGAAGCAGATCACCAGTAGATGCAGACAAGTGAGGCTCTGCTGAACAGTTCTGGTCAACATTTATGTGCTTGTTTTGAAATGAGCATGCTCCATCATACCAGCCCTGCTGACATGACCGTAGTGTCATGCCTTCACCACCAGCCTTTCCCAGGGAATGGAGCCAACTGAAGAAACCGCATTTGTCCTGAGAAGTCACCTGAAGGCTTCCAGCATCTTGGAGGCTTATATCTGGACTGTACATTCATTAGGGAAGAAGCATGCAGCTTGTGGAGCAACAGGATGAGGTGTGAACAGTAATATTGATTAATTTTGTTCCAGACAGAACTGGTACACATGAACTTAATTTGATTGCTAGGTATCAGGAAGGGCAAAGCTCAGCAAACTGGAAGGTCAGCGTTGTTCAAATCACCATGCAAGATGATTAATAATCACAGCCCCATAGTAACCTCATTGATTCATGCTGCATAGCATCACCACGAGCAGATCCCATGGCAAGTCCTTTTCCTGTTTTCTGCCTTTGCCAGGAGACATTGCTCACCCCAGATAAGCATGATCTATGTGACTTAGTACAAAGAATAATCAAATACACCTCTCAGCCCACCACTCTTTCACCACCTCCGCTGTCACTGTATACTCTATGTTTTAACAAAAATACACATCACCCTGAAGTTTAAAATGTCATGTTGTATCTCACTGTGATGAACTCCATCAGTGCTAGGAGAAAGCTGACTCTGAATTCAGACTTTTCAGACTGAAAAGCTATGCTGAGAGCCTGAGAGGCCAAGCCCAGGAGCTTGTTTATCTGTGTACAAAGCTGTCATCAATACAGAGCAGTAACACTGAACGATAGGCCAGGCCTGTGAAAACAGATAGAGTTTCCCTAAAAACCCTGCCTAAAAAAATCAGTGGTAGCACTCACACAGCATTATTCTTTAAGTCACCTATTTAAAGTCACTTCTTTTTTTCTAACTACCCTAGGGTGCCACATATGTTTTCAAGTCTAGCAATACAGTGAGGGTGTTTTTGTGCCAAGTACTATAGACCACACAGAAGAAGCTGCAATTAATGATGTTTCAGTGTTCTGCATTGCTGATCTACTTAACAATCCATTTTCAGGGACATTTTAAAAGTTGTTTAGCTGACTGCCAAAAATGAGGATCATTAAAAATAGATTCGCAGCTGTTTGGGAAAGCTGAGATATAATTTTGTCTTCATTATGCCTTATTGCAGATGTTATTGATTTAGCCTCACTGCATTTCAGTGGGCAATATCAATTCACGCTGTCTTTGACTTTGGAAACTGGGAAGTCCATTTATTCTTATTTTTAGAGCTCACAGTGTGGAAGGAGGGAAAATAACCATGAAGAAAATTTGTAAGAGAGCCTCTTTGTTTGGCAGCACCACTGTGTAGGTGATCGGAGCCAATAAACTCATCAAATCGTCCCTAAACTGTGAGCCCCAGATTACAGCAGAATGTGCACAAAACATATTCTGTATGTGAATCTTATATGAGAAGGGCCTGCAGTCTTAGGCCCACTACTGCAGATCAGAGACAACAAAGTGTGGATGTGACCATATGCTATTTCCATGATACTGCTTCTTTTTTCGTTATTAATACACTATTTACACTGCAAGTTGGCACTATTTAGAACAATAATTTATTGCTAAATATCCATAAACATATGGTATCATTGCCAAACACAGAAGAAAGTCACTTTCCGCACCATTTAGTGAGTTTTCACATGTAGCTGCAGAAACCAGGTCTGTGTACATATGGGTGTGTATATGTTTGTGTGTATGTTTATGTAGGATCAAATGCTGCTCTTTGTGTCATGTGTAAAGATACAAATCACTCTGTCATAATCAGCTTAAGCAGGAGCAGAAGGCTAAATTCCCTGCTATTTGATCACTCGTGTAGGAAGCTTTCAAGAATCCCTCCAACAGAAATCACACAAATAATTCCTGGAAGTTTAATAAAATGCGTATGTAAAAGTGCAAAGGACAAGAAGTAAAAAGAAATATGGTAATAATAGCATAACCACTGAATTATGCATTAAATAAACCTCTCAGTCACTCTCAACAAGCACTGCACATACACTATTTTGATTGTGTTACACTTTTAGTGTTACCCTTTCAAATAGAGAACAACCTGCAAATACCCTTCCTCTGCCCAACCAGTTGCTTTAAAGAGTTGTGCCTCTTACCACCTTCTCACTGACTTCTCACTCAGCCAGGCTTTATTGCTTTGTAGCCATTTTCAATGGAGTGAAAGACTCTTCCTTATTGTGCTGAAGAGGACCCACACATGACCAGCGTGTGGGTTGGGAAAGCAGCTGTGGCATTGTTAGCCAGCACTCACTTCCCACATACAGTACTACACTGGGATGAATACACCCACCACAGACAATTGTCACCCACAGCATTTCTAAGGAGCTATTTGTCTGCTTCCATCACTTAGTCCAACAGACTTCCTAGACTAAAGTTAGCACTGCGCACATCAGCACTGCTGATTTTTACCTTAGGAGTGTTCATCTCAGAAACTGCAACGTGGGACTGTCTTGCTGCTTCCCTTGAGTACAAATCAATCTGCAGCAAAGAAAAGGGACAGGCATTTTGCCCTGAAGAACACCTGGTTTTGGTAATCCCATAAAATGTCATTTTTCTCCAGAACTGCTGAGAATGCTTAATGTTTCACAACCTCCAGAAGACCCTCATAAAGGGCTGGGGGCTGCAAATCCCACACTAGTATTGGCAAGCCTTAAACTCGAGTGGGTCTATGCGTGTAGCTGCACACTGATGCAACTAAAGGAATTCAGAGATTGTCTCACAGTGTCTTGAAAGCAACCACAGCTCTTTGCAGAAGAACTGGGAACATCTCAGAATAGAACTGAATGATCCCTTGCAGCACAGAACCTTCTGCTGCTACTGAGACTAGTGACCCAAACACCATGCTAATTTAATTCTTTATCCAACAGAGTAGAGTACATGCTGAACTTAAAGCATAGAAGCTTTGAAGGGATGAAGGATGATTTCTGTGCTTAGATTTCTATGCTGTGCTACTTCAGGCTTTGACCAGGCAGTCTGCATTAGGGGTATATATGGCCTCAGCAGATGCTGTGAACTGACATAACTCACTTTGGCCAAAAGAAAATTGTACTCTTCTTCCTCACTGGAATTGTGATCACATGGCTCTTGGCCATGTAATCCCATCACTTGCCATGTGCTAGTGCTGATGCTCATCAGACCAAACCCTGCATGACAGAGGGATGTAATGGAATGGCCAGTGTAGGAGAACATGCAGCTAGAAATGGATAGAAAAGGAGAAAGGCTTCTTGTTTTCCATAGGTGTGAAACTTTCACTGGACTTGGCTGTCTTTTGAACTGGCGCTGGCATGTGACTGCCGTCAACAAGACATAAAGAAAACTGAGCCTCAGGATCAGCACTTTCAGCATTTTTCAACTAAGCTTGTGAATTCTGACCAAACCCCCATGTCTTTATAGAAGAAACTCTAGTGTTTCGGCCAAGCCATATAAATGTGTAACAGAGAAGGGATGTATAGAACTACACTGCATGAGCATAAATACTTTTTGGCAGCACAACCTAATTATCTGTGCTTTGGCCAGGAACCTCAGCTGTCCCAGAGAAGGTGGACATGGTCCATGCTTGTTGGCTAACACATAAAGGTTCAAACTGGCACTTCAGACATGAGCTGCTATTGCCTTAACTTGTAGCTCAAGGCTATGTCTTGCTGCAGATTAGTGGGCTGCTGAACAGTGTCCTGTTGACCCTTGCTATGTGTCACTTTTCTAAGCCTCAACAGACAGTAGTAAATGGTTGTACTCGTTACTCCTCATGATAGATTTTGCCTATAAACCCAAGTTACACTGGCCATCTAGTCCCAGTATTTACTGCTTTCTTGGTCTGCCTTCCACCATTACTCTAAGACTGGAACACAAATAATAATCATGCAGGATGGGCTGTGGCCATTGCTTTGGGTCCTTGTTTGATAGTTGGATCTTGTCCATGTCCTAAGTGTTTCAGTGCACTGCCTGGCATTATTCAGCTGGAGCACATGGACTTCCTTTCCAGGGAAAATCTGAGGTTCTCAGACCCATAGATCTTGGTGCTCAGTTGCTATCTGATCTCTGGTGGCTGCACTGCAGTGCTCTTACACTGTCAGGCAAAGCTTCCCACTTCTTTTGCACTGATTAACGATGTCTTGCCTCTTCTGACTCCCAGCTTCCCACTGCTTTGCAGGTACTCTGTGCTCAAATTCCCATTCAAAGAAGAACTAGTTTTGAGCTCTGCTGAGGAATTGTGTGATCTACTGTCTGAGTACAGAGTCATGACAGCCAGACCTTGCCAGGGGCACTGCAATGTCTTATCCTCAGTCCTTGCCTGACTGTCCTTCAAACAGTATCATTCTTCCTCGGAAATTGAGTAAACAGTATGACTAATAGCATGATGATTATTCAGGATCAAGTTCATATCTCTCAATGCAGTCAAGCAGCTGCTTTTGTGCACTTCTGTTCACTGTGCACACACTGCACTGTCCAGCTCTGCGTTTCTTTAGGCAGTCATGCCATGCCGCTGGATTATCTTTTTGTCTATCTTTTCTCCACATGAGAAGTGTGGATATACCACATGGGAGAAGACCCTTCCCTCTGACATTTAGACAACTGCAGTGCAGGTGTACACAGACAAACTTACCTGTCCCTTGCACAGCCAATGGCAAGAAATAATTTTATAACACATCGAGCTTGTTCAGCAGTGCTTCAAAATCGTGCAAACAATGACCTACAGTTCATTGTCAGTACTGGGTACACCTTCAGTGACTAAAATGGGAGCACAGCGTCTGGATGTGCAGTTCAATGAGATGATCCTTCGCATGACACCAGCTCTGACATTGCTCAGCACTTTCTTAAAAAAACCCTCATCTTGTGTTCTCATCGGATAGGACTGACTCATCTCCTGCTGCATTTGCAGCTGATGATTATCCCAGCCCAAAAGTACTAAGCATTTTACTGCCCCCAGTACCCTGTTGTGTCTGATGCCTGACTTGACTGACTACCACCACCTTTGAGAAGGGCTTTTAGGCAGGTTGATAGATTGTGTCTTTTATTGTGTAAAAGATTTGTGAAGCCTCAGTAGAGACAACGGGCAATGTCATTTTCTCTCATTCCAGTCTAATGTCAAGTGCAGTACACAATGGCTTATTCACCGCACTGCTTGTTGTCAGAAGGCACATTTCACTAACAGCCAAAAGCAAACTGGCAAAACATGTTCCCATCAAAGAAGCACAGGGAATGGGTCATTCTCAGCCCAGACATTCTCCCCTTTCTGTATTCACATCATCTCTACTTGCAAATGCTACAGTCTGTTGGCTTCAGAACAGTGATGCTGCTAGATTTCCCTTCCCAGTATCATCCTTCACCTAATGTTACTCCACAGAATCGCAGCGTTTTATGGTATGTGCCTGGCTTAAACAATCTTTATACTTTCAGATGCCAACCTGGGGCGTCTGACTAACCCTACCATGTGGCAGCTGCCTTCTGGCTTTGCAGTACTGTGCTGCATGTGCACAGCATCTGGACATTTCCACCGATGGAGGCATTTCCTGAATGAGCCTGAGTGTGTCTCAGAAGGAGAATGGAGCTCAGCAGAGATTGCCAGATGCCCAGACGAGCTGGCCTCAGTCTCCTCTGCTGCATGCAGTCTGTGGTTGGTCTTATACCCCTGAGCAGCTGTCATGGCTTGTAACGCAAGCCTGGTTTGTCTCTTGCTCAGGTTTCCCTTTCTCTGATGGTAAGATTTTCATCCATGAAAGACAGCTGATGCTGGACCTATTAGGGTCCTGCTTGTGCCCACTACCTGACACAGAGCCAGCACACTCAGCTGGACTCCTGTGACCAGACAGGACTGGGCAGGGGTTTTATTGCAGTGTTGTGCTCAGTGCATTAGGATGAGCACATCCAGCATCTCACTTCCCACAACAGTACTCTTTAAACACCCTATATGAGTTGAAGGATGTAATAAGTCTTCCCCTCCAGAGTTGGACCAGTTCCAGCTCACCGGAGGTGCTGGTATAACACTGCAGCTGATCCCAATCCAGCTGGCACCCGAGTGGCCTCTGAGCCCATGGGCTCTGGATGGTGGGCAGCCCACTCCCTTGTCTGCGGTCCCATGAAGATTACAGTGCTCTGCACTGTTCCTCCCCTGCAGTGCATGTCTGTTTGTCTGTCTCATTGCTGCCTGAGTCGCTGGTTTTTAATATCCTGAAAGAAGAGCTGCCTTGGGGTAGAAAATGGTCCTGCCTCTCCCAGCTCACACTGACAGTCTGCGGCCTAGGCCAGCTGTCTCCATCCTGCTGGGGTGAGGCTGTACATCCACCTGGTGTCCAAACGGCGAACTGATGTCTGGTTTCACTCCCCAGACCCTAGGCTGTGTCTTCCTTGCTCCCTGAATGCACCTCTCATGTCTGCCTGCTGGGGAGGGTACCTCGGCACATCTCTCACTGAGGTTTTGCTCCTTTGCTTGGGTAGATCAGCTGCCCTCTCACCATAGGAAATCCTTCCCAAAGATCAGGTATCTTTACTATAGAAATGCCATTTAGAAAGACAGGTCGCCTAAGCAATGGTGTCTCTAAACAGGGCCTTTCTGGTGTCAAAGTTGCAAGGCAGTGTTCTGGCCCTGCACATTCCTGCTCCAGCAGCTATCCTGCCTTCAGGTGAAGGCGGGACTTCTCCAGCTACTCTGTCTGGGATCATAGGCTTCCTCACCAAAGGTTTGCTGCTGGCAACTGAATCTGACTGACTTCTTGTCCTTGCCTTTTGCTTATACTTTTTAATCTCTCTTTGCAGAACATTTGGTGCTATATGTTTACACTTCCGTTGTTTCCATGCTTCTGAAACATATCTTAATCTTGAAATGCAGCAAACATCTTCCTTGGTCAGAGGACCAGATCCTTTGCCCTTTGCACAAGACAGACACCCTCCAGCAGGAACTCTGCTAGCACTGAGGCCAGGAGCCCCCATGCCTGACAGTCTGGCCCGTGGATCCCCAAACATGTTTCTTCCTCCAGGCTCTGCACAGGGGTTACCCACACAGTGTATGTCCTGATGTCCAGACCACATCCCTGATCTATTGAGGCTGTTCTAGCTATAGCTACAGTGATTTTTCTTCCCTGTTTGCATGCCTATTTACTACCCTCCCTCCCACAATCAAAGTGAAGATAATCCTGTTGAATTCCTGCCGTACAAATCCATGGTCCTCAGTCAGAATGACAGCACTTCAAGTTCAAACCAGTCTCGTTGAAGCCTCTTTCAGAAACCCCGACCCACGAACGCTATGAAAACTAAGCCAGTCAATAATAACAAATAGCGCCGTGGCTCGCCGCCGCGCTTTGCGACAAGGAAGAGGGGACAAATCCCAGGGGTGCAGCCCGCTGTACCGGCGGGCAGAGCCCAGCGCCCGCAGCTGCCACGGGCGGCGGAGGGAGCTGGAGGAGCTGCGCAGCCCAGAGCCGCGGCGCCGCGCTGCCACCTGGCGGCAGCCTGGAGCCCTGCGGCGGCCGGCCTGTCCACCGCCCCCCGGTGGCGGCCCGGTGGCTGTACGGCACGGCCCGGCCAGGGCTGGCGCGGGGGGGCGCAGCGGAGCATCCTCCTGCGCTTGAGGCCGGTACGGCCTTAGCGGTACAAACCCGTAACGAACTGATCGGCTTTGAGGACTCGGAGGGTTTCTTGGGTTGGAAGGGATTTTGTTCGATTCCCCGCGGGTTTGTGGGTTTCCCTGCGTTTTCCTTTGTTCTCCTGGAAATCTGCGTGGGAATCATCGTGACAGCTGTAAAAGGCACGGCCTGGCTGCCGCTCATCTGGAGGCAAAGGGTGCAGGCGGTGCTGGTGGGGGGTTATCGTTCCCATCACTACCCCTGCACCTATCCACGGTCAGTTTCCAACTGCCCTGTTGAGCACCGCGACGTCCGTCAGCCAACAGCTCAGTTCCTTTAAGGCAGGGACTGCCAGGCTGGGATGAGGGAATCCTTGCACGTTTTTGCAAGAGAAGGACCATCTCCTTTAAGGGATGTCTGGACTGCCATATTGCTCCTGGGCAGGGACAGCAGGCATGGTCTATTCTGGTGACTATTCCATCCACTGACCAGGTAAATCCTGACTCCAGACCAGTGCTGCAAGGAATTCATGAAGCCCTGGCTCCAGTCCAACCTTTTCATTAATTGCATTCAGGTAAAGCATCTGTTTAAAAAAGCAGGTATTATCTGTAGCCTAAGTGATGCTAGGAAACAGCTTACCTCAAATGCTGACAAGCAATGACAACCCCTATTATATATGTATTACAGCACCAGTAGTACAGTTGACCAGTAAATCAGCACGGGTAAGAAGGGACCACTGAAGTACAGAGAAACTGATTAGGAGTTAGGCTGAAAAAAAACCCAAACCTAAGCCTGGCTCAAGCCTCAGGCCAATTTGTGCTCCAAACCTCATATTAGTTTTGCAAATATAAATATAATAATTACATCGGCATGGGAAGGAAACTCCATTTGGTTCCGCTCCGCACCAGTAAGCTTCTTGCTTGGGCTGGAATTAATAAATACATCATAAACCTTGCCTTCCCCTTTCCCCTTTGCTCCCCAAATCTCTCAACCTTTTGAGATAGTGTTGATCAAGCAAGGGTCTCAAAATGCTTTGTGAAGGAGGGTAGGTGAATTATTGCCTCCCTTACCTGCAGACAAAGCTACAGGTCTGGCAGGGAGCCTCTCGAGCTCAGGGTAGAGAAGATGTCAAGAGGTAGAGAAGATGAGAAAGTTCAAGACAATGATCCTTGGGGCTCAGGACTCACTGATGAGCAGGAGGAGGAAGTACCGTGTCAAGAGAGGAAAAAGACGGAGATGAGACAACAGGACATGATTAAGTGTTTCATGGGTTCTCCCTGCCTCATGTCCCTGGGGCATTCGTCAGTGGCATTTGTCTTCCTAAACCTCCCATGGGGAAGTGATATCTCCCTTCTGCTGAGAGGGAAACAGAGGATGGCGAGAGATTGACCAGGATCATGAAGGCAGCCCAGGGCTGGCCTGGAAATTGAACTTCGGCCACTGACGCAGGGTAGATAAGGAAAAGGGAAAATGCAAGGGGAGAAAACCCCAAGAAGCTGTGGCTTTTAATAGTGGACCCTTAGGGCCTTCTTCAAACAACATGAGAGTCTGCCTCTTGCCAAAAATACAGTTGAAAATAGCAGCGTTTATTTCACCTCAAAGAGATTTGTGAACAGGACTTGGCCTCTAAACCACAGAAAAAAAAATCATGCAGGAAAACCAAAACCAACCCCAAGTTTACCTGGCAAGAAAAGTATTGACACAAGTCTCAACCACACAGCACATGGGATGTCGTGTACGCAATGGCATCACCATGATTTCACAAGTGTTTGGGCCCGTTCAGCATTATTGCAGATGACTTTACCCTACAGATGTGCGAGTGACTCTACTGGGGCAGGTTGAGCAGAAGACACAACCATTAGGTAATAGGGAGCAACACCGGGTGCAGTCCTCGCCTCCTTAATACTGAGACACACACACTGCAAGGGGCTCTTGCCCATGTGGCTGAAGGCAGAAAAGTCCTTTCCCAGCCCACTGTAGCAGAAACAGCCCACACTTCTGCAGATGTCTCACATTGCTCAAGTATTTTGTCTGCCATGTGTGTGTGCAGCACCAGCAGCACAGGGCATGCTCCTTCAGGGAACAATCCTCCACCAGCCTTGGAAAAATGGATTGGGTTTAGAGTATAAAGCTAGACGAATGCATGAGAAAAGTATATTCCATAGGGTCTGCCAGCAAGGCTGGCTGTCCTGCTGCAAACAGCACCATAGCGCAAGGTAAGAGGCTGTTGTGGTGATGACAGAGTTCATTTCCCATTTTCTCAGCAGCCAAGGGTTTTTTCCTGTTCTTAATTGGTTTGGGTGCTGTTAATGTATCTCTCAGCAGAGCTGCATGCTCTATCTCAAGACTTGGTCAGAGAGACAGACATAAGCAGCACAGCAGAGCTAGAGAGCTGTTGCCTACTGGGACAAAAGGCCAAGTGCTGGCCACGCCAGAGGAAGGCAAGAAACCAGGACAGCCGTCAGATGAGATAACCTGTCACTGTGGACACCATGAAAGGACATGAAGAGTCCCTTCCATATGAGAAGGACTGTTTTCAAAGGTTTGGGCTACTCCAACTGCACAGATGGGAGGGTCCTTGCCCTTGATTAGGCTCACGACATGCAATTCTCCAGTGTGTTTGGTGATGCCTCACAAATCCTCATTCAGCTCTGCCCCACCTCCAGTTCGCTGATTTGGAAAGGCTTTAGCAAGCTTACTTCTTTACTTTTTTCCTGGAAAATAAAAAGCATCTGCCCACTCATCATAGATTGGATCTTCTTGTAAGTCAGAGACCCTGCAAGCTGCTCATACAAACATTTGCAGTGACTCTAAGATGAAAGGAGACGCATCTGGCCCGCTCCACAGCCTCTTGTTTGAACAGCAGCGCACAATTCATACACTCAGTTACAAAATAGTAATGTGCTTTTAATTTGCATGGAGTGAACCCACGAAACTATAATTAGAAAAAGAGCTTCTGGAAATGCAACAAGGAAATATTAATATAGTGCAAAAAGTGATCCAAAGCCTCCAGCCCCACAGGGATATGTTGTCTAAAATGTTGTGTTAGCCATTTTTTCTCTCTTAATCCAATAGGACTGCATCTCTAGAGCAATCCTTTCTGAACGTTTAGCCTCCTTGACCATAAATCTTAGCCATTTGACACCCAAGATATTAAATTATATTTGTGTTGTTATAGCATAACATGATGCTTAGCCATATATCATGCCCCCAAGGATAGCACAGAACCAGTAAGTGGTAAAACAAAGCTCTTCCTTCGACCCTCTTTAAAGCTGAGAGAATCACTGTAACCTGCTGGCAGCACTGGCCTGGGTTTGGATTTGTGTTTGACTTCACTTAGAAATAGACCATGTTACATATGCTTGTTGTTCAGGTCATTGAAATATGGCTACTTTTACAAGGAAAGACAAATTGCCAGCGCTAGCACATAGTCATTTCTTATTACAATTCTTAATTGAGATTTCAGAGGGGTCATAAATGTTGTGTCATGAGTAATAAAATGTTGGGAACTGAACAAAAGTAAGAAAAATAATCATGGCATTGAATTACTTGAGGTTTAAGTTCCACTGCATGGTCCTGGGAGGTTCTTCAGAAGCAATATTTCCTCCAGTGCGGATGGAGGGATGTCTCATTCAAACACCATATGGATACTGTCTAGCACCTCCTATCAGTATGCTAAGGACAAGCTGTGGTTGCCTAGAAGTTTCTGCCTGGTGATTGACCCCTGGGGTGTAGCACACATGACAGCCAAAAATCAGAAAATTCACCCTGAGTAGGGCAGTGCTCTTTATGGTGAATTACACCAGTGATTTGCCTCTTGACATCAGAGATGAATAAAACCATCACATCTTGCCTCAAGTCATACCATTTCTTCTTGTGGTTGGTCCCAGTTGTTCTCACACCTTGTGTTTCATTTGTGGCTAAGGATGTTTTGGATCTCCAGGGGATGAAAGTCTTCATGGTTAGCATTGACACTTCCAGATGCACTTTTGGCTGTGGTGCCAGTATGTGTGTGGCCACAGATGGTTTACAATTGCTGCAGGCACCTCCAGAGAAGCCTTCACAAGAAAATCTCCTGCCAGGTGTCCTTCTGCCCCTGTGAAAGAAGGAATATGGACAATTCCTGACACCCAACAGGGGAGTACCACACCCAGCAGTTCTTACATCACTTTCTTATTGCTCCAGCTCTTTGCATGCAAATTTCTTACAAAGTAATTTCTCTAACAACTTCAGAATCTGTACTAACGTTGTAGCAGAGCCTTCCCCATTATTATAATGTCTTTCCAGTTATCAGTTCTTGGGGCTTATTGTGTGAAAATTAGAAATACATTATTACCAGAAAAGCCATTTTCTCAACTCTGCAGGCATTTACAACCTGACATAATCTCTTAAAATCTCAATTGTTTGCAATGAAACAGACCTCTTCTTCTCCATGAAGATGTCAGAGAATTTCAGTTTCAGCTAATTCTTGCACGCCTAATGAGTTTCCTTCTCTAAGAAACTGGCAATGGTCTTTATGCTATAATAGTTCCAGGAACAATTGGAAACTACTTGGATAATAACATTTTTTTAGATCAATATCAGTTCTGTAATGTGAAACTTTTGCCAGATCTGAGTATCTAAGCAGTTCTCTCCTTTTTTTTTCTTTTTCTTTTTTTATGATGATTTCTATGTAAAGTTCTTGTACACTGAGAAAGCTTGATACAACTATGTACACCAAGAGGTAACAAGCAAGAAGTTAATAAATGGAACCTGTAGTATGGTAGCTGGAAAATCTAGTGTTGTGGCATTGTAGAGATGATTTCCAACTAGAAGACCACTTCTTTTATGCATTTTTTATGCTTTATTTTGTATGCTGTAACAACTGCATGCTCAGTCAGATTAGAGGTAACTATGTCTTATGAGCCCGTTAGAGACATACCCTTCTGTTCATATTAATCAGTTAAAATATTAAGAGTTATTTTAATTGTGTAGATTGAAGATTGCATTGACAAAAGGAGCTTTTTTTGCTGGCAAGTTAGGTTAACTCAGCTGTACTATCCCCAAAAAGAAACCTCAACTCAGGTGGCAAGCACATGCTTGACCCAAAAGTTGCACTAGTCACTGGAAAGAGTTCCTGGACTTCAAGAGGCTTTGTATCTGGCCCAAGGAGGGAGAGTACAAAACTGTGTCACTTAAATAGGAGAGTCAAAGAATTGCAATTTCCAGTTCAGTGCCCAGTTAAAACTTTCAGCCCCGCACCTGATTACACTTTAAAACAAAAATCACTGGACAAAAATATCAAACATGAGGATTCCAAGATCAGGTTTCATTCCAGTGCAGTGGGTGTCCAAAAAGGCTCATGTCTACCTCTACATGAAGGAGCCTTGAAGCTGTTGTGTTTGTCTCTGTACCAAGAGTCACAAACAGTGAACGACTGTGGCTCCTGCTCCACTTCCAGTACTGCATGTTCCTTGTCAGCAAGGCTGAGGGGGTGGAGAGGCACCATATGCTAGGTTCATCCAAATCACTTAATCTTGACTAATTTCAAAGGGAATGAGGTCAAAACTTCAGAGGTGACCTTAACTCTTCATAAAATATTTGCTGTCTCAGATGTTATGAAGAAAAGGTTGTTTCAGAGGAACAGGGATGACTTGCCAAGGATTCTTCCTGACGCTGAAATTCACTTCCTTCTCCCTCCGTGAATACTAGAAAGATCATCACTCTGTCCCTGGCAGCAGCAGCAACCCATCCCTGTGACCTCCCCTAACTTCCTCAGAGCTGCAGCTTCCATGGCACTCTGTGTCTCATATTCTGACCCGTATCTCATCTCTAGTGTCCCCAGGATGCACCTCCGTACACCTAAATAGCTTTACTTCCCAGGAATTTTTCACTGTCATGCATCCTATAAAAACCTATGACCCCCTTTAGCTATCCCACCTAGACCCCTCTGGGGTGGGATCCATCGAAACCTATTTCAGACTATCCCTTAGCTAAACATTCCCTGCTCAGGCCTTCTCCAGGTGTATGCTGAAAGTGCCATTAACTGGCCCTCAAACACTACCTAGCATGAGGTTCTCTCGAGACAGGAGGACTCTTCGGTAGGTCAGATGTTCACTCTTGCAAAAGACTGTTCTATAATTTACATGTACAGAAATAGTGTCTTTATACACACAGTAGACAAGAAAATCCTTGACTTTAACATTTGCCCAGAGGTTTTGTTTGGTTTTTTAGGTTTGTCATGCAGTATAAACGAGAATCCAGAGCCCTTTCGGTTTCTTGTGTCCAGTCATGAGGAAAAAGCACAGAGACATTTAGAGCATGGGGACAACAGCCTTTGAGAATAGAGTATCTTGCTGTGAACATCTTTCTGTCAGGTATCCTCACCTGGATCCTGTTTTTCAGCTGTGGCTTTTGCTAGAGCTGTGATTTCCCCCAGCCAGGAGCTGGGAAAAAGTGATGTTTCCAACTGCTGCATGGCCCATGGTAAGCAAGAATCAGCCAGGTGGGATTTCATCTAGATGCTGAGAGGCGACAGCAGCCCAGCGAGGACTTTGAAGGCGAAGGAGTGTTTGATCATACAGACCTCTGACTTCCCTTAAGAAAGGGAAGATGTGAAATATGTTTATTTTTGCATGTTGCTAAAGGGAGGACAGTGCCTAAGAGCCAGGCAGGTCAGAGACAACCAGGAGCATAAGTACAGTTGTATTCCACTTATGTGGAAACAAGAAAACATGTGCTGTTTTAGCATCAGACCCTCACTTGAAACACAGCTGAGGAGGATAAAGGATATCAGCAGAAAACCTGGGGATGCAAAAGGCTGTTTTTCATTAGCTTCTTCACTATCCTGCTTAACATGGGCTGGTTCAAACCTGGATGTTGATCTGCCAGGATTCTCTGCCCTTCAGACCTTTTTTTAACTGTTCCTTCTTTGCCAGGAATGATGGGAGGGACGTAAGATGCTTGAAAGTTTGTCAGGTTTTTAACATGGTCTAATTTTTCCTATGAGCCTTTCTTCACTCTGATATCAAAGAAACGTTGCTTTTTAATTAATCTATTCTTAATGTCCTTACATTGCTGTTTCATGGTGGTAAGAGGGCTTTAAAAACTCCATCAAACAAATTATTTTCTTTGATGAACCCTTACATATGCAAGTGGGGCTCTCTTCAGGAGCTGTTATTCCTTGGTGGCCTTTCTTGAGCTTGCTTAGGGTTTTTAACAGAGAATATGAACGCCATGCAGGCTGTATGAAAGGAGAATTAAGGGTAACTTGGCATTTCTATTTAGACAAGTATGTGGGTTTAGATACTTGGAGACACATCAGTTGCCACCAGAGGGGAGGTGTTAGGTCTGGAAAGAGTGGTGTCTTACAAAAGGGAACAAACCTTTTGCAAGTGAAGAGACATGGTGGAGTCTCAAAAAGTCAGTTTTCTATATACTGTGCTTTGGCTGCTTTTTGGCCGAAGGCTGCTGCTGAACAAGGCTTTTCCAGTTTACATTATTTTTTTCTTTCTACTGGGGCATATCAGCTTGCACAGGAGTGGAGGAGTACTTGCATCAAGCCCTACATGCCCAAGTCAAACAAGCGTCCAGAGGGCTGCCGCCACCAAGATCCTCTGATGTTCAGTGCAACAAGAGAAAAGAGTACCATTCCCACAGAGGGATGGGGCTGGCTTGCCTGTGGCACACCCCATCTTTCCCAGACAAGCTCTCATGAATGCCAAACATCAACACGAACACAAAGCCCATTGACTCCATCCCCTCTAGCAGAGAGCTTTGTGCCAGGCCCCCCACAGTTGCTCTGATTGTGCAGAGGAGTGAAATCACTATGTTGAATGTTGAGGAATGGCCAGCAGATGGGAACAATCAGATAAAGCCAGTAACCATCACAGGGGAGGGAAAAAATCTAATTAAATTCTCCTGAGAAACATGGGACCTAAGAAAGACCTTTTTTTTCTGGTGCTTTCCAGCCACTGCTTCAAATCTTCACCTGAAAGGATGAAGCAACTGTGCAGCCCACCTGTGTGACTGAACTATTGCAGCAGTCTTGTGAAGGTGGGCTGGGAAAGCACAGCAGTGCCAGAGGGAAAAGGAGGCAGAGGGGATTATGAGACACCTTCCTGGATCCTGGGAAGTCCACGTCCATTGATTTTCTGAGGCTGTAAATAGACCTCGGCATAAAAGAAGATGCTGGGGCCAGTACTGTAAGCTCTTAAAGTCAGGGACCGTCATTTTGTCTGGTGTTTATACAGCCCCTATCACTGCAATGGCCTGGCCAATAACTGGATCTCTTCTCAGAGCTGCACTATTAAATGGCCTGATTATTAGTAGTAAGTTAATAATAAACACTAATAGCAACAATTTCAGTCCCATTCAAGATGAAACAAGGCAGTGGGACTGGTGGATCCTATTTGTTGCTATGGAGTAATGTTCAATTCTAGCCACAGTTTCTTTTCTCTTCTCAATGCAACTTCATTTAAGAGGATGATTACTCCATGAGGGCCTTTATTCTGTCTGTGCATAATGCCTGCAGGAGTCTTCCATACTGCTACAGCAATGTTACTATTTAAGTGACCTAATGCTTTTCTAAGCATCAGCTTCACACCCAGCTTTTTTTCAGAGCACCCTGTCCCCATGGAGAGATGCACGGAGGGGCAAAGCAATAATCACACACAACAAATACAGCCAGTGCAATGGGAAATCATCTGCTTCTTCACAGTGAGAGCAGCTCACCACTCAGAAGGAATTTAAAAACATGCTCCACCTCAGGACAAACCTAGAAAGGGGCATTATGATGACATCTGAGGCATGAGCATCTCCTCCAGACCAAAATACTTAAATAACAACAAGAGTCTTTAGCCCCAAATCCCAAAACAATTCATGTCACTGTTAGCTGTGTACAAGGCCTTTAAGAGAAGCAGTGCAAAGGCTGGCGATTGGTTCGCAGGTGGGTACAGAAGTACATCCTCAATAAATGGCAGTGTGCCCTACAGGAGAGGTTAGTGTCATCATCATCATCACCATCGCTTTCTAGCTGCAATAAACTGAGACAACTGACTTCAGTGATCTAGCCCAGAAGAGTCATGGTGTTCATAAAGTAGTGTAGAAGCAAGCAACACCTAGCAACCTAAAGAAGTAATTTGCGAAAAAATAAGAATAGCTGGGATTTTTAATGGTTCCTGCCCAAACAACATACCGCGTCTGTAACACTCTGTTCTAGTACTAATATTCTGGCAACACTCACTGCACACAATTCCTGTTCCCTGGAAATAACTAACACTACCTGTGCCTTTGCAGATGGTTTGGTGGCGTATATATCTTCCTAGAAGCCAGTAATCTGGTCTCTCGATGGGACGTATTTGCCAGAGATTTTCAACTGTCAAAACAGCACCCTCCCTAGCTCATGATCTCACCGCTGTGTACCCATTAGGCTCCGATCCAGCCCCAAAAGGCCATGGTGACATTCATTGCTGAGTGCTGGCCTGTGCTTTTGTGATGAAGCGCTAAGTTGAAGTTGGCTTGAGAGGGAAGCAGTCAGATTGGAGGAGGTTAGCATCAGAAATGTTTATATCATCTGTTTCTGTGAACTCATGCAAAAACAGGGCTGGCTGGGTCAGGATTGGGTGGCTGGAATGAAGAAGAGGGTAAAGAATATGGGGTGCTTTTTTTGTCTTTTTACATACATCTGTGAAATAAGCAAGATGGTTACTCTGGCCAGGGTCTTTTCCTTGGGAGAGAGACAAGGCAAAGAAAGTAAGAAAGATGTAGTTCTTAATATCTTTACTCTTGTGTTAAAATGTATACTCCCTGGCTTCAGCTCATGCAGAAGGAACAAATCCTCTCAGGACAGCATTACAGTATGTGGAGAAGATGTGGGACCACATCGTCACCAGGCCACGTCTCTGGCATTTAGCAAGCAAGTCACATCCTCAGGGCTGTATGCGTCAGTGGGGCAGATGGAACTGGAAGCGTAGCCCATTTTAGAAAGGGTTTTATACAAAATCCCATGAAAGCAGACAATGCCATCATTGGCTTCATCCCCACTGGGGTTTTTTTTTTGATACGATAAAAACACATCTCTGTTAAACCCGGAACAATTTTCCATTTAGATTGCTCTCAGAGTTGAAAAGTGTGTTTTGGGAAAGGGAAAGGAAAAGAAAATGTTTTGAAATGGTCGAAGTATCTCATGCCTGTGATTTCTGAAAAATAAATTCATTTTCTGTTTCAAGAGAGTATTTCTTGTTTGGAAAATGAATGATATTGAAAAGATGTTTACCTTAAAAAACATTAACATTAGAATTATTTGGAAGCAACCGAACATGGGTTTCATTAACCTACCCGAATCAAAGAAATATCTTTTCTGTCTATAATTGTGTTGCAGATTTTTTTTCTGGTTTTGACTTTTGGTTCTGATTTAGGAAGGGCAGGGAAAAATGTCAAAATCCCTGCGAATATTTTCACAAGGACTGGAGAGAACATTTTCCCACGCAGCTCTAAGATCAAACACTTAAGATGCCAACAGATTACTGATTAGGCTTTCCTGCTCTCGACTTGGGATCACCATGTTGCAGAGCACTTGGGGACAGAGCAAAAGGCACCTCTCATGCTGTTAACGATGTTTTTCCACACACAGAGCAAGTACTTTCCCAAGAAATGTCTTGAGTGAAAGATTCCAAAATAAAGAACAAAAGTGGTTTTAGTAACCTCTGGCTTTCAACCTCTCTGACTTATGTCTTCAGATATCATGAAACTGGCTTCAAGATTGCATGCATAAAAAATGAATTCAAATATTTAACTTGCCTTCTTACTTATTTTCTAAATTGCATGAGAATTTTCAAGCTTCAGTAGTCCTGCCAGCACCAGTCATGTAGCTTTTTGTGCATGAAAGCTGAATGCCTCGTGGAGGGTAGTTGTAAGAACTCACAAGTTAGAGCAGGTAGGGCTGCAAAGGTACACTTGCAGGAGGGGCTGGGGGAGAGGAGCCTCTGTGTACATTACTCTTTAGCAGTAGCCATTGCTTAGTACCCACGCCTGAACACAGAGGAATGGCAAAACCTGCAAAAGAGGATGCTCTTTGCAAGGGCAGTGTTCACAGCTCTTTCCTGCATCCCATCTCTCTCATTTTTAAAACTATGATAGAGAATTCTTTGACTAAAACAGGTCTGCTGTTAGTGAAAAATGGGTCACAACAGCAAATCTCAATCCAGGTGTTTATTCTAGGTTTTATCATGAGAGAGTGAAAGAAAGATTCACTCAGCTCTAATCAAACCGTGAAAAAAAGGGGGAAAGAGGCAAGCCTGGGACCTCTGTGCCCTCTGTCTTGTCTTACCCATTTCAGCTTCAGTCATAAGAGACCAGAGCTGCAGGGGCCTTATGGGATCCTTGGTGATTTTAGAGGCTTTCCCTTTATAAACACCACACCAGAGCATGATTCTCTCCTGCAATAAAGCTGGTTTATAGCTATAACAAAGAAATCTCACAGGTATCTAACCAGCTTATTTCTGTTCACAAAACAGTCTACTAGCCTGTGACCTTCTTCAAGGCCACTTCAGGGCCAGAAAGTCTAAAGGATCAGAGCTTCCTTCCTTTTCTGTATGAATGAGGTGAAGACATTAATAGCCTCCTGTGTACTAGGATGAAGGGCAGCTGACACAGAAAGTATGGAACCATAGGAAAATGTGAAGCCACTGCTCTTGCAAAGGGAAACACTGGCAATTTGCTCAAGGTTGCTATTATTGGTTTTGAGTCAGGGTCCTTTGTCTCTTCAGCCTTTACAGACAGAAGAAGAAAAGAACAAAAATGCAGCAGTTGCTGTCTAAAAAAGAAGCTACAATTTGCTGTAATGGAGCATGGTCACTCAGCTTCATTTTTAATTAAGTTCCAGATCCAGGAAATCCATTCATCACAATTCTGGAATGCTGGAAAACTCACTGAGGAACTACAAAGGGCAGGTAAAGCAAAAGCATTTAAAATAGTTGCAGATGAGCTGATAAGAGGCTCAAAGAAACAGTTAAATTTGTGTGCAGATAACTCAACCACAGTATCTGGAATGTATAAACATAGCACTATTTTTTTTTTCTCTGCTGGCCTTAAAATTTGATCCAAGTCTGGGAGTTAAAAAGTCCCATTTTGTGTAATCAGGTTCTGGTTGAACATGATTGCTGAATTATTTTAAATTGAAGACACATGTCTGGATGTTGAGTTCTGTATATTATTCCAGGATGGTGTCCATTAGGTCTTATCCACAGGGGCTATCTTCATTCCTTATGCATCAGGATTAGCGAACGGTGAATCATGAATATGGAGACAGCGAAAAGAATGTGGTACTAGTTAAAGGGTGATTTTGGAAATTATCTTGCATGCATTATTCAAAACTTTTCAGTCTCTCTTGCATAGAGTCCCTACGGCTGTCTAAAAGTGTTATTTTAAAAAGCGCTCATACAAGGCATTTGCATTCTTTCATTTTGAGTCTTGAATTTAGCAATGAACCAGCATTTGCCTTAACCCCTTGTCAGTCTTAAAGCATTCTCAAGAGTATGAGATGCTCATCTAATGGTTGCGTTGCCATATGCTGTCCTTCTATAATAGATCTGCCCCTGACCCCTGTGTTTTTATAGTGCTACTTTTACTGGCAGATGGACCATTACACAAATTGAAACATATTTTCATGGATATTCCCAGTGGTAAGAGAGTATTGTCTCATTAGCTCCATGGGGAAAACAGTGTAAACCCAAAGCTGAGTAACTCACCTATCCATATGGTAGGTGAAAAGAAGTGTCCTTATAGCATATGCTATAGGCAGTGATGCCTGCTGGAGGATCCAAGTTCTGAGGTTGTATTTTGCCTTTCTGGGCCGTCCAAACACTTGTGTAGCTTCCTGGCAGCTTCTAAAGGACTGGACTGGGTGCTCTTTAGGTCCCTTGCAGCCATGTTCCACAGATCAATCACTACAGAATGCTCTGCCCACATCTTTTTCCTACTGTGTTTCTCTACACAGAACTCCTGCAGGGAAGATCTCTCACAGACTTCTGTCAACCAGACTTTTTTTCAATTAAAATGGCTTTTTTTTTTTTTTAATCAAAACAAAGTTGTCAAAAAGAAGACTGTCCCTGTCATTCACATACTTCAGCTTTCCCATGTTCGTAACAACTGTAATGGGAATCTTATCCATCCCTTAATCAAAACTGTTTGAGAAATCACATCACCCAACTTCTTCACAAGGGAAAACACTTTTGTCAGTATGTGGAAGACGTGATGACAGAGTCAGCCATGAGGCTGATATAACATTTCATGAAAACTGAAAGATATCCCAAAAGCCTGCAGAGGTGAAGTGGCCACAAAACTGAATGCCTGTACTCTTTGCAAAATGTTTTCCTTAGTTTTCAGTCCAGGAAAGAGCAGAGTTTGTTGTGCAGATGGGCTTTCTGATTCTATCGCGATGGTATCTCCATACACTGCTTCACTCCCTCCTTCCCTCCCTGCTTTAGGCAGGGCGAATCTGCTGGGCTTTAAATCTTTTTCAGGATGGAGGAATTCTGAAAGGAGGGAAGCAGCTGGGAAACACATCCATGCCTCCTGCGAAGGTATGTGCCTTAAATATTGCTGTGAGGTGCAGCATCATTTTCCAGAAACCTCTCACTCTCTTAAGTAACACAGAACCTATTGTTCCAAGCTGAGCAAAGGTGGAGCTGGCAGCTGATGCGTCTGAGGTCATTCGATAAATGGGTGTAATGAAGTAGTCATGGCTAATATATGTTATAAGCTTAGTATGAACCTGAAAATCCCACAGAGGAGACATAATATCTTTTAAAAACGATATTGCAGTAATAGTTCTAAATCCTACAGCTTACAATAGCGTTTAACTGTTTTGAGCTATTATCATGATATTATTTTAGGGATTTTCATTACGGTAGATGGTTACATTAAAATTACATTAAAGTAGATAGTTACCAGACTTTGCTGATGCCTTCCTAAGAAACACGCAGCAGACACTTGTGAAAGCACTTCCTCCTGCCACATACAAATGGGTAATTTAGAATATGGCTGGAGATGACAGCTTTAATTAGATTTCTTTCCAGGAGCTCATTCTGGCAGCTAACCTTAGGCTGGAAAGAGTGTGGCACTTCAGTTTTATACTGCTTAGGACAAAGATCCAGAAATAGCCTTTCTTTCTGGAGTAGATATTACAGCAGGTAAATATCATCTTATTTCTCCAAGTTGGAAAAATGGGGCCCAGAGGTGTAATGTGCCTTGGACACTAGTAGTCTTATATGGGTAGAATTAAGGCAAAAGCAGAGCTAGAGGCCGACTCAATCTGTCCAGCTCAGCTGTCTCTTTGGCTCTTGTCTTCCTCTATGGTATCATTTTATCACACCACTGAGCACCTCCCCAGCACCACAAGATGTGCTTTTAGGCAAGACCTGGGAAAAAGGCATTGCATGGCTTTTCCCAGACCTAGGTACCACATGACTTTGGTGCATAAATTGCCTCCATCATGCTTCCTTAGTGAATCTCTGAGTTACTGTGGCTCCCTGAAGACTGGCTCTGCCCTAACCTGGGTGCATGCCCCAAAATCCCCACCTTGCCTGCCTGCTTTCTTTCCAGTACACCTCCCAAAAGACCCACATTGCATCCTGCACCAGCCTTCATCCTTGAACTCACAGAGCCATGCTATACTGAAAATATGCCAAAGAAACCAAGAAACAACTCAAAATAATACCAAATATTGCTTAAACAAGAAGGAGCTTACTCCAATAGGTAAACAAGAAGGGAACAAGATAGAGTTTATCTCATTAGGCTCCCTCATTAATAATGTTTTGTATTGATTGTTATAGAGGAGTATTTACATGGGGTCTAAATGTTCTGATTGCTTCGGGATGAATTATCTTATAGGCCCAGATCTGACAAATTCACTGTGTGAAATTTAAACACGAGACAAACAAGTGAAGAGGAACATGAAGAAGCAGGGTGTGTGTAACCCAATTTCATCAACAGGACCATACAGAAAGTCTCTTTGTGTAGGTTTGGAACAAAGGAGTCTGTCTTGCTGTCTTGCAATGGGATGAAGCTATTGGAAGAAGCAAATTATGGCAATTCCATGATCCAGCCAGGGTGTGACCCTTCCTCCCCCAACCCAATTCATCCACTGTTCTTCTTGTATATGGGTGGGCGAGAGAAAGAGTATTGTATTTATCTATATTTCTTTATTTATACATTTATATGAATGTGTGTGCATGCATGTGTGTATGTACATATGTGTAAGTATATATACACATATACAAATATACAGTACAACTTATACAAATATGATTTAACTGAGCTAGATTCTGTAACTGCTTTGTTTGGAAAACTGCCACCAGATCCATCTGTGCTGACATGTTTAGAGTGAAATATTATTCTGTGCTGTAAACATTGAATATTGCCTCTTTGAAGCAAATTTGCCCTTTGCCATTCTGTATGGCATGAGACGTAGAATGCAGCTATGGCTCTTTCATTGAAAAACCTCAAAACCTGTAAGCCCTAATAGTTGGATGGGAACTGTTTATTCACCTGATTTTTAGCACCCCTCTTGCAAAGTAAAAAATCCACTCAACATCAAGTGCATGTCTTTGCCATCTTAGTGTTTGCTATCTTGTATGTATGCATGCTTCTTATGCATACTCTATGACTGTTTTCTTTTTTGCTCTTACAAGTTTTAATCTCAGCTAACTTCTGCCTCGCGAACAAAGTTGCGAACATTTCATGCTACTACCGCCACATACATCTTTTCATCTGAGAGTGAAGTCCAAATCTCTGAAAAACAAGCAGGACTTGGATGATGCTGGCTGCATTCAAACCGCCTGCAATCACTGCCTCAGATGCAGCTCCTCTCTCTGGATTTTTTTCTCTCTGGCAGGTCTGGCCAAGGAGCTCACCTTAGATGCCACAGAAAGTATCTGGGGTTGAGAAACTGGAGCTGACAATCTCAATGCAGCTCTGCTATATTTCTCTTTCCTTGAAAAGTTCCTCAGCCAGGATTGCCTGACTCACTTCTCATGACTTCCCAAGTGTCCCCTGGGCACAAAGAACACCAGGAAAAAAAGCAGGATTTCAGAAAACCTTTCACTGCACACACAGTCCTTGTATTTGTCTGTGATGTTTCTTATTCCTGAGTAAGCCAGGCTATCCCTGATGCTGCTCAGCAGATGGGCAGGCAGAAGAGGACTTTTCAGGACAGACAGGCTATTGTTCTCGCTATAACACCCACTTTAGAGAGGTGGGGATAGCTCTGGTCCCTCAGGACACCTAAACCCACTGAGGACTTGCAGGCAGTGCGTGGTTGACATGAAACACCACTGCCTGTTTTATTAAATTGCTGATGCAATCCCCACCCAAATACCACTTTCACACACAATTCCTGAGCACTGGTCTGGGACCATTCCAGAAAGGCACCTTAAATGTAATCACTTTTTTCGGAGGCAAAAGCTATCCACTTTTTATCCCAGTTTTCAGTGTCAGAGAGCACTGCTAAGCCCATCACATCTGCCAGGATGCACTAAGCTCTGCAGTGCACTAGCCTTCATTTCCTCTGGGCTTTAACATATCCCCTCACCAACTGTCAGAAAATGTGGAAAAACAATTTCAAGAGACATCATCAGCTTCATGATAGCCTTAGGGAGTGCAGTACTGGTTGGGTTTGGGACACTAGGTATTCCTGTATGGCTTGAGCTGAAAATGTACAACTGTGCTTTAGATACCAGTTTGCTGTGATCACACGCAGAACAGGTGTTAACACACATGTCTTTGTGGAAGGTAGGAATAAGTACTGCTTACAGAAAATAGGATTTCTAGCATTCATATATATATATATGTGCTCTTCAGGAATATGATGAAGCTGCTAATTATCTCAATAACATACTTAGCTTCTGAAACATTGTCATCTGTGGAGGTGTTCTCTTGTTTTATGAGCTAGTCTGTTCCTGCTCCTGTTTGCTGTTTTCTGCTCTTCCAGTTGAGAACAAGGGCAGGTTTCTATACTGTCACAGGTCAGGCAGAATGACAGGAGGATAAGAAACACAGGACAGGAATTACAGAGGAATTCAATAAGCAAAGCAGTATATGTGGTACTGCAGAGAGTTTTAAAATTCCTGTATTGTTCCCTTTTTATCCATCAATAATGGCACAGGCTTCCTACGTTAAAAAGGTTTATGTTTTCCAGCAGCTCATTACTACCTCTGTAAGAGACACTTATACACCAGGTAGCAGAGACGTGTGAAGAGTCACATCCCAAGGTTATTCCGATCAGCAGAAGTCTTTTTCATCGTCTGCCCATGTTTCACTGACCTCTACAGAATAAGGGCAGCAAGAATAAAATGTAGCAGAGTTATACAGCATCTCTCGCCCTGCGAAGCCCCTGGAGAATAAGCACAGCAGGACAGAGCTGAAGTGGTGTGGACCTTTTCTCTTTCAAGCAGCAAAGGTCTTCGCTGAAGCACATTGAAATCAGAAACCTTTTGTTTCAGTGGGGTTCAAGCCTCATCACAACCTCCTCTTTGTGCTCCTGCAGATGACTGCAGGTAGCTTCTCTGCCTGTGGGTCTCCTGCCTTACACTTCTAGTCCTGCATTTTGGGAACTAACAATAAAAAGTAGCTCCGAAGAATGAAAATGAGTCTTTTGTCTGAAGGCTAAAATAATTTGATCAGCATTGGGAATCCTGCAGTAACACAGACAGGATCTGGCTTTGTGCATGCTGAAGACGCTGTAGGAAATATGAGAATACATTGTCCATCTTCCCTCACATCCCAGAAACACAAGTCCTAATTAGCAAGGTCAGGCCTACAAAGAAACCTTTTGACTGTACAGATACAAGAGGAAAACTCTTTACCCCTAGCTGATTTAGCTATGCTGGAAAAACGGCAGAAAAAACCCCACCAAACAAACATGTGGTAAACAATGAAACCAGCAAAAGGCTGCTTTTTGCCAGTGTAAATTAAGTCATCCCAAGAGGTGGTCTAAATATGCAAGCAGAAAAACTCTTTTTGCCAGTATAAGCTGTATCTCCACAGGGTGCTTTGCTGCTTTTGCTGGCAAAGCTTTTACAGTGTAAACCAGGGTTGCTGATACTGCCTTGTAAGCACAACTGATAAAATAATAACCTACAATTATCTTTCCTTTCATCTGTCTGCAGTGGTCATTTCCACCCCTCATCTGGACCCTGGCGAGCCACATACACTAGGGTGAGGACATGGATCACAATGGGGTACAGTGGAGGGAGGAAAGGCATGGTAAAAAAGCAGGAAAATCCCAAACTGAGAATAAAATGGTAAACCATTGGTCACACTAACCAGTCAGCCAGGTATTGTTCAACAGGATTCGAAGCTATAGTTGAATATATACAGTATAGTTGAGATCATTCACAAAAATACTGCTTCTGTAAATGTTTCAGTGTAGCCAAAGTAATTCTGTTCCACGGGTGATATGGTTGCTCCTTCCTGAAAACACAGCAAATGTCATCTGAGGGGCAAAATTTCTTTGACTGACCTGATTAAATTGATGTAAAAACTCTGATCAACCATAAAGCTGGGTCGGTAAGTCTAATCCTTCATTGCTTTTCCTTTGTGTAGCCATACACCTAGCAACGACATGTAGCCATACACCTAGCTATACCTGGCTAAAGATGCCAAGGGCTGTTTTTGTTCCAGCACAACTGGTCTGCAGAAATGACCACATACATCTAAAGTAGTAAAAGCCAGGTCTGATTTTGTAAAGCAGAATCCTCACACCTCTGCATAGCCTAGACTATGTTTTAAAGCTTAAAAAGGAAAAGAAAAATACATTGCACTTTAGACGAAACTCCTATTTTCCCTGCACAAGATGGGACCTGTCCTATAGCCTTGGTCCTCTAACTTTTTTGCCCATGGCAGGGGGTTTGGAACTAGATGATCTTAAGGTCCTTTCCAATCCTAACTATTTTATGATTCTGTGATTTTAGGGAGAATCTTGTTTAGACTGTGCAAAAAAAGCCAGGTGAATATAAAAAGGACAAAATGCAAATCTGAGTCCAAGTCTAGAGAAAGTGATGCTTTCTCTTGAACATTCAGAAAAGAAGAAACAAACTAAAAAGCATTCCTACTCCCCATGAACTCAGCTAGGTTGGGTGTGGGTTGAGACAGGACAGAATCCAGCCCAGAGTGACACCAGGGAAGTAGGGAGCATCATGAGAGCACAAAAACAAATATTCAGGCTCCTCATATACCAGCTGAGGAAAAGGAGGTGGCAGTATCACGCACATTTCTTTGCTGGGAAAACAAGCAAAGAGAGGTGAGGTATGTCTGCATCAGGAGATAATATTCAGTTGCAACCAATATATTTGCATGTTTCAGTTTCCATGCAAGAGATTATTAATTGTGATGATGCCTAGCAATTATATAGCATTCTGCCCCTTCAGAGGCTTAGACACACAATAAGCAGGTGTGAGCAATTTGACATTGTCATGGGTGTCTGTAGCTAGAACCATTCTTTACTGTTAGACCTGAAATGGGTTGCCTGCATACATTAAACAGTGCACTACTAATCACATCTCCCTTTTTAACACAGTTTGTTTAATGACTTGTAAGAACCGTCTGTATGTTGGAGATTCAGAATGTGAAAGCCAGGGATCATGGATGATGGGTTAGTGGTCTCAGATGTCCTTCATATTTCGTGTAGTCAAGAGGGTCCCCGTGGCTTTTCTGTAAATGCCAGTGCCACTGCTCTGCATCTTGTACCCTTGGGTTCTACCCCATCCTACCCAGAGCATGCCTGAAAAGCCCCACAGTGCACACATGTGAGCCCGCTTGGACCTCCTGTTTGGAGAAACCAAGGAGAGCACTCCCCATCACAACCAAAAACAGTGGGTACCACAGTCTCAGCTTTTGCTCTGTCCCCTTCAGCCCCCTTTCCCAGGTGCCTGCATGCCCTCACAAAAGAACAGCTCTCCTTGCCATGGCACTGTGTGCCAGAAGCATGCTGGTGATTGAGCAAGGAGGGGTCCTTAAGGCAAAACCACTTACAACCACTGAAGAAGCACACCAACAGATTTGTGTCACTGCCTTGCTGAAGGAGAGCACGTCTGGGAGCATCAACCTACAGCTGAAAATAATCTCAAGGGAATGATATTAGACTACTTTTATTTTATAAAATATACAGAACAAAAATAAGTTCATGCTAAAGCTGATGCTTGGAAAAATGTGTCTCAAATGCAGATGTGATTTTTCCCTCATCTATGCCTACCTGCACCTCTGTTCACCAGGCTGCAGTATGGAAGAGGTACAGCTACAAATTTCATCTTCATGGTAGCAAAATTTGTCCTTGGAGATTGGAAGATCAATCCACAGATGCACAGAAAATACCCACCTTGCTTCTAAAAATGCTCATGGCATAAAAGAAGTAAACCTAGAAGGGAAAGAAAGATCAAGCAGATCCCTGCTCTGTCTCAATTTGAAAAATATTAAGAGTAGTTTCTTAAACGTGGGACATACATGTCAGAGCTAAGGGTAGGTGGTTTAGAAGTCTCTAGCTTACTGTCTGATAACAGCAGACTGTGGCCTTGAAGAATTAGGGGCAACATAAGCAGAAAATAAATATGAAAGGTATTTCAGTCCAGTGTAATTAAAAGCCCTATTTCCATGTAATCTCTTCTCCAACGAAATACACAGTATCTCCGGAGGCCACATAGAGGTGTCAAAATAGTTGATTGCAATGAGGCAGCTTAGGATTTCAAACCACCCCATGTGTTTCTCCCCTTCATTGAGTGCCATTTCTGCATGGCTTCACTTGCTTGAATACATTCTATCAGGAGAAAACTCCATGAGGAAACTGCCACTCTCTTATATGTGTTGGCACATATCACACTGCCATGCCCGCAGTATGCACCTGCATTTACCATTAGTTGCTCTCTTAATAATAAATTCTTGAAGACATAGTTCCTATAATGTTTACCTAAAGAGGGAACAGCTAAGAAAAGCTGCATACACTGAATTCAAGAAGGGGATATTTCTTTCCTACTATAAACAGAACTGATTATAAAACCAGAATGCAAACTGAGCTCCTTGCCCTTCAGTTTTGTATGAGGTTACATTTCTTTGCAAGACTCTAATTTTTTCAGTTTTTTACTGCATTCCAACCTGGGGAGATATAAACCAAAGCAAACAAAGTACCCCCCAAAGGAGTCTCTCCCCCTTAAGCAGGACTTCTATTTTTAATTCTCTACAGCTTTTAAAACATTTGAATGGGAAGCCTCCATCAGTCTTTGGTGGAAAAGAATTCCTGATGGTCTCTCAGGACATCCACTCCAGATAATCTCAACTGGCAGCTCGATATAAGACCGATATCTCTTCTCAGAGGGGTTCCTTGCAGTTGTATTTCAGCACATTCTGCCTTTGCAAAGAAAGTCTTTAAACAGTCACATTTTTCTCCCTCAAAGATGAATTAGGAAAAAGAAAAGAATGAAAAAAGAAAAATAAAATAATATGTTGACCTTCTTGCTTGTTGGCAGTGAATCTTTCACACTTTGCTGATGCCTTTCTCCAAAGCTGGCTCCCAACTAAACACTGTGTTGACTTTGCCCTGACCAGCAGAAGAAATTCAAGCAGGCATCATTCTGAGGAGGTCTGCTGCTGTCTTTCCCCATCACATCTGCAGGTCCCCAAAAGCCTGGTCCCACCTCTGTGCTGACAGTGATGGGACTGAGAGGGAAGCAGAGGGCTTTTACCCCCATCACAAACATGAGACAGAAAAAAAATTGGAAGAAACTGGAAAAAAAGATTCCGTATTTCCAACAGCAGAGAAACAGGGTGGGGAAAATTTCAAAAGGTGTGTGTTGTGCCTGAAGTATTTACAGGAAGGCTCCTTTAAAAAGCTTAAACTCAAGTGATTTATCTGTCCTTCCAAGAATTTTCAGGCAGGAACTACCTCCCCATGCTCCCCAAGGAGGGAACCAATTGCTCATCAAGAGTGAAAATGTGACTGAAATGCGATAGCAAAAAACAAAGAAATCTCTAATAAATTAGAAATTCTTTCTTGAACCTACAGAGCACAGTCTGCTTGGAGTCTGGTTTAATCTGTTGCCATAAATAAATCTATTGAGGGAATTTTCCATAAGCTTTATCAGACAGCAAAATTCTGCAAGTCACATCACTGCATGCTGTGTGATGCCTCTGGCACTTTCGACCTGGTTAATATTTATGTTGCAATCACCAGTGACTTCTTAAAACCTTAAAGGCAATACCTCCACAAAAAAAGAAAAAAGCCCCAGAGCTCCTGCAGATGGGCCATCATCATAAATTCACCCAAAAGTGGAAACTCAAATAGCAGATGTGTGTTTATAAACACAGAAAATAAATTATTAGATATGTTTTCCAAATGCTTAGAGCTGCGAGGTATCCTCACACACAAAAGTCCATATTCACATTTGTCCACACCAAGAGAGCTTTCCTGCTTACCTGGAAATTTGTATTGCAAATGCTATTATTAAGGGGCACATTCTTGACTGGATCTTGCTCTATGGGATGATCTCCAAGTGATTAACACCACCATTTACCTCCCCGAAGCTACAGTTGTTTCCTATTCCCAGACGAAGAGAGCACAGAGGCATATGGAAAGATTGTGTAGGATGTGGCAGCTGTTGACAAAAACTTAACTTTTTAGAGGCCACCTATCTACCTTGAAATATGCTTGGTGCCAAAAGGCAGATGAGGGGTTAAGAGATCTCCCCTGCCTTATCTCTTGCACACTCTTATCTGCCCAACAGTCCGTAATAAATCAGAGCAACTCTTCTTCCATCTGGCTCACTCTAAATTCCTGCTTTCACGTGATTTGGGAACATTTGCCTGACCTTTCATGACTTCTCTGATATTGCACAGATCAAGGTTGGAAGAAGTGCATCAGAAAAATTTGGCTTGTATAAAACGTGCTTGCAACTAGGTGAAGTTGTCAGTGACCCATCACTCCTGGAATATCTCCCGAGCTTTGCTATCTGCCTTTGGAAGGATGTGTCCAGGGTAGCAGTCCATGGAGAAGATCCAGCATAGATCCACTGCAGAAGAAGTGGTATGAGAAAACGTAAGGCTAAACACCACTGAGCCCAGATGCTGCTTGGTGCAGTCCAAGGCTCTTCTAATATTTGTATATAATTATCAAGGAGTGTGGAAGAGCTGTGGAAAAGACAGCTGGAACATTGGAACATTGGTCAGCTTCAGTAGCAAATGTCCTAGATATTTTTCTTTCACATTACAAGTGGCCCTTGATGTTGAGAGGTTAGAGGTTTCATGAAAAAAGGCAGAATTATTACTTCTTTTCCCAATGTTTTCATTATATTTAAGCACCTTTCATTTTTCTGCTCCCATCTTTCTCTCCCATTCTTCTCATTAGGTCCGTCACCTGAGCAGTCCTACTGTTGCTTCTTGCTCCTATCATTGCCTTCACAGCACTCTATTTAATACACATAACTTTCAAACTTTTGTTGTTCTGACTTCTGCCCCAACTATTCAATTGCATGAAAAAAGTAGAATATGCACATACTCTAACAACTGCCACACTATAATAACAAACTTTTGCTTACCCAAATGGTGATACAAACCCAAGTGTTTGGGTTAGTGGACTTCCACTGTACACATAATTAACGCACATGTGTTTGCCTTTGTGGTATAATAATGGCTAAGTACAATACAATAGTGAGACTAGTTGTTTGGTGGTATAACTGCGTTAGCTTCAGTCAAGTTACTCCTGCACTGGAGGCCCTTATCTCTGTTAAATACATATTTAAAAAAAATACTTTATGATTTTCAAGGCAGATGTCTTTCACCACAATAAATATGACAGGAAAGAGCATAACCTAAAAGAAAGAGCTATCTACCACTAGCTAAATGATTTCTGCGGGGGAAAAAAAGAGAAAAAAGAAGAGAAAGAAAAAAGGAAAATAAAACCAGCCCTATACCTACATATGGTATTTAATATATACCTCTAATGGAATGAGGTTCATAATTTATTCTGGGTTTTACCTTTTCATGAACTCTGTCTTGTTCCTGCTCATGAATGATTTTCTGGTGCTTCGGATATATTAAAAGCACATCATCTCTGTCTCCCTCCTCTTGTTTCTGTGTATTCACATATTGATATATTTTGCTGGTGCACATGGCACAGTAATAGCAGTAATACTCTTTGCTTCTGGTCTGCTTTTTGTCTCAAGATCTTATGCCAAGAGTTTTAAAGTGAAGAGCCTGATGTTAGGGTTTTATATTCATGCTGAGGGCCTTAAATTACAGCACGAATTTTGGAGGTGCTGACTTCAGATGGAATTGGCAGTTTGCAATACCATTGCTCAGGGCACTTGGCACCAGAGTAAAGGTTTAGTGCACTTATGTCCAATCATGATCCGTGAAAGCCTCGTGGCTGTGACTGCTTCTATATCACCATGCCAGTTCACCTTTGGAGGCACAGGTTTTAGATGGATTGAAGGGGATCACATCACCAGTGCTGTGGATCCAGTGCCGTGGATCCAGGACCGTGGGTCACAGCAGTCACTTCCAGCAGCCATGGCAGGGAATAGGGGGCTAGGCTGCTAAGCCTAACATGCAGTTTGGTTAGACAACCTTCACCAAGGGCTTTGGAAACATCACATATCAGAGAAGGGATTTTCAGGGGCTTCCAAATACTTGTCTCACATTCAGACACGTTTTTACCAGCCAAACCTTTGGTGTAGATCACCTTATGCCAACAAAAGACCTCTTTTGCTGACCTACTTGAAATACGCTGCTTTCTTCCCTTCTCTGAAATACAGCCTTTTTGATCATGTAAATCCTCACAGCTCTCCTTAGCATCCCCTCGATAAAGTCAGGTCTAACAAAGACTTCCTGCAGCAGCAGCATTAGCTGCCCTGCTGACACAGCCCAAGCAGGGATGCCTGGGAAAGGGGTGATGGGACCAGGGTTGGAAGGGGGGGAACACTGCTCACGCCAGGAAAGGATGGGTGTCTGCAACCTGCCAGGGTTTATTTTTGTTTTCTTAACTGAAACAGCTCTGTTGGCATAAAACATGTGCTAAACCAGGCCCAAATCTTCTAAGAAAATCCCAGCTCACATAGTCCCTGTTTTATTCAGCCAGCCATCTCATGTTACAGTTAATGGGAATAACATGTGATTTGCAAAAGACAAACCTTTGCCCAGCCTTTCCTGTGTATACATTTACTTCAAATTTCTAGATTTTTTGTTGCATTCTTTTGCTTTATTATTGTTACATGATTTCTATCATTTAATGGCAATTTGTTCTGTTTACTCAACACACTCAGCAAAGGAAAATGGAAAACTGTATGCACCAAAAGACAACCCTGGTCACTTATCTCATTGCACAAATATTGGTTTTTTAGGAAAGTGTGGTTCTAATAGAGTCAATTATTCTGCCAACCTTCTCTCCCAATTTTTCTGTTTCCCTTTTCATCTCAGTTTTCCCCTGCTCTGTGTTTCACATGTTTTATTGAGAAAACAAACAAACTTTCCAGTCCAAAGACTGGATAGGACACATTCATATGAGAAAACTTCTGAGTGTGTGTAGTTTATTTTTTGTGTAATTGATTTTGTAGTAGATAGAAGCCTTGGTATAAACTAACAGGATAATGTTTTTGATCAGTTTCCAATGCTTAATTACAAGTCTGCTATAACTAATTCCCTTCGTGTGCTCGCAGCTGCTATGCTTTTGTCATTGGCTTATTTTTGTTTGAAAATCTGAAAGGCATTGAGTTTTTCTGTGAAAGTCGTCTGCCCTGACTGACTCCTGCAGACACCTCATTACCGCAGTCATTCTCCAAAGCTGCAGAGCTGCTGCGAACGCTGCATTCAAATAATTTCTCTCTTTTTCTTTTTTTTAATTAAGAAAAAAAAAAAAAAAAAAAAGCTGTTTTGAAACACCACAGAATATCCAGCTCATTAGAGCATCAGACCAGGCGGCTTTGCAATACAAAAAGCCTTGTGGGAAGAGCAGCAGAATTTCCTGGACTGGCTACACCACTCGTTTGTAAAAGCTACATATTTAGAAAGCACAAGGTGATGTTGGGATATTTGTCTATTTATAGGTTGTTTGGTTTGTCTTTCTTTTTCACTGCCCCCTTTAGCAGTGTATTTCAATAGGGAAATCTACCTAGGGAAATCTTTACATTAAGAATGTTTGGGGTTTGGGATTTTTTTTTTTTGGGGTGGCTTTGTGGCTTATTAGCAGCTATGCTAATATATTGCTAGGCAGAAAGGGTGGTGGCATCACATCAGCCTCCTGAGAACCAGCTGGGTTGGAAGCAGAAGCTGGGGGCAAATCTGAAGATCTTAATTTCCCCCAAAACTGACAGATCTCCATCTCTCTGTGAGAGACAGAGACGAAATCAACGTCGAGTTTGTGTCTTTGGGCTCCTCCGCCATGGCAGAGCAATGCAAAAACCAACCCGCGCACACAGTGTGGGTTATGAATGAAGGGTGTAAGGCTGGGTGAGCTTCATACTGTAGCAGGACTGGACAGAATATTATCCATAGATGTTTCCCCAAAAGTCATTTTTAATATTCTGGTTTTGGTCTTATCATATGGTGACTGATCAAATCAAACCTAATTTGAGCTTATTCTCCTCTGGATCTGTATGCTCACTCTCATTAATGTCAGAAGATCCTAAGTAAATCTTTGGGTACTTGAAATAATATAGTCAAATGAGGAGAATTAAGGCTGCTTGATGGGTTTAAGAGCCACAAGTCTTTATTTTAGAAGAGGCAGCTAAGTCAGGAATGGGGGAGTAACATATATCTCTAGCTCCTAATGTTAATGAAGCAACATTTTATGTCAATGATTACATGCAAATGCAAATGTATGTAGATTGTTTACTTAGACAAGAGATTTCATACATCCATCTCTGCATTCCTCCTCCTCCCCCTATCTCTTCACCCAGGAAGAGATGCTATTGTTATTCTAG
The DNA here is from genome assembly GCF_037157495.1 of Lathamus discolor. Taxonomy (NCBI): domain Eukaryota; kingdom Metazoa; phylum Chordata; class Aves; order Psittaciformes; family Psittacidae; genus Lathamus; species Lathamus discolor. The sequence continues at coordinate 15,713,136 of NC_088885.1, forward strand.
TCATCTCTCTCTTGATTTTATTATCTAACAGAGCCATAAAAATGACAAGAAAATGGATTTGTCAGACAACAGTCTCCTGTTCCTGGTGTAATTTCACACTGAGCTACAGATACTGACAACATCAGACAGTTTATACATTTTTCCTTTAATTGTATACCACAGCCCCATTTTTAGTGTGGTGCTCACCATTACATAATTAGGAAGTGTTTAAAGTGCCTGGCTGTTGTTATATGCTGGATGCGAAATAGATTGCATGGTAAGGCAGCCACTGCTGGAGATGCTGGGCTGGGACGAGCCTGGCCCTTCACAGAGCCAGGGATGCAGTCTGGGTGCAGAAGGGGCAACCATGCGGTGCTTAGAGGGGCACCAAGAGCAAAGAAGAGATGTGAAGGGGTGAGGGAGATCAGCCCCCCTCACAAAGCTACCAGACAACCTGCCTCTGTGGGAGGTTCACATCCCAGAGAGACCCAGCGCAGGGTTTTTAGGGGGGTCTTGCAGATTTGGGCTGAGGTTGGCGGCTTTGGCAAGGACCTCGCTCAGATCCTCATCCAGGCCCTCATGGTAGGACTCATCCAGCTGAAATATAGGTAAAAGCTGGGAACCAAATGTACCTCATGACTACAGGTATGGTTGAAGACTCAGAGGGAAACAGATTTTCCTGGTTGTCTCAGTGCTCAGACTTTTTTTTTTTTTTTTAACAGAATTAAGATTCATCTCAATTTACTAAAGAATAAAACCAAAACTTCATTACATAACTGTCTCCCTCCAAAATGCAACAACAAAGCAAGCACCCAGCTGTATTGCCCATTCATCATTTGGCCTTTTCTGCTGAAGGTTGTGACTAATATTTCTGTGCTACACAAGGGGATTTGAATACCTTACACCCCATGGTTTTCTCTCCCTGAGGCAGCTCTGCAAATCCCAGCATAAATCAAACTAGCTAGTGGCAAACATCAGTGAGCGGATTTGCCTGGTGGTCTGCTAATGCACTGCCACATGAAGGGTCAGAGTCGGGCTGCGGAAGGAGGCAGCCGGGGACTGTTTCTGGGGTGATGTGGTGCAGATGGGTGCTGCTGGAAGTGGTGTTTGTCAGGGCAAGGGCACGACAGAAAGGGACAAAAAGAGGGGAAGAATTGTTCAGCTCGAAGAATAACTGAGAAGCACCCCTTCTCTGGGAAAAAATGCTTCTTAAATAATAAATATTCCGATTGATTTCCAGTAACATTTAACAGATGTGGACAGAATGTTCCTCCCTAAAATAAGATACTCTTAACTGAAACAACATTCTTTGTGTCACTATCTGCAAATTCAAAGAGCTTATTTTAGCTTAGGGATAAAATAAGCTCAAGCAATGGGAAGGGTAGCCATCTTCCCAATTTCTTTTTCAACAGCTACCTCTCATCTCTCAGGATTGTTTGTTTTATTAAGAAATCCTGCAGTCCGAAATGGATTTACAGGAAGCCCAAAGCTGTGGGTTGCAGTCTATTTCATAAGGGCCATTTATTTTTTTAGCAGCTGACAATAAAAAAAAGCGCCAGTCTGTTCCATATGCAAAGCAAAGGATTAACCAGGAGAGGAACACTAATAAATTTCTTTCCTTCAGGAAAGAGCCAGCAGAGCTGTGGCTTCAATTTGATTTAGCCGAACACCATCGCCCACTGCTTCAAAACGCTCTGCACCCCCACCGGCTGGTATCACAAGGAGTAACGTTTGTGGGTAAAATCACATGCAGAATCATATCTACAACTGGCATGCATAATTACTCCATGTTTTCTCCAGAAGGGATTGTCCCGTGGCAATAATTACGTCAAAAACATGCCCAAAAGAACAATATTTCAGACAACTGAAGCCATCAAACAAATACATTGTATAATTATGTTATTCTTCCCCTCTGAAAGCTCTCACTCATATTTGTATCTTGCCTGCCTAAGACCTCCTCCAAGGGAAGCACCAGATTGTTCCTGACAATAGCACATATATCAAAGGGGGGAAGGCGAAGCCGGCCCGGCCGGGCTCTCGCAGCAGCCCCCAGCAGGTCTGGCTCAGATGTGGAGCTATGCTCGGACTTTGCCCCGAGCAAAAGATGCCACCTCTAATATACAAAACTGTCATGAATTTGTTTTTTGTCATAAATGAAGCATGGGTCTGTGCTTTAATTTTCCTCACTGCCCTCTGTCAGGTAATAACCATAAATATTGTCCCGAATCATTAAGTCACAACCTGAAATGTGATCCTGCCCAGTTCCCAATCAGACAGCCATCTGGAAGATGAAAGAAGTCTATTTTCGTTTTAGAATGATCCAGACTCTAATTTGTAGTAACAGTCTTAACAGGCTGTTTCAGAGACATTAACCAGAGACTGGTTGCAGTTGCTTGAGGAGGGGACATTGTATACGCTGCCTGAAGCATGCATCGCAGGCAAAACATCCCATCACCGCTTTGAGCTTGTAGCCTCTGTGGCTTTTTATTCCAGTTCCATGTTTCTGAATGGGCACAGGTTATATATGCAGGGCAACTGGATATATACTGTGTCTTAAAAAATACCAACACATTTGTGGGAGACAGAAAGTGGTGTTTCCACAACGCTAACAGTGGTACCACAGGTTGTATAAATGCCTATCTTGGGGTTAATCCCGTGCTGAAAGCAAATGTTTTTTCTATATATATAAATGTATTTATACAAACATATATCTTATGATTTTCTGGCTACTTAAAAGTGTTTTCACCATCAGTGTGCTCTTTTACTGAAACAGCAAAATACTTTTTGCTCTGTTAAAAGCAAAGAAAAAACCTAATCAAGTGATTATGCAGTTGAGCAAAACCACTGCCAGTTAGGAGCTTCTTATTACGTACCTGAGACCACTGCCCTCTCCTGACCCATGCTACCTTTCATTAGTGAAGGACATCAAAGACCAGCTGGCTTGAGATGGCACAGAAATTACCCAGCAGATGAAATGGGAATCGTTCATTGGCTCTCCCTGCCAAGATGCAGGAATGATGCATTCCTCTGCTCCCCCAGTAGCTGCAGTATCAGGGGTTCTTAGGCAAACCCCACAAGGATTCATTTTTCCCAGTTCTGGAATTAGGGTAATGCAGTGGTCTGGGAGCATGACGGATCTATTATTATACATGTGCCAGTCTGTGACTAGTGTTGCTGGGTTTAAAATTAAGCCAAATTAAATTATTTCAGAACACAATATTAAAACCCATGGCTTTAGTTCTGAAACACAGCTAACTTTGCCATAACTCTCTTTCCATTCACTTCCAAACAGGAGTTCAGCGATGTCTTTCTCAATCTTAACCAGTGATAAAAGAACAGTGTTCAGCACGTTCTAGTTCGCCCTCCCTTGCTCTTGCAAACCTGCTGGCTAAAGACAAATGCCGAGCCACAGAAATGCAACTGCAACTAACAGCAGACATCTCTCAAGCAGAAGTTCAGGGGGGTGATTGGCTGAGTGTCCTGTTTTCCTTGATGTTTTATCATCCTGGCTTATGTTTCCTTTAAAGTTTACAGAAAGCATTTGCTGTAACAGATGTGTGTATGTGAATGAGCTTAGCCCAGAGATTTGGAAATGACCACACTGGGGTCTCTTACAGGTAGAGATAACTGAGTTGGCATTCTTCTGAATAAGCTCTTCTATTTTTCTAAAATGCTGTGAGTTAGAAATGGTGTGGAGAGAAGATAAGGAACAAAATAAATGCCGTTTGCCTTAATCTCTGCACTGCAGATGTACACTAAAGCAGGACTATTTTCTAGCAGGTAGGATTGGAGTGTATCTTGCACAAGGAAGAGAAAAAGGAAGGAGAGAGAAGGATTTAATCATTTGAGTGTTGCTCCTGAAGAAGAGCTGTACCCTGTTGTATATCCTGCATCCTGGAAAACAGCCTTACATACTATGAGTGTCCCAGTCCCTGGCTTGGGTTATTGTTTGATGCTTTTGTGCCCTCCGTGGCAGCATTTCCCTTGTGCACACCATCATATCCAAGAGTGTTCTACATGTTTCCTATGCTGAGTTATCAACATTTTCACCTAAGCTTTGCAGTGGAAGTATCATGCCTAACCACATGAGGCTTGCAGCAGCTCTCATTTGCATCCTGGCAAGGCATTAGCTGGCATCAGCAGTCTCAGGTGCTCAGAGCTGCATGTGGCAAATGGAATCTTTGTTTTGGACATGATACATGAGTAGACGAAACAGTCATTCATATAGCAGAATAAAGGAAATTCTGTACCAAGTTCCCATTCTCTAGATCAGAAGTGGAAGAGTGAAATCCTGGGCATCCTGGCACCAGAAGACCAGGGTGTCCTGACCTCCACTGGGCTTACGTTCAACTGCTATGGTGAAGATGTCTGTGGTAAAGCCAGACTTGGACCCCTGTTTCTATGACCAAGAAAATATTTTTCCTTCCCGTCGCAAAGTAAACATGTCTGAGTAGCAGCCACCATAAAACAGCAGGAGCACAAAGCACTGAAAGCTTTGCCAATATTGTCGTTCCAAAAATATGTAAAGGAAGCTTTTCTTCGTTCTCTATTAAATGTGAAAACATACACGCTGTACTATTGCAGTGCAATGGACTGAAAATAAAATCACAAACATGATCTGGTGTATCCCACCGTGTCCAGTGAAAAATGGCCACCACTTCCCTTTGAAATTGTTTGGTAAGTTTTTATTTTGCTTTTCTTGAAGTAACATAATTTGGACAAAGCACAGTTGTGATAATGGGGAGCATGCTGGGTCTTTCTACATTCCATGGCTGTAATAATGAAGCCATTAAATTACTAGGTCAGAGGCCCCAATTCACAAAGAAATAATACCAGTTTATTATTTCTAATCTTATTAAGTTTGAAAATTGTCTCGAGATGTAACGTCAACCTGTAATGGCTGAAGTATTGATTATATTAACCCAATGCTCATGGATAATTCAAAGAGCCTGATTTCATCTAATTTCTGTAATTTTTAAAACAGTCCAGCCCAATTTTTTATGGCAAACTAATCTAGAATTATTTCTATAAATAATGAAAATGTATTACAGGATTTGCTAGAAGTAAGCCAATAAAACATTTTGTGTGATGGCTCTGCAGAGTGGGGTTTTAATCCCTTTCTTCTTTATCTTTCTTGAATCATAAATCTTTTTTTCTTTCTTTCTTTTTCCTCTTTTTTTAATCTCACATTGTCTCTTTTGGAAATATACCCACATATTTCAGAAAAACCCATGGGCTTTCTTTATTCACCTTTTAGCTGAAATTGATGGGTCCTTTGAAGATTTTACCTAGATAAATATAACAAACAATACTTCTGCTCTGCCAGATTTGAGTCTTCCTCAGTTTTGTACAATAGCTACACTAGTAAGAAAGATGGTGTAAAATTCCAGAAACTCCAATCTCACATGGATCCTGGAGCAAAATTCTTTAATTATTTTAATTTGCCCTGGGGTTTTCACTAAATATTTAGTAGTGTATGTGTACACAAAAAAGATATACATACACTTATACTTGCAAGCACACCTGGATGTGGTTCAAGGTCCATTAAGCTCAATGGGAATCTTTCCATTACTTCACTGAGGTTTGGATCAAGCCCTAGGGAGGCTGGTTGATTTTAAATATACATTTTCTAAGTTTTTTTCTGATCTTCCCCACCGACCTCGCTCTGCACCACTTCTCCAGTTTCCATTCAGGAACCCCAGCCTGAGAAAAGCTGTGTTTGGGGATTTTTCTGCACCTCCTTTTCTGCCTCCATCCCTGCGGCTTTCCTACCAAAGCACTACATGCATTAAGAAAATTAATGTGACTTAAGTTACTGAACCAACCTGAAGGCTAGTTCACTCAAAAATATTTCCTATAAGGATATTTATTAGCTCAGAAGACATGTGTGGGCAGAGCATGTTATTTAGTGACCTGTAATGCCCAAATAATGATCATAATAAATCAGTACTCATTACTATGTAAGGGAGGTCTGGATCGAGTGACTCAATAGGTAATGAGGTCTAATTTAGTGACACAGTATTATTTTACAGAGTATTGGGGGGGTGGGAAGCAGAGGCTGAAGGGGGTCTAATTACCTCAGATTTCTCATGTGATGATGAGCCTCTAACTTTGGCCAGTTGCTTTGGCGGGGTGTTAGAGGTCAGGCTTTTAATTGTTATTGGCTGCATTTGGCTACATTAAGTGAATAAATATTTAAGGTCTGAACCTCTAACACTGTGTTAAGTGGAGCAAGACTGAGGCTAAAATCAATGTAATGGGATATACAGAGGGAAGAAAAGAACATTGAGGTAGAAGATAAAGAATTTAAGTCCTTCCTTGTGAATAGGTGAGGTGTGGATTTGGGGGACCAGGACTTGCAGACAACAAAACCCAGGACCTCAGAAGGGCCAGCACAGCCCAGGCTAAAAGGCCACTGTACATTCTTTTTCAGCCTTTACTTTGTGCTGAGACCCCAGAGGCATTTCTCTTGCTTTCCTGCCTCCCAACTCTGGGATGGAACTGTTCCCCTCTGGCACTGGTGTGCATCCATCAGTCATCCACAGGTCAAAAACAGATGTGCTGTGGATGACACAGAAAGGGAGGGACCTGGAGGTCCCTCTTTGGATCCCCACCAGCTGTTGACGTAGTCTGGGGCCACCATGCCCTAGAGGCAGGCTCCTTTATAATGCACATGCTCATCCCAGGAGCAAGCTGAGCTCTGCTCAATGTGTTTTCTCTCTGCCTCCGAGTTATTAGGCTATGTCTGGAGGTTAGCTGCATGTCAACTACTAAAATAAGTTGGGCATGAAGTGAGCTTGCCATTGCCAGGATCCCTAGGTGAAGATCTTCAGAGCTGAAACCCCTTAAAAGTTAGTTACTGCATCTTCTAGAGCAGCCTTGAGGAATTCCTGTTCTGGGAATTCACAATCTGGAAGCAAAGCTGAACTCTCCCAGGTTGTGAGTCTGGCTTTCCAGCATCACATGGCTACTCAGACCCCAGGGGCTAGGCAATGGGCTCAGCCTATCTCTTCAGTATAACAGTTCAGGAAAAGAATGGTATATTCTTTAGCAGGGATGGTCCCACATTGTCATCCACAGAAACGCATACTCCTTCTGGTGGACAAAAGACTGTGCCAACTCATCTTCAAGCCTCTGCTCATACCTGCTAAATTTGGATGTTAGGAACTGACGGGACTCACGGGAGGTATCAGTAAAAATCCTGCCTGGAAGATTCAAGTGGAAATGAAACCTTTTTCTACACTCTAATACTCAAAGGAGCAAAGAAAAATTGTCAAAAATGATTCTACATCCCACCTTTCCCCCTTTTTTCCCATCTTTCTCTCTCCAGCCAGACAGATTAGGAAGTGGGGAATCAGTAACTTCAATCCCACTCTGATTCAAGATCGAGCCTCATTAAATGACTTTGAACAGATGCAACAGACAATCTCTGTTTCAGAAGTGTGGAAAGGGCTGTAAAAAATACAAAGAAGAGAAAATATGCAAGAGACAAATGAAAGTTCTGAAAGTAGCATGTTGTGTGAAAAAATTCTGGAGAGTAAACAGCAAGAGGTATGTAGCAGCAACTGGTGTGTGCAGAACAGTATAATGTTTCTGCATATTTCAGAGCAGGAATGAACAATCTCTCTATGCTGGCTGTCATTTTAGATGGGAAGGAGAAGAGACAGAAATGATGCTGTCTGTCCATGAGCTCTCATACTGCCTGCTGTGGCTATTGAGCAGGTTAACTCCTGCAGGTTAACACTCGTCCGCTGCATGAGGCAGGCTCCAGCCAACAAGCTTTTCAAGCCTTGTCCAAGGTACATCACTACAGCTATTTTTAAACCGTCAAATAAGGGATTGAAACTTAGCAACTGTCCTCTGATTTCCTAAGAAAATGAGACCTGTGCACTGGTGCACAATACCAGAGCATCCATGTGTCAGTGCCTTCTCTCTCTCTTTCCTTCATGAATTTAGCACTGATTTTAACTAAATATGACAGAGCAGTAGGGGTCTCAAAGATGCAAAATACTGCAAATTTCACTAGTCAGCCATGTAAAGGAGACAGATCCCAGCAGTTCCCATGCTGGCAGAAAGGCTGCCAGTGAGCTCAACCACACAAACTCATAGGTACCGGACGTTAGCTAATCCACAAGGAGAACATTATCATGAATTCCCCAGCTATAACTATAGAAAAGTCTCAGAGGTTGTTAGACAGCAAAGACTCCAAACATAAACTACAGAGCCACTGGAAACCAGATTCCATGGATCTTAGAGTTTTAGTACTCCATTTTCACGTATATATTCCAAAGGGACTCTACAAAGCAAATGAAGAAATTGAGAGGTTGAGGCACTGTATATTACCTAGGACTGTGGATAATATACAGAAGATTTTTATTCTAGCTCCCTTTCTAGTCCCTTCCTTGGCCTTCAAGTCCTTCCTCTGCTCCTTTGCAGGTTATCTGAGTACTGATAACTCTCTAAGGCTGTAGGTTATAAGGAGGCCATGTATCTGACAATGCAGTATCATTTTTGGCATGTCTCCTTCATGTTTTTGTTTCTGAATGAAGAGGGGATCCTTTGTTCTAGGTGTGGGTACAGGCTGAAGTGAAATACCCTAAGGTCTGGATGTGTCTTTGACATGTCCAGTCAGCACTGATTTCTTACTGTCTGGAGGCCCTTTGACACAGCAATCCATTATTTTTTGGTTTAATTCTTTATGCACGGCTTTTCATATTGATTACTTAACATCATTAGTTTTGGTCATTCCATTCAAGAGACAATGGAAAGATCAATTTTAACCATATGAGCTAAAGGAACTTGCTCTTAAAGAGTCCAGGGACTGGAATCATTTATCTTCTGCTCTCTGAATCATAAATCTTTTACAAGTGCAGCATTAGATTCATTGTTTGCTACAGCTGCATGTGATGTAGTCAGGGATCATTGTAAAAGTGTCCTACATTGCAGTGTGAGGCTGTACCCATAAAGCATATTAATGTACAGTATTGTCATGGAAATTGTCATGAGCTGCTGCAGAGGGCATGGTTTTCACAAGAGCTGTGCAAATCATCAATTGTTTTTAATTCGGTGGCTGAACTGGAAAGAGGGAATTAGTTTATTTTAGACCTATAATGGAAAATACTTCCTTCCTCATCTAATCAAAAAATGTTTTGCATCAAAGAAAATTTTTTTCAGGCTTTTTGTAGTAAAAGCAAAGAGAGTGTGAGAAGGAGGAGCTAGCTTTACAAAGGTATTTCAGTGACATTTGCAGAATTGGTCAGAAAATGGGAAGTAGCCATTTACATGCAATAATTATGCAAATAACTGTGGAGAAAGCTCTCACAAACAGTATAGGAATGTACTGTTCAGGCCCACATCTGCTTATTCAGGATATAGGAAAGAAGATTAAATTCTGAGCTATAGCATTTCCTAATCACATCCGTAAAAACTGTATTGGTTTTCAGGATAATTTATACAGATACAAGAGGAAGGTTTTGAGCCATGGCCTCCTATACCCTCAGTCCCTGTAGCTGAGGACAGATGGAGGGAGTGGAAAGACAAGGTACGTCTGAACTTCTGCTCCAGGCCTGTACTAAAGCTTTCCAAGAAAACTTCAAAACAAACCATTTATCATCCTTGTGTAATAAACTAGCAGCGTCCAAACCCTCACAGATAGTGCAGCAAGACAGGAGTGGGACAAGACATTGTTGAAAAGTTCAAGCCTCAATGACCTGAGTTAATGGAGCTCTTCCATGGCATCATTACTGCAGCTAGGGCTTGTCACAGGGAGAGAACATGATCAAAACCAATGGGCCAGGCTAATAAGGGATATTCCTGCACCACCTACTTCTGACCAACCAAGATCAATAGAGCAGCACAAAAAAAAAAAAAAAAAAAAAGGAGGAAAGACATTTTTATTGGTTTTGACGTAAGAAATCGGTGTATGGGCATCAATGTACATACATAAGGGTTCTGACCTCTCCAAGGAAGGCATCTTGTACAGTTTTCCAGTATCAAAGGATGTGAGTTGGGTTGTTTCAGAGTAGCATACAAATCTGAGCTTTTGGATAGTTTGCCCAGCAAACAGATGAGATGGAACTTCATATTCGGGGGGGTGGGGGTAACAATAAAATTGGGAAAGGAAGGACTCTCAAAACATTTTTTCAACCTCATTGGAAAGGAGCCGTTAATTACATAATAATTTAAAAAAACCAAAACCAACAAACAAACAAAAAACCCCAACAACATTTTCAAACAAGGGTTTAACTCCTTCCCTAAATTTCAAACAAGACATTTTCCTTTCCCAAATTTTAACTGTTCCGCTTCGAAGAACTGATGGTGGTGTTAGACAATACATTATTCATCCCCAGTAGCAATGTGATTACAGGATGGAGGTTTGGTGTAAAGAAGCAAGTACATGAAGGGCAGCCCTGTGCAACCTACACCTGGAGCAGATAATAAACTAGCTCTGAGGGAGAACATTTTATTCCAGCATGGCTCAAGATGATGTATGAAACCACCAAAAATTACAGTCAGTGATGTCTTGGGAGTGATTGGATGTTTATGGTTAACCCTAACATTGCTTTTGTTTATAGACACTATTTCTAGAGCAATCTTATCTTGTACAGCTTTTATGGATACAAAAATTATCAGGCTACAGCTTTTATAGCACAAAAGGTGACATGGGTTTGATTTAAACTTCATTACAAACCATTCCTACAAACATTGCTCAGATGTATAGTTCTTAGTTTCCTGGTGAAATTCACAAAGGAAATGAGACGTTTTTGAGCTTGTGCATATGGCCAAGTAATTTGTATCAGACTCACCTACTGCCTCTGATGTTTGTGCATCCTTAGGCATCAGAATCTTTTGCTTGAAAAACTCCTTTCAGGAAGAGCTTGATTCCTCTGTGTGAAGTTACCCCCTAACTCCTACACATCAGAGTGTTAACCTTACAACCTTTTCTTGAAAATGGAAAGAGTGACTTTTTTTTTTCACCTTTGACTTCTTCTCATACTTTCACAATGAGCCTTGAATGTACAGTGAGACATTAACCACAGGCATACCACCAAAATGTAATGACGGGGAGCACAAAATGGAGCACATTCTGTGTAGTGCCACGGTGTTGGACCTCCCACAGGTGTAATGCTTTCTTCCCATGGGGTATGTATAGACCTACATGATGAAGTCCTGAGAAGTACAGTATAGCTGTAAGGAGTAAGTAGGTTTAGAACCTCTCGTGTACATGGGAAGCTTCCGAGGAGAGCTTTGGACCTCACAGAATCCAGAGGATTTCCAGGGAAGTCTATTCCCAAATTAGCCCATCTATCTAACTGTCAACGCCTCCGAAGAAGCATCCAGAAAACCCATGTGAAATCATAATACTGAGCTGCAGTCAGGCCTACAGCAACAGTGAAGTCTGTAAGGGAAAAAATAATTCTTTTACCTTTCAAGGAAAATCATTCATTTCCATGCATCTGTTCAAAGCAAGGGAGAAAAAAAGGAAAAAAAAAAAAAAAGAAAAGAAAGAAAATCTATATTTTAAAAAGAAATTTTGCCAACTTCTGAGCAAAAACAGCTTTCCAGATGACAGTTTCCCTGCTGTGGAAAAAAAACAAACCAAACAGCAAACCAAACACAAACAGTGTGACCAGCAGGTTGAAGGAGGTGATCCTGCCCCTCTACTCTGCTCTTGTGAGACCTCACCTGGAGTATTGTGTGCAGTTCTGGTGTCCTCAACACAAAAAGGACATGGAACTGTTGGAACAAGTCCAGAGGAGGGCCACGAGGATGATCAGGGGACTGGAGCACCTCCCGTATGAAGACAGGCTGAGGAAGTTGGGGCTGTTCAGCCTGGAGAAGAGAAGGCTGCGTGGAGACCTCATAGCAGCCTTCCAGTATCTGAAGGGGGCCTATAGGGATGCTGGGGAGGGACTCTTTGTCAGGGACTGTAGTGACAGGACAAGGGGTAACGGGTTAAAACTTAAACAGGGGAAGTTTAGATTGGATATAAGGAGGAAATTCTTTCCTGTTAGGGTGGTGAGGCACTGGAATGTGTTGCCCAGGGAGGTTGTGAGTGCTCCATCCCTGGCAGTGTTCAAGGCCAGGTTGGATGAAGCCTTGTGTTGGATGGTTTAGTGAGAGGTGTCCCTGTCCATGGCAGGGGGGTTGGAACTAGATGATCTTGAGGTCCTTTCCAACCCTAACTATTCTATGATTCTATGAAACATCCCTTTGGTTTTACACAAGCACTTTAAAAGAGAAAAGTTTAAATTATTATTTAGAATTCTTTTTAATAAAAAACTGCAAAAATTCTATTTTCCATCTGCTTTACCGGAATTGAGAATTTTTATCTACATACATCTATTCTGTGGCTACTTGAGGAGTCAGATGGAGAATATCTGGCTGCCTTGCTTTACTGTTGATGCTGCCTCCATCTCTAAAGCAGTTCTGACAGCTGCCAGTGCAAGGGTGACAACCATATGTTCGCACTGTTTGCTGCTGGGTGGTACCATAGTATCAGGTCTTGACATGCAGCACTGTCAACCTTTTCCTGTGCTGAAAAGAAAATATGGCTGTGTTGCTGCACATCGCTCACCAGCCTGGACAGCCAGTGTGCACATACAGCATCTTCACCAGGTATGTCACCATCACTTGTTGGGAGCCACCTTCAAGGGGTACATTTGGGAAATCCAGACCTCCTGAGCATACCAGAACCAGCCCAACACCTTATTAACTGCACATGTTATTTGTATCACAGCAGTGTGAGATGATCGTGGAAACAGTAGCTCCCAACACCAAAGTGCAGACAGGGGGATGAGGTGCTCTGGATGCCAGGAACCCTTTTCTGCCTGGAGCAGTAGGTGGGATCTCCTACCAACCATCATCGTTGTTGCTGGACACTACTGGCTCCATGGGTTAAACAGCTTTGTGGAGGGGTTGATGGAAATATCTAGTCCTGACTGGACTGAAACATTACCTGCAAATAAAAGCAAAGCACCAGAGCTGAACTTTATCCTGTACCACATTGAATAGCTATTAAACTCCCTCACTATGGCCTGGAGGCTCAGAAATGGCTACTAATCTTCTTTTCTGTTTTACTTATTTAGAAAGCTACCCTGTTTTAACAAGTGTCTGGCATTTGCTGTGGCTGCTAAGATTTTGTATCTCTGGAGTAACCGTGGGGCTGAGGAAGTGCAGGGTCTGAATTCTCACAGGAGCGCAGACACACTCTGAATAAGCTGATGGGAAACAACCCAGCCTGGGAGCAGGCACATGGTAAAACGTCAGTACCACATCTCTGAAAGCCAGGATGTTATCTGAAGGGAACTACTTGAATTCTTCCAAAGCTAATGCTAGGTAGTGTGAAGTTTCCATCACCTCATTCACATTTATAGCCCTCGGACTCACCTCCATGAGGTGGACAAGGCAGGCATATATTTAGGCCCAGCTGACCCCTGTGTTCATGTTTAGGTGTTATCAGATGGTTGGGGGAGAGGAAGACAGAAAAGATTGACTTTCAGAGTTGCTTGAGTAGTCAGAAAGTTGGGATCAAGGAGGAGAATAATCTTCTAGCAAGGAATCCTGGAATTAACTGAAGAAAGTTTCAGGTCTGATTATGGAAAGCACAGGAGGTGACCATTCCTGGTTGCTGTTAGCATGCAGCAAATTGAGGTATTGTAGTTTTATCTGTTACTAGAAAAGCCCTCTACTTAGAAAAAAAAAGAAGTAAGAGCCCCACCGTCTCATTTTTAACAAGGACCAGCTGAAAAATGAAGGCAAGCAGCACACAGACCATCTTATGTCTGCCAATTCATTTCCTGGCCCTGAAAGGACAAAAAAAGAAAAAAAAGGGGAAAAAAAAAAAGGAAAAAAAATCCTCTTGTTTCCTCTCATGCAGGCCAAACATGGCAAAGCACCAGGGGAATTCTGAATGGAATCAATTGCACTTGTTACTAACTGAGTTTTCTTTTATTCTTATATTACCAAGGCCTGGATATTCAGCTGCAAGCAATTATAATGAAGAGTTACTGAGTAATGGTTTCCAGATTGCTCCATGATGGGGCATTAATTGAAAGGGACAATTTAAGAGCTAAGGCCATGTAAATGCATTTCTTATTCTGTCAGATTGAGAAAATTCTGCCTACAAGAGGCTGAAATGCTCAGAACTGATAAAGACTTAATAGTAGCCACTTAAGTGAACATTTGGAAAAGGGATTTTACATTTAAGGGATCAAGAATAATTATAATAAAGTAGAGAGTCAGGGTATTATTAGGAGGCAGAATGTGAATATTATCAGCAGCCTGGTAATTCTGCTTGGAGTTACACCGAATTTGCACAGCAGAAGATGACAAGGTTTGGCTCCTCATCTTCCTGTCTGATCTCAGTTTAGACCTTGGATCTCCTGAGTGAAAGGCCCTGTTGAGTCCTGGAGAATCAAAGACAAAATTCCCTATAAAGTTAGCAGGATGATTTCAGAAGGATAACATTGCATTGTTGGATATCTGCCCTTTTCTAAATGCCAGTAAAGAGAAAATACTTCCATACTGGGGAGCTGATGCCTAATGTAACAATTGACTTCAATAGCAGTGACTAAATGAGATTTTTAATTCTACCATAGCCAAGCAAACACAAATGAAAAATATCCCTTGGAATACACTGCTAAATTCCAGGGTCATTTGTTGTAGTGAAGGGATGAAGCCCTGGAACTTGCAAGCTGTCCAGGCAATACTGTTTTCAGTATGATATAACAAATGTTTCACAGGTTTTATTACAGATACATCTCTGCACTTAACTATGAAATCAAACTTTTCTTTTTTTCCTTTAGTTGATATTTTATTGCCTCAGTAATTGCTTCAGATAATACAAATGAAAAAGACATTAGATTAGTGTCTTCCTAGTTTTTTCATTAATTCACATTAAACAAAAAAATTACTGCTATTAAAGAGAAATGTTTCCTTTCCTAAAACATTGAGTCACTTATAGGAATAATTCTGGGAAGAAGGAGGGGGAATGGAGTTTATGTCTCTTGCTTCTGCCATTATCTAGCATGAACAGATGGAAGCTCAGCCACTTGTGATTAAATCACTGGAATGAAGACAGACATCTCTGAACTGGTGGTCAGTCATTTGCTCAGTCCTTCATGAAGAGCAGACCTCCTGAAGCAAGCCATAGCCTGCCAGAGAGCTATTACTAAGATGCCTGGGGTTAAAAGTATAAACACCTTCAGACTGGGTGGTCAGCTCAGGTCAGGCTTAGGGCTGATTCACAGGCACTAAATCTGTAAAAAGGGACATTGCAAGACTGTAGCCTGGGGAGGAGCCAAGCATGGTGTATGCCAGTTATGGGGCTCTTACAAATGAGCAGGCCAGGCAGGAGCCTGTGTTTCACCATCTGACGCAAAGGCAAACCAAAAACAAGGGCAGAAGTGAAATACTGGTCCTGCTCAGCCGCATGGGCTTCCCCGGAGCAGCCCCTCCACAAGCCCTCTTCCCCTCCACTGCCCCATGCCACCACTCACCTCTTCCTCGCAGCTTCAGGGAGAGACATGCCTCAGGATGGGTAGAGAAATCCCACTGACCTGGGGGCACCACGTGAGATGCTGGAGGCCAGCACCATCCCTTCCCCTGCAGTCCTGGGACCTTGGCTGTGCAGCTGGTGGTTGCCGGCTTGTTGCTCTCCTCTGACTAGTTACATCTCAAGATGTAATTCAAACCTGGATTGAGACGGCATCCAACCTACCTTGGGATCTGGCATGGTAAAGACTTAGGAGGATCCTCCAGAATAAAAACCTTGCAAGTGAAGTGAAGCATCTACATGATCTAAATAATGCAGAAATCTGGCAGAGGCCAGGACTGATTGTAGATGCAGCCAGAACATGATATACTCAATAAAATGGTCTTGGTTTCCCCACATGATCTGCCAGTGCTGGAAGAGCAGAGAAGGACTGGGAACAGTGGCCAAGTGCTTCCCTGCCTCCTACCAGCTCCTTATCCTTAGAATGGTAAAGCCCACAGCTGCTGCACTGCTAGAAGCCCTGAACGAGCACCATGAGAGATCCATGGCAGAAGCACTGTGAAAGGGCAGTGAGGAACACAAAATTCTCCAGTGCACCCTGCCTACCAATGCATCCAGGTCTCTGCACCAGGGTGTGCACCAGAGAGGCACCTAGAGGACAGGTAGCTACGTGTTTGGCCTTTCTGGCTCCTCTGCCTTTCCCCCTGGCACTGTCAGTCCCTGGCACAGTGAAAGTGCAGAGACCCACACTGAGAAAGTGCAGAAGCTGTGGGAGAAATGTCTGGGAAACAGAGGATGGAGCCAGTCAGAAGAAGAAGGGGAAAAGGGGCTATGATTAATCAAATATATCTTGATTCAGTTAATACCTGGTGTGCAGTGCTCCTTCGCAGAAGTCACAGGAAAGCAGGCTACTGCAGAATAGAAAATTTAGGAAAGGCTTTCCCCATTTCCCTCAAAAACACGTATTTATGTTCAGTAGGAAGGCTTCTTTTCAAATTAATGCTGTTGCTTTCTTCATTGACTAATAAAGTTACACATGGAATTGCTCCAGTATACAACTACTCAGAAATTCATCCAGCAAAGCCACATATACAGAAAATAAATGAAAATATTTTTTATGCATTATTATTATTAAAAGCAGAGAAATGCATTATTTGAGAATAAATAATTGCATCATTAAAAAGAGCTCGTGGGAGACTAAAGGTCTGGGGGGGGGTGGCTGTTCTTGTTTATCAGTTTAGGTTTCTCCCCAGGACCAACTTGGCTTTGAAATGTAACACGTCATTAAGGAATTTGTAGTTACAAAGCACAGACACTTGCTCCTGACAGTAAGCATGGGCACTTCTGTTAACAGAGCGAAACCATAGCCACTCCTTCCACCTTGCCCCTACTCCAAAACAGCAAAAGTCCTGATTAACAGCCAGGATAAATATGGCAGCCAACCAAAACACTATCCAACATGAAGTTTGGTCAAGCTATAAAACTGCCAGCAAAAAAACCCAGAAGCAAAGCTTGACGCTGAATTTTAAGTTTAGAATAATAGTCTAACCTGAAGAAATATGAATCTGATAACCACTAAGGAAGGAGTCTGGGATTTTCATTAGTCACTTGCATGGGGCGGGTGGCGTTGCTGGTGGGAGGTGGGATGTATAATAGCACAGTGATGAAATGTAAAAGGGGCAGAATGGTTCAACTCCTGCGAAGGAAAAGGAGGGGGAAAGCATATTTGTTTTGAGAGGCAATTTTACATTAAGTCACACAAGCGGTTGAAAGACTCACTGTTGTTGCAAGTTCTAGGCTTGTCCGCTCTGATACGGCATAAAGGTTCTTCTGTTTGTGTAAGGGGAAGGGGTGTGTGCTCAGAGCCCATAGAAATTAATGGACTGTACACAAAGTCATTTTCCCCTCAACTCTTCAATTTTATTTTTCTATTTTATTTTTTTAAGGAAAAACTTGTGACCCCATCACATAATGGAAAGTCAAAATGCCCCAAGGCAAATCAGATAGTTAGAAGGATATTTCCTTTGCTTCAAACATTTCACTCACAAGAAAAACCCCAAAAACTCAAGCATCCAAAATATTTGGAGGTGGTTTACTTGTTTTTTCTGGCTGAAAGGATCATTGCATAGTTGCCCCTTATGCGTCTTGACTTTGTGACAGTCAGGTTTTAGCCATGCTTAGCCTTTCTGAAAAATAATAGTAGTAATAACAGCAGTGGCAGGTTTAACCACAAGCAGACGGGATGTTGCCTCATGGCCCCTTCTCTGTAATGAGCGTAGGTTATATTGGTTACTATTTTCTGCTCTGTGAAGGGCTTGAAAGCACTTATACATAACTCCTGGCACTAGTCCCACACCTTGAATGGTATTGCCAACGTAGCCATATACGAATTGCTCACCTAGGCAGGATTAAACCATTCATTGTCTACCTGCTGCATGTATGTGTAGAGATGTGTAAATGGGAGTGCAGATGTTGATTTTGTATGTCTGCATATCTTTCACGCAGGCCTAATATGCTAGTGACAGGGACTCTGATTGTTATCTGTGATTTTTGCAGTGAACCAGAGAAGTCCTCTTTTTTTACACAGCATCATGCCAGACTGTTTATGCACAATTTCCTAAAGCCCTAAAATTCAACTCTGGTGTTTAAAGGCCAAAGCAAAAGCTGCTTTTAGTTGAAAGAAGCTGACAAAAACCTTTTTATTGTGGCTCTTTAGCTACATTTTGAGGGCCTACTTAAAAACAAAGTCAGTTCACACCTAATTAGTGAGAATTTTGCTTGAGGGAAAAAAAGAGGAGGGAAAAGATCAATATGATGTATAAAGGGAAAAAATTGATTCAAGTTATTTTTTTGTGCATATGTGATTTATATTTTATGTAGTTTTCTTTGTAACACTAGACCTCACTGGATGTTCAGGAAAAGCAAACTAGGAACTAGCAAGTTATGCATGTTAGACAACATGCTGCATGCAGTTGTACTGATACACAGTGGGTTTGTGCAGCTCAAAGGAATCCTCAAAGTAAGTTCAGAGATCTTCAAAAGAAGTCATAAACAGAGGCCCAGATTTCTGAATATGCCATTGTTTGATGACTGGGTGCTAGATGATGCCTTTGTTTGCCTCTCAGTGTCTGTTCTGTAATTGCGGGGGTAACTTTCACAAGAGGCAATTGTATTTGGATTTGTTGGCTATAACCTGAAGGTTCAGAGGTCTCTGTGTAACCCGTTATTGTATTCACTCATATTAAATAATTCCATTCTTATAGAAAATGTATCAAGTAAAGCGATGGAAAGTGGTTTTTGTGTCAACAGAGTCTCCTAAGTGCCCATTTCACAGCTTTACAGATGCAACAGGAATTTAGGATGTAGCAGATGCTAATGCAGTGATACTGACAAAAGCCCGACTGTAGCAACTGCATTCACCACAGACAATGCTCCAGAAAAAGTGAGAAATGGAGGAAAAAGTGGAATGTGTCCTAGGAACATGGCTTGTCTAGAGTGTCATCTGGCACTCTACTTCTTCACTAGCCTGACACAAAGTGCAGGAAAGACAAAAGAAATCCTGGGAGCTGTGTTATGACATTATACTGCCTTGTTTTCCTATCAAACTCTGCTCTCAAGACCACAGATACTTTGCAGGAATTATGTTTTTCCTAGAACATCTGGATCCTGCCAAAGGCTTTCAAAGTGGGTCTGTGACAAATACACTATTGACACTGGCAGCTACAGACATGTAAGCGTGTTTTTGTCAGAGGTCTTCTGGAGATGATCAGCATGATAAATCATTTCTTATTATCCTGAAACAGAAAGAAAGAAGGCTTTTAGGTGAACATTCTATTCTTTCATATCAAGAGGGAAAAGGAACTAGCATGAAAGGACTACCAATAACAAGGACTAGTAAAGGTAAAGTAACAGTTATCATGAAAAATATGTATGTCTATCCAGTCATGCTTTGGCAGTGAGGTTACTAAGGCATCAAAGACAGTCAGCAGGCATGGTTGAAGCTGGGGCACCATGCAGCAGGTGCCTGTGACCAAGCTATATATCTTCCTTAGCGGCTATATAACACCTTCAAGATACGGATGTTCATCATCATTCTGCAAGAGTTAGGTGTGAGTAAATCCAAAGATTTGCAGAAATCTTGGGGCATGTCTCTGATCACACAAGAAAATTCTCCCACAGCATCATCTGTTCAGCTAGGCTGTTTGGTCTGGGTGAACCTATCCCTTATTGTTTCAGGGACAAAAGTTAAGAATGATATTTTGATTTTAAAAGCAGTTTGGAAAATATCTCCACTAGTGTATACAACTGCAGGCAGCAGGGGCACTAAGTGTGCTAACAATGAGTGAACTTTCTTGGAAAACATCTATGGAGGACAGTCATTCCACCCCGTCCCTCCAAAAACCTGACGCTTGGATGGCTACTTATCAAATAGAAGCCAAAGCAGCTGCGAACCAGATAGACTGAACTGAACTGAACGTGAGCTCCTGCTGAATGTGAAGGAAACTGTCACTTGATAGTTGCCTGATAGAAGGTAATTTTATAGGGGGAGCTGCCAGCCCATGTACACTCACACATCGGCTACCTTGGGGCCAGCACTTACAAAAGGTGATGCATATGAAATTCCCACCAAAATCTCTAAAGCACCAGGGTTTACAAAAATTATTAGCATGGTGTTCCCTTGACCATAATTAGACAGGACTTTGTATGCATCCAGACCTTCATTCTCTGTAATTCACATGCAGGGTACCCAGCTGTGACAAGACCCTGAAGCTGTGAGCAAGGAGGTAGAGCTCAGCCTGGGGCTTCTGCAAGTAATTTGTGGACTGGGTCTCATCTACTAGCTCCCTATCCATGCCAGGGGCTGTGATGAAGAAGCGTCACTGGAAGGTAATGGTAGAAGCTCTTACCTGCCCAACTCTCATGGGGAAGTTAACGTCTCAGATGTTGGGAATGAATGTCTTGGGACCGAGTCATCCTGCAGATCCCTGACTTGTCATTGGCCTTAGAGCTTTTGTGCTTTAGAAGACTACACTATTCCATATTCCCCCTTAAATCACATAATATGCCCCCTCAAACCACATAATTCACCCAAAGGACTACTAGGATCAGTCAAAGTCAGCTAGAAAGGCCAAAATTTTCTAGTGGGTGCTGGAGTCTGATCCTGGACCTGGGAGAGAGTCCGTGCTGCCCTCACGGTACCCAGAGACCCATTATGGGCTGTATTAAATAGCACCATGAAAGCCATGTCCACTTCCACGTTTCTGCCCGTCTGCAGTAGTGAGAATTCCATCTATCCAGATGCAACAGTGTCCATCCATAACACACATCTATGCTTTTCAGCTGACTGAAGCACAGCATGTTCAGAGAGCAGAGATGTGGGTGAGGAATTTAAACCCCTCAGCTAGGGATACCATTGGCAGACTGTGTAGGCTTTCCTAGGATTACTTTCCAACAATTAGCTGTGGTTCAAGCTCCTTATTCCTTGTTTTGTTCCCTCTCAGAAGCATCCCTGACTAGATGTTCAGCTGCCGTTGATACTGACTGTTAGATGCAGGAAAATACATACAGACATTTAATCTTTATACATCTGTAAATACACCTGCTCTTGACAAGAGTATTAATGTCTCCCTCATTGACCAGAACCGATAGTGCATTGGGATTCTTCCTTTCTCTCTTGCCTCCATTGTCTATTTTCTTTATAAAAAGCACATCTTGTATGTTTACACATCCGTTTATGCTGATGGTGCCTCTTTGCAGAAATATTCCTGCACTGTGACATTTCTTGGTAATGCATACTTGCAGTACAGTCCTTACATAGCCCTCCAGACTCCAACAATCTTTCAGCTGAAGCAACTTAATCCCAGAAATGGTGATAGAGTAAGGACAAGCCTCAGTGTTACATGTGTGTATTTCAGAGGCTCCTGCAAGTACAGTGGTGGATTTAAACTTTTGCCCTGCAAAATCTCAAATTTCGTGAAGTTTTGCACTGCAAAATCTCAGCTTTCATGGAGTTTTGCACTGCAAATCTTCCACCAGAAAATCTGAGTTCAATCCCGAATTTTAGTAGGTGGTGACACAACTTGAGTAATATGCCTTTCCAGTGTGAAAATAGTGAAATAAAAGAAAATCATAATAATTGCTTTTAAAAGCATTCTATTGTACTTTATTCCTCCCTTGGAGAAAAATATATTAGAGTTTTCCTTGCCCTGTTCTTTACCAAGACTGTTGGTTGGTATCATATGCGTTAGAGATCAATGAGCCTTTGTCAAATATTTTCTCTGGTTTTAAATTAAAGAAAGCTTTTTCAGCCTCTGAGCTTGTGAAGACCTAGAGAAAGATTATAGGGGATAAAAATCATGTGCAAAGGTGTTAATAAAAACATCTCCATACAAAATTTCAGATGTCTACCACTGCACTTTGATGTGTACTCCTGCATAGATGTGCATGAGACCCCAGGGGAGCACCCAATGGTGCAAAGCACCCACAGACCAGAATCAACAAAGATCCACAGCTCTTAGAGTACATTGGATCATTGGCTTTCCCTAACTTTCTGTTAGAGAGAAATAGTGATATCATAAATAAATAAGAATGACCAGTATGGCTTCTTCTAATATTATAACTCCTTTTATATTACCCTAATTTTCTGATATAACTGTTCTTCTAATACTATAACATCTATAGCATCCAGTGTGCAATCAGGCTATGCCCATACTTCAGCTTCCTTTATAAGGAGGTTTGTACAAACAAGCTTTAGAAGTATTTTTTTAAAAAAACATAAGTGCATTGGAAATTTCATCCAAATGAAGGCCTTCTTAGGCTGTACCTCTGTTAAGCTCAGTGATGACCTATCATTCCAAACTGAGATTTCCCTTATGGAAATTTCAATCCAGGAAAGATTAAGAACATACCAAAGTTCTCCAGGCTCTTCCATATCTAAAGGAGAACTATAGCCCATGGATCAGTCTGGCCTTCCAGCTGTTTACAAGAATTGTATCATCCAACTAGGAAAGGGAAAAGATGTCATGCAATTAAAATGGACCTATTCTATTGTAAATGGAAATATCCATACAGCTACACACAGGGATGACAGTTTGGGCACAAACCATAAGCCCTGCTCACACAATGCGTTTGACAAGGACCTGCAAAGAGTGAAACAGCAAGTGCTAACTGAAGTCTGTTTTGTCAGCATTTGTGAAGCAAGACCTAAATATAGCAGATAAAATGTTCTTCACAAAAGACACACCATGCCGTGATTACAGATCACCTCGCTCCAAGCATTAAACCAAGAGAGCACCAGGGACTGTTTTGCTCATGCTTTATCCAATCTGCTCAACTGACACAGAATTTGCAAAATATGTTTTGCAGTCTTGACATGCCAACAAAGCACTTTTGATTTTGGCTCCAGCCCAAGCCTCGTGCTAGTTGTCTGATCCTCTGCATGGAGTCATCATATCTTCTTCCTCACACACACTTTTCATTCCTGCATAAGCTTTACCTAACCTCTTCATTAAATTAGGAGTTTGGAGAGCTCTCTCTTTCAAACCTTGGAGTCCACAAGCCATTTGACAAGTGCTCTACACTTGGCAGCACCTTTTTAAGTTTGACAGCTTCAGCTTACGAAGATACAACCCTAAGCCACTGAATTTACTTGGTTTGTTTCATTCAGTTCAAGATCATTTAATCAGGCTGGGCAAAAATATCTGAGAAATAAATTCACCAGGTGACACATACAAGGCAAGCAATTCACATTCTGCAGCTTATTTACTAGTTACTCCTGAACAGTAGCCAACTAACCTCTACCTAATCCCTAATACAGTTGGTTTTGATCCCTCCACTCAAAAATCTAGCACTCTGACTTTAATGTAAAGTGATGGATTAATGTTACACATGCTGTTCTTAAACCTCAGTCACCCTCTGCTGTGACAGCAGGATTAGAAGGGAAACTATGGACTGAAGGCACCCAGCAGATTCGGTGATTTAATTGTCTGAGCTTCTGGTGTGCAGGCTTAACATTGGCTTAAATGATGTCTTTTTCCAGTCAAAAGTCTGTTTGAAATTAATTCCTTTTACTGAAGCCCCACATAGAACACTTTCAGTTTCTAAGATACTTCATGCATTACTGTGGTGTTTGCTTGCCTTAATGCTCCCCAAACGTTAATCTGAAGCTGTTTGCTATGGCCACTTTCTGCATCTTGTTTTGGAGATGTCTTGATCAATTAGTGCAATGTCACAGTTACATGTAGCTATTGTATCTCCAGCTGCAAGCTGTTAATAATAAACTTACCCACAGGACAAACCTGCCATATGGTTGATGGTCAAGCAAGGCTAAAATATGCATTAGGAAAAAAATGTAACTGTCAACATGAAGCTGGATATGGCTTATTGGATTTGATGCGGGCATCTGACAGCAATGTTTGTTTTAGCAACATTCTGTATTGCAGGTCAGGAATCTGCCTACTGTGGAATATTTGTCATAGGAAGATGAGAAGAAAAAAAAAACCCAAGGAAACATTTGTGAAATGGAGAATACATGGTAGGTGAGTGGTGGCTGATTTTGTTTCCGAAGAAGGAAAGAGGAAGGAGTGTTGATCTGAGGGGTTTATGAAAAAGTGATTTGCTAAAGAAAGCCTTGTTCATTTTTTTTCACAATCAAAAGATTTCAGCTACATATGACAGGAATATAAAACATGGTTTTTCCTTGCAGATATAAAGAAATCTGATTGTCACAGAAAACATGAGGAAAAGAGGAAAATATTCAAAGTCTGTCCCATGATAGTTTTATTACCAGATTACAGTTTTTTTGTGCTAGGAAAAACCTCAGTGTTTCGGGGTTGTTTTGTAACTTTTGACATATATTCTAACCACTCAGTGAATGGCACTGGCATGGTTTCTTGCCTCATTGATAACACCAATGCAGCGAACACTTCCTTTAGCTTTAGAAAAGCGGAAGGTACCGCAGCTGGGTTTGCAATTAAAAAAGCAAGTCAAAGAATGACATGAAAGTAAAAGCAAACTTTCTTATTCAGTGGAGGCCTCCAAGTCCTTCTGCCTTGTCTCATCGAAGGTCACCTCCCAGTGACTGCATTTCATTTATGAATTGGTGGGTATGCAAACAGTTTCATTCCATACTACTGCAACTCCTATCACTGGGAACAGAAAACAGACTAATCTCTATTCTAAGAGCAATCATGCATTGAAGACCTTATTAAAAGTCCCAGAGTCCTGTTTACATGCAGTAAGGCTTGATTTGATTAGCTGGTATTTAGAAGCACACTGTTAATTATGCAATTTAAAAGGGATAGCTGTGAGTCACAGTTCCTAGAAGAAATCTGTAATAGATGGGAAAGCATTCTTTTTTATTAGACTTTACTATCAACCCTTGTTCTTGCAAACACTTCTGCACATGCTCTGCTTTAACATGTGTGACTGGTCTCTTTGACTTTCATGAGTCACTCCCAATCCCATGAGCAGAAGCCCTCTTCATATATCTTTCAAAGGGCTGGGCCCAAGCACCAAAAAGCACTTCCCAAATCCCAAATTTTTCTCCAAATTTGCCAAATACGTTTCTCACAGAGATGATTTCTACATATTACGTTAAACATACAAAAACAAGGGCAAGCTTTCCTGGTAGTTTGGAGACACTGGGGCTTTACTGGATATATCACTAGATTAACAGGAGTGCTTTGATTCAAACTTCAGAACTTCAGCAGTTGGTCTAAAACTGGTGACATTAAACATTTAGAAATGCACTATCATTTTGCATTAGAGTGATGTTCTCTCTCTCCACTCAATGCAGGCTGATATTCAAGACAGGCCAGGTATTCAGCCTACTGTCTTCTGGGGTAGGGGTTTGCTGTGTGTTCAAATATGGTTTCTTTTTTCATCACAAACTTCTTGTGAGGATCTATGTATTCTATAAAAAACATGAAGTGTTTCTGGGCTTAAAAATATTTTTGGTGGAAATTAAAATTCTAAGTTAATCCAGGCCCTTTCTTTTCACAGATTTCAAAATGTAGAGTGAAAATCAAGACTCTGGACTTTCACTGATTTCAAGCCCATATACCACCAATTTTTGTGGGTTATTCCTGAAAGAATGTTAGAATGGTTTTTTTCCATAAAAAGTAAAAAAATCTCCCAATGACTAAGACAAGGGAAGCAATCAACAAGAAAGGCCTTAGGGTCAGAGTTCAAAGGGAAGAAATGAAATGTTCTCTAGATGGGGAGAAAGAAGTCTCTGATGTGGTGCAAGGTACAAATTCAAGAGCAAAGAAAGAAGAAAAATTAGGGGGATAGTGAGGACTGAGAGGGGAGCAGAGTATGAGAAGATGTTGTGAGAGCTGAACGTACCTGAAACCTGTGGAGTCCTAAGAACAAGGAATTAGCCTTTATTTTATACAATCTTTTTCTTGCTATTTCCAACAGAATAAACATGCTTA
This sequence comes from Lathamus discolor, assembly GCF_037157495.1. NCBI lineage: Eukaryota > Metazoa > Chordata > Aves > Psittaciformes > Psittacidae > Lathamus > Lathamus discolor. The sequence continues at coordinate 15,739,047 of NC_088885.1, forward strand.
CTTTGATCACAGAAAGTTAGTTAAATGCACCAATTCCTGGTAGCATATTTATGAACCATCACTTACTTTAACAACAGCTCCATGTATATACACAGTAACTCACTTGTAAATCACTACTTGCTTATTGTTGCTCCATACTTTTTCATGATTTCATCCTACCTGTTTTGTCTGAAGGGAGAGTGTGTCTGGAACACATCTGAATCTTCATGATAGCCCTAATTTAGGTGTTACACACATACATTTTCTGTGGTTTTCTGGGCCACCCATCTATTAAATGTCCTGCCACTTGACTGTTTTACATGATGTCAGCTCGTGATCTGGCTTTTTTTACCTTGTTACCAAATCCTGACTTCTTAAAACATTAAATAAAATGTTTCTTTCAGGGTTAATTATTTTGGAGTGTGACAGAAACCAGCACCTATAAAGTTTGTTGACATAAAAAGAGTAGATGTGAAAATAAAAATGTATGCATGTCTACACTGAGCCCCTGAGCTAATGCATTGAGTTTCAGATCTTGACAGAAACTTGGCCTCCATCAGTCTTGACTCTGTTTAAGTGACAGGATGGCTGGCAGCACTCACCAGTGCTTGCAGGATGTACTAATATTTACAAGCAAAAGAAGGTCTCTGGCTTTGTTGAAATAACACCACTTTCTTAATTTGACTGCTGCTCCATAGCAGACCTTAACAAACAGCTACCAAGGGAGGAGGTAAAGGACTGAGCTTTCATCACATGCTAATGTTTACTTTAAACCAAAAAAAGTCACAATTATATTAAACAGATTTCTGAGGGCAAACTATAAATAATGATATCATTCTTCTGGAATATCATGCTCGGGATGACAACGTAAACACTATGGAGTTCCAAAAGCAAAGTGCAAAAAGGGAAAAAAACATATTGGACAAGCTTTCTTCACATAAACAATAAAAAAATGTTTGCAAGTTGCTTGTCTGGTACTGAGGTGTACAATGCATGTTTTGTATGTGTATGGGGGGAAAGGTGGAAATGTATCTGGCATTTCCTTTTGGCTAGTTGTTAAGGCAAGGGCGATTGCAAAGTTTAAATTAGTTTTCGACTTTGGATCCAAAGTCACCTGAAGCTTCAGAGCAATTTAACCTCACACTTCCATTTCTGCTTAATTTTTGAAAGAAGCAGGTAAAATATACAGGATTAATGTAATTGTTTTACACTGATAACATTTCCATCCATCTAGAGGGATGGCAGTATTGCTTGGTGGAATGCTGTGGGATTTAGTCTGATATGCTATCTGTCTTTCTACATATCTCTGTACTGAATAGGTTAGTGATATATACAAAAAATGTAAATTACACATTGCTGTATATAAACGCTATCACTTATTAAACAAATTTTTATGACCTCCATCAATGAAGTAGTTAACAATTTTAAAAGCAATTGCTCTCTTCACATTCTTGTACAGTAAAGAAATAAAAAGAAGGGAAACAAACACTGTGGAGAGTCTGTGGGTTTGCCCAAGCTCACAGATTGAAACAACAGGAACATGGTCATATACAACTAGACTATAAGCAAATACATGGACTACTCCAAAGAACATCAGGGTGAAAACCAGCTCTGTAGAAATAAAAAATACATTGCTTCTGATGTTGATGGGCCAGCTTAATTTTGTGAACCTCAATGCACACATAGGGCCATTGAAGTCACTGGAACTCCCTCCACCAAAACCAGCATGAATTTGGCTTTTTGTATCCAAAGGGCAATTTTACACTGAGAGCATTTGATTTTGATACACATAAAGATGCAAAAAAAAAACAGTGAAAGGGTACTTTTGCATTGATACATACCAACAGAAAATAAGAGTGGGATAACAAACCAACAAAACTCCTACTCACAGTGTCTGCAAGGCTCCAGCACGCTGCGCATAACTGGAATCATGTACTGCTAAAAAAAAATAATCAAATAAGTCTTCTGCTGCCGTTTATAGCAAAATAGCTAAAAAGACCTTTTGCTTTTCTGTGTGGGGAAATCAGACAGAGGAAGCAGCACAGCCCAGGCAAGGGAAGCGGGTGGTGCTCTACTGTAGGGCACTACCCCAAACGGCCCCAGTGAGGATCCCAGGAGAAGTGTAACGTCAATGGGTACCTTGTCTTACACATTTCCACTCACAGCCAGGCAGCTAGGCTCTTCTCAGCTATGTGTAGCCAAAAGTTTCATCTTTTATACCAGTGCTCAGGTCTTAATGCTTTCTCTGCTGGGAAAAAGGGTTCTTAAAATGGAAAGGATGTGATCTCAAGTGTTGAGGTATTCAGCCAAATCCGATCAAATACACAGCCCGAGGAATGAAATAACGAAGCTATCGCTGATGCTGGGGTGAGATTCACAAGTTATTAGTCTCACTGGGTGCTGCCAATGATGAGTTACAGAAGTTTCATCCTCCAGGCAGATGTAATTTTAGATTCCAACTCTTCAATGCCATGTAATATTCAAACACAACATTTGGCATATATGCTTAGCACTAACTACCTGTTTATTTCCTTGTTCACTTTAGCAGTTTTCAGACACTGTAATTCTAATTTTCATCTCACCTTTTTTCTATTTTCTCCTCATAATTGGTAGTAGCTGCAATAAAAATGCCATGAAAACATGAAATCTGTTAAACCTTTGGAAAATCACCCCTACATAAGTTTGGACATTCCATTGTATGAACATTTTAAGAGACTAGTTGTGGGTAGTCAGAGGAGAGAGTGCTGGAACTAGCAACACCTAAACAAGTAGATATGACACAGATGTTGCACACAGGGACAAAGATATGACCATACAAAAATACCACCTTGCGTGTCGGCTGAACTGGATCATCAGGGCCTCTGGAAAGCAGATTGTTTTCAAGCAGGTATGCCTAAATTTAGACATTTAAGTCTCTCAACTCTGACACTGTGAATCGGGGCAATAAGAAGAATATGACCTTCACAGAGGTTTGTGGTGCACTCGATTTAAGACCTTGACCACCACTTTGGATGAGCTCTTGAGTGCATTGTCACTTTTGCATCTCCCTAACGCAGAACAGCAATATTGAAATTACTCTAATTCCTTCCCTTTCCCCTGAATGGAAATGAAAGTCCTGAGTGGCAGTCAGAGATAGCAACTTCCAGTGAATATGAAAGATCTTGTGACGCTGACAGCTCTGCAAAAGTAACAACATATTTGAGTGATCTTTATGTTTTCCTGCTGCATTTTCAAGCAGATTTGTTTTATCTTTCATCTTATTTGGGATCACCATAGTGAGTTTTTGTTGTTCTCCAGGAGAGTCTTTGCAGAAACTATTATGGCATGAACTTAAAAGGAGCTTTAACACCTGGTCTTTCAGCAGTCTATTTCTGTGTACTTCCAGCTCTTCCCGTCATTGGATTACAGCAGCTGTAGCTGTGAAAAAGACTCACTTTTCCCTTCTGCTTTTTTGTAATATAATTTCAAGCAAATCCTGTGACACTGTGAAGCATCTACAGCTCCTATGGATTCCTGTGTAGAAATACATTCTCAGTATGTCAGTATATCTTAATATGTCAGAGTTAATTTTGGCGTCTTGGATCAGGATCAGGAATTAATATTCAGTGTGCTACTAGCCTAACCCATCCTTGGAACCAAAAAGGCTCTTCATGTTTGTATGGATTTTTTCTAAGTTTTGATTAAGAGAGCTATTAGGAAGCTCAAAACTGATTCAAATGGCCCCACACAGTCAATGATTTTGATGCTTGGTGAAGCAGGAATTGCGTAAATATAAACCATAGCCAACAAATCGTGTGCACTCTGGCAGCACTGCCTTCCGGAGCAAAATGTATCAGTAAGAGAAGAATGCCTCAGTCAAACTCCAGGACTTCATATTTTGGTGCTCTGTGTAAAACGGGGCTCTTCCTCATGAAATGCCTTTTCACTAGCTACAGTTACGAAAGTGCCATCTCAGTTAAGCCCATTATTACTAATTGTTAAAAAGCTGACAGGGCTACCCTGAGAGCACAGCTGTTTCCATTCTCTGGGTTGTTTCACTGTACTTTAGGGCATAAAGCTACAGCACCTTTCAGCCCAAGGCACCTCACACATGCCACGAGTGCTGTTGTGTCTACATAGGAACGACACTGCGGTGGCTGCAGGACAGTGCAAGGAGCTGTCAGCACCTACTCTCAGATCAAGACATGAAGTACCCCCATCTAACTTGGGATCTCAACAAGCATTTGATGGAGAGTGTAAGTCTTAGTCTTAAATAATTGTTTTAAGTAGCCTTTTAAACCTTTCTTAAGTCTATATTGTAACCAAGAGATGTTTTTGTATATGCTCCTTCTAAACTGACATTTACCTCACAAAGAGAAAAAAGCAAGAACTGCCCTCCTGCTTTTTGTCGTCAGCAAAGACCAATTGTTTCCTTTCCTTTTAATCCTCAAATATTTGACTTCCAGTCAGGAAGGAAAAACTATTACAAAATTCCTTAAAGAAAAACTATTACAAAATTCCTTAAGGAAAAAGACAAGAAACACCATTTTAGATTTTATTGTTGTTAAACTTTTCTTGCCCAAAACTGAAATACTTGAGTGTTCATAGAGCTCTGTCTGATGATCTTTGCTTTTTGTTTATTTGAGACATTGTTTAAATGGCTCAAACATTGAAATGAAAAAAACTATTTTTTTTTTTTTTTTTTTGTAGTGATCAAAATACATCATTCTGCATTCTAATAGAACATTGAGTGCCTGCTAGAATATTGATTATAGTAGTAATTCCTCTTGCAGGATCTGACAATCCAAACTTGTTATCATGAATGTCCTGAAGTTAAGGTTAATGCACTGAAGAGTTTTGAAACAACCCTTCCTAAACGTGCCCAAGTTTGTGCTTTCTCATGTTTTGCAGGGAATCAATTCAGAAAGTTTGGAGCCACCACAGAGAAAATTCTTCCCCCAGCAGCCAGACTCTGCAAACCTGGAGATGTCAGATTCAATGAGCACATGTCGCTGAGTGGGTTCTCTTTTGCTTTCTTCTAAGGAGTCCCATCTGCCTTGTCTTAAAGCTGACAGGAGGGTTTCTGTGTCTTTTCATAGGACAGATTCATTACAGGATTGAGAATTTCAGGAAAAGTTAGGCTTCAGCAGAAAGAACATTAATTTCAGTTTGACAGGGAATGTAACAAGACACCAGAATGAACCTTGTGTTAAGACAAATTAAGAAATACAAAATTTTGTTCAAATGAGTCCTCTCAGTAAGAAGTAAACCCATTAGGTAGCATCAACTTTAGCATTTTTAAATCAGGAGGTTTCCATTCTGGACAGGATTGCTGTCCTAAAAATCACTGTTTGTTCAAGACATCCAATGTTGCTTTGGGAAGAGTCAGAGTGGTTGTAAAAAGGGACCATTTCTCCGAATCATAAGTCCTGTTCTGTTGTAAAGCTGAAAAGAATATAAAAAAATAATAAAATAAAAAAGGAGATATAAAGAGATCAGAAAGAAAGACCTTGCCAAGGCATCTTTCATACTTTCTGCATAGAGGCATGGTAAAGGTATATCCTAAGCGGAACTGTTTCTTTTTCATCTACCACTAACCACTACAGTTGTATGCAAAATCACCATTAAAACAAAAATTTTACAAATGTTTGGAGAGGGTGGTTGGTTTATTTTTCCTTTATTCCAACTCATTCTTGCAGTCAGAAGATCTTATTAGCTGATAGGTCATTTGCAATTATAGCTTCTTGGTTGTTTGAAGGAAAACATCAATGAAAACTTAGGAGCATTTTGAATATGGAGTGGGAAGCCATATTTTGCCTAGTTTGTTTGCAGATTATGTCCCCCAAAAAAGAAGTGAAGGGGATTCCCAGTAGGTAGCTGGGAGGAAGGCTTATATTAGGAGTCCTGAGATGCCCCTCCTCTCCCTCACTGCAGATCCACCGTTGGGGCACACTTTGCAGGGCAGGATTTGCAGCCTGCATCAAATACCTCTGCAGGGTTGCAATTTAGTGTGGACAAACCTACTGTGGAAAGGTGTCAGCTATCTTCAAGAAGCTTGCTTACCACAGAGCTCTTTGATTTACAGGTTAAATACTGTTAACAAATGTTAATGAAACAGGAAAAGGAGTGCTTACTGGCATATTTGTGTCACCACCCAGCACTTGATATTACCATCTCACTAGCAACTGCTTTGCACTATAAAGGAAGAGCTTCTACAGTGTCCTAGCACAAGAGTAAATGGCCACTGCACAGGTTACAATACGCTGTTCCAGATGGGAGACTGGGTAATTTAATAGCAGACATCTGGAGGAAACCTAAGGAACAGAGATGTTAATTATTGCTAAACTTAATAGCACAAACTGAGGTGAAAACAATTGCAGTCATTCAAATTCAGCAGTAATTAGTTTAGTCCAGGAATGGGATATTATATGAAAGAGTCTCTTTCAATGGCATGAAAATTATGCCAATAAATGTGAAGCTGTGGCCATAGCAATGAAAAGAAAGCAAAAACACCAGCCAGCAACACTGCTTGTGGATGGTTGGCAAGGATCACAGACTTACCAGCACACATCTTGTTCTAGGACTGGAGATTATCAATGGCCCTGCTCATGTTTCCTATACCATAACATTCTGCTAATAAATTCAAGGGAAGATGATAAACTGGATACAGGTCAGACTCTGCTTGTTAAAAGACTCTTGACTGCAATACTTTCACCTTTGTTCTGTGTGCTTGACTGTGAGATACTGAAGTATTTGATATCAAAAGTGAGGAGGACAAACTTCACCTGGCCTCCTTAAATGCTTTCTTTATCTCCTCTTGCTTCAATTTATAGTGTCTGAAACAGTTATTTTGCCAGTAGTCAAGTTCAGCCAAAGCAAGGATCAATGTGAACATTACTTCTTTCAGCTGCCTAACCAGCACTCTGCTGTTTCTCCAGCTTCCAGCTTCCATTTCAGCTTCTCTTCCACTTGCTTTGGATGCATAACGAGAGGACAGTCTGTCTCTGCAGTTGTGAGTATTTTGGGAAGTGAACAAATGCTTCCTGGGTCTTTGTACAATACTGACCACCCAAGGAGCCCATGCTGGTTGGATGCACTGTTTTTTATCCACTGCAAACAAAAAACACAATACTTTACAAATACCCCTAAGTAAACATCCTAGAGTACTGACAGGGATTGTCAGCTCTTCTTCTCTATGTGTGTCTTAGCTCTCCCTTGCACTGTCTTCACTGCCAGTTCAAGACAGAGGAAATCCAAGAGCTTGGACCTCAGGAAACCAAGTTTGCCCCAACTCTTCTCAGTGGGCCTTGGGAGAGGCTTTGTCCTCCAACAGGATGTACTAGCTTTCCTCGGAGGCAGTAAAGTGCACTGTCCCCTTTGCTCACCGGGGAGCATAATGGGCATGTGGGGATGGAAACTCCTGCATCAGAAAAGCTGAAAAGACCAAACTTGTCCATCACTTGTCAACAGGGTAGGAATAGGAGCGTCTGAGAGACTGAGAGCCTCATCAGTTTCTATCCTAGCACAGCCTCCAGTCTGGACTTTGCTTTGCCTTCACAACCAGAATATTTATTTCAGGAAACAGGAAAAGGATTGAGGCCACATAGTAAAACTTATGGGTTTGCCAAGAAGCAGAAAACTGTTGCTGTGCTTTTGATGATTTAGCTGGCACAGTATGTGCCATTAAATTATAGGGGAACAAATCGAGAAGCAACTTCTTTGCTGACGCTATTGGAAAGCTGAACTTCACATTGCCCCACTGCAGCCCCTCTGCTCCCATCATCCGCTGGCTGAAATGGAGCCAGTTACCTGCACCCTATGTTTCCACCAACCCCATCTCTTGAGATGCAGTTATAGAGCAGCATCTGCTGGGACGAGATGTGTGCTCAGAGACTGAGGGGTGCCCACAGAAAGAGATAAAAGCTCACAGTGTTTTCCTCCCACAAAGGGCAAAAAGAGGCCAGTCTGAATTTGGCAAGTAATAACTTTTGAAGCTAAATAAAACCTGCACAGCTCCACTGCCTGAAAGCCATGGGAACTGCAGCACTGTGACCCACCTAGTAAATATATGAGCTGTCAGAGTCAATGAACGGTAAGATATGAGTGAACTATGTGCAGGCTGATGAACCAAACTTTTTAATGCATGACTAGTAGGATGTGAAAACTGGTTTATTTCTGCTGCCTGCCCATGCTATTGGCTCTGTCAAATAAAACACATGAAAGGTTGCCGCCATAAATCTTGACAAATTCACAGGATAATCTACTCATACACCTGACCAAATGAAGCTTGGAAAAATACTGCTACCAAAGCTCATGCTGGAATGAGACTCTATGCTGTCATGAATGGAAACATCGGGAATATTGGACATGAGACAACTAGAGATCAATAAGTATAAAACGGTAGATCATAATCTACGCATACTGTGCTTAGTCTCTTCATAGCAATACAGCGTTAGCATATTTTTGTCCTTTTTGTTACCAGTGAAACATACTTTTCCCTGTAGCTGGGAGTCTTAATATACCGATGATGCAATCTTTGCTAGGCTGCTGTTTAGTGTTGCCTTCTGACGGTTCATTTTAGCTCCAAGACCCTGGAAAAGTTTTACTCCCAACTCTCATCCAGGTTCAAAGTTAGGGGTTTTTTTTTGTTACTCAAAGCCTGAATCTGTATCTAGCATGAATTTGATTGCAAGTATTCATGCGAGAATAATGTAAAGCATATTGGACAATTTTTAATTCCAAGACATTTCTGTTTGTAATTGAGTATCAGTGATGTTCACCCAACTGAGGGCACATAAAGTCCTTGGTAAGAGTAAACATTACTTAGCAAGAACTAAAAACATTGGTGTGCTATCAGCGTTGTTCCCAGATCATTCAAAACCACAGCACTGCACCAGCTACTAAGGAGAAAAAATGACTGCTACTGCTGAACCGAGGACATAAACCACTTAAGAATTTTGCAAGATGGAACATCCTGGTTTGCTATCTATTGGTATCTGTAAAGCCTACTATTAAGGGCATCTACTGATTCCTCCTGTAAGACCCCATAGAATCATAGAATCATAGAACAGTTAGGGTTGGAAAGGACCTCAAGATCATCTAGTTCCAACCCCCCTGCCATGGCCAGGGACACCTCACACTAAACCATCCCACCCAAGGCTTCATCCAACCTGGCCTTGAACACTGCCAGGGATGGAGCACTCACAACCCCCCTGGGCAACCCATTCCAGTGCCTCACCACCCTAACAGGAAAGAATTTCCTCCTTATATCCAATCTAAACTTCCCCTGTTAAAGTTTTAACCCGTTACCCCTTGTCCTGTCACTACAGTCCCTGACTACCAGAATTACCACAGAATGGTTGAAGTTGGAAGGGACCTCTGCAGGTCACCTGGTCCATCCAGCCTGCTCAGGCAGGGACACCTGCCCAGGACCACATCCAGACAGTTTCTGAATACCTCCAAGGAGAGAGTTTCCACAAGTTCTCCAGGCAGTCTGTGCCAGTGCTCGATCATGCTCACAGCGAGAAAAGTACTTCCTTACGTTCAGAGGGAACCTCCTGTTTTTCAGGGTCCACTGCCTCTGGAGCTGTCCTGTTACACATCTTAGCAAATGACAAAACCATTATCAGAATTTTATCTTTTAAGGAAACTAAAAAGTGGCTGTTTTAAGCAATTTAACTAACCCTTTTAACAGTAACAGCAAGTAAGATGCAGTTCCAAGAAGTTTCCAAGACACAATAGCACCAGGCTAGAAGACAGAGCTTATTAACCACTCTTACTAGCAAAAACACCCCCAAAAGTTAAGAAGTTTTATCTTCAAGCATAGTCTTTGTAACACCTTTTGCTTGTTATTTTTGTTTCTTTATTCCATTACTGTTTACTTAATAAGCAAAAGACTTGTAATCTTTCAGCAATAATGCCAGTTCCAAATAGCCGATGTGTGCTAGGCAGCCCACTTCTTTTGAGGTGGTGAGATCACTGCTAAAAAAAAATATGGACTAGCAAGTTCTTGGAACATCTGCTATCTAAATGGCTGCATAGCTCCCAAGAACTGAGAGGTCATGTGCCACTGAGCGGCACAGACACAGATAAATCCAACTGCAGGTGGGAAATCCCACACAGCTACCAGACTGTAGAAAGGTCTCTCAGCAAGTACCAGCCTGCCTGCCTTCAGCAAGCAGCAAGGTAACAGGCTTAAATCCTCAATAAACTATATAACTATATAACCAACTAAGCTGAAATTCTCTGTGCTAGGTTGGCATTCAGACTGTGCTTATGCATAAGTGTTATCCACAACACTTTAGCCACCTTGCAAATACATCCATTTAGAAACGCTTTTACCAGAACATTAAAAACATCAAAAAATACTTCCCATTAAGAAGCCTAACTTTGTCCATCTAACTTTGGAGCAAGCGGCTTATGCATGTTAGGTCTGTCCTCCCCCTAAGGATGTGCTTTCTGAATGCCCTGGGAAAATTTCTGCAAATTTGGTACATTGTGAGACTTTAAATCATTGCCAATCACATCTGCTTGGAAGAGAGCTGGTGATCACTGGCAAAAACTACAAAAGGAGTATGGCCTTGCTATTCCTGCTGCATCTTTCCATTTCCTGGGATGTCCCCTCCAGAGCCAGCTGGGAAGGGTAACCAGAAGTGGTCTGGTCCCATTAAGTGCAGGGGCTGGCAGAGGGGGAGCCAGGGCCATGGCAGGCACTGAGCTTGGTACAGAAACCTCAAAAACGGGGAGCAAGGGACCAGAAGAGATTAATTCAGCAGTGAGTAGCAGGTCAGAGAGACCCAGAGAGGAGAGCCAGTGCATCGGATCAGGAGGTGGACAGAGCCAGCTCCCGCTGAAGCTGAACTGGATGGCAGGAGTCCTCCGCATTCCTCTGCTGTCAGCAAATACCTGTGAAAGCCATTAGCAAAGTGCACTTTTTTCAGGCACTTCCCAACTTTAGAGCGATTGAATTTGCAACTTTAATATTCTTGCAGTATAGCTATGGTGCGTAACACATGCTGACATAGTATGTACTCATGCAGCATACAGACGTGCATACATACATTTTATATTTTAAATGCTACACAAGCAGAAAGAGCAGGAGTAGCTTTCTGAACTATTTACTTATGTGCCTCTGATCACACGGACATTCTGGTCAGACCAGAACTTACAAAAAAGGTAAGAACAAATAAGATGGTATTATTTCTTATCCATACAAAGATGTCACATTTTTGAACATCATGGCACAATTATATGACTCCCACTTGGATGACAGCTAGTCAATCTCCCAGTGACACAGATCTCAGAAGAGGGCTTTTATGGCCCATCAGCTCCAAGAACAAACTGTTGAATATGAAAGATCCCTGGCTCTGCAGCCCAGGCTTCAGTATTTCCAAAGCCTGAGGGATGTATGGGATTCATTTCAAAATAAAGGCAGTGGATCAGTAAGTCCAGTCATTCACAGGAAAATAAGAAACACAATATGTTTAAGAATCAAACATACGGCTGGGCCCAACCAACACCCAAAAACCAATAATTATTTGCTTAACTCAAAAGATACACTTTTACCAGCTGGCATGAAAAGGACAACTTAAAAGGACCCAAATTTAGATTTTCCTCAAAAATAGGTTTACAGAAAACAGAGACCCACAGAAGAACTTTAGAATTTCATTTTGAACTTAAATTGAAATCCATATGTAATTTAAATTTTTTGATCCAGAATGCAGAATAAACAATAAATGGAAAGTGGAAGGACCAGTCAAGTACCTGTAACAAAACTAACAACACAGTAAAACAGCAACATGCTTGGCGTTCAGATGCAGATAAAGATAATCCTAAAAGAAAATGTGTATGTGTAAATTTTAATGTCATCAGACCCTTTTAATAACCAGATAGATGAAATAATCACTATGTGCAACTCTTAATATTTGCCAGGTAAGTCTTGATCCAAAGACATTTTCTAACCTGGACAAGTCCCAAAGGTGCCTTCTTCCAGGGCAAGGGGCAGGAGCAATTTGTGTGAACGTGGATGGTCAGTCTGGAAACATCTGACTGCCCACTGAAACCAGGCAAAACCCTGAAGGGATGGGAATCTGGACCAACTAACCAGGCTTCCTTAGTGGCTGCAGTGATGGTGGAGCAGATACTGCTAAGCAGTGTCCTGATGTTGGGCAGGGACTGGGGAGCTGGTCCCTGGAGCACGACATCCTCACTTCACAGGAATTCCAGCCAGTTCCTGGAGCTGGGTAAGCAGTGGTGCCTAGAAATGAATAATGTCTCCAGTGAATTTAAGGCTTCTCAGGTTTTTAATTCAACATCACAGCTAATAGAGTTACCTTGATTTTTCATCTTCAGTTCAAGTACAGTTTGTGACAGAGAAATATTTTGCCAAACAATTTCTGGAGTGTGAGATGTATTGATTAATCATTCCTAGTACTAACTTAACACTTTTTTTCCCTGATCAGACAGATGAGTTCAATTCACATTGCAAGGAAGGGTAATTGTAAGCCTTTTCAGAGAAAGCCACCCACTAAAACAGAGTTCCAATAAACAGGATTATAGCATTTTAGAGCATTTTAAATCTTTCTTTTGGGGTCTCATAACACTTCCCTTCAACAACGTACCTAAAAATATTAAAGCCACTATAAAATTTATTAGCTGGGAACAGAGTATAAATGTATTCCTCTCTTACTGTGCATGACCCCGCTACTCCTGTGCTTGTTAATAAACGGTGTCTGATCCATGTAAAATGTGCTTGATACATTATTGCATTGTTGATTGCAATTTTTGTCAGCACCTTTGTGACTGGCATGGCATAATCACTTGTGTGTCTGGTTCCTAGCTAAGAAGAATGTAGTCAGATCTGTATATGTTTGATTTAATTGCCTCTGTGCCTGGGTCCTGTTAAATGGCTTGAGGAAACCTGATCTATAGATGTCTCGTCCCCTATAAAATCCATCACTTCCGATGCAAATGGTTGAGCATGTGAACTTAATTCACTTGCCATTAGTTATGCTGGGAGTAAAATATGGTTGGTAGAAAACAAATGCCAAAAGAATATAAATGCAACCAGAACAAATTCTGTTTAAGGTTTCAGTGCATATCCATGAGAAATCTTTATATCATTCACAAAGGGGCAATTAAAAATTCCAATAGAAAACCTTATTTTTAGAAATACCAAAACAAGTAACCTTGGTTAAAAGATGAAAATAAATGGCAGCCCTTCTATATATTTTATTTGATTCAATCAGTTGCTGAATCTTCATTTAGAAATGTCTAGGATAGGAAATAGCAATCCAGTCACACCTCATTACTGCCTAACGGGGTCATAGTCCACCACTGCTCTAGAAGTAGGTGTAGAGGGAACACTTCAAGCGCTCAAGAGGATGTTGTGGAAAATAGTTTAAGTCTGACAAAATAGCCTAAACCAATATTGAGTAATTCCTGTCAGCTTCTAAAAACAATCCTGAGTAAAAATAGAAGATTCTGCGGAATTGCAAGAATGTCTTTAAGAATGACCTATAGCTTTGTAACTGCTATATTATTTTACATCTATGGAAAAATAAGTGTCTGAGGCTTATTCAAAGATTCTTACAGAGAGCAAAGGAAGAATGCAATTGTCTAAGACCTTGGAAATAAAAACTATAACATCCTGGTTATTGCCGGCTAAACTACCATAATAAAGGAAGACAGGGAGAGATTTGTTCATCATAAATACTTTTGTCCCTAAACTTGCATGCCACTGGTTTCTTCACCACTGTAGAGGATCATACTTTGAATTAGACTCTTATATACATATATCTTAGAATCATAGAACCATGGAATAATTAGGGTTGGAAAGGACCTTAAAATCATCTAGTTCCAACCTCCCTCCCATAGGCAGGGACACCTCACACTAAACCATGCCACCCAAGGCTCTGTTCAACCTGGCCTTGAACACTGCCAGGGATGGAGCATTCACAACATCCTTGGGTAATCTGTGCCTGTGTCTAACCACCCTCACAGTAAAGTTCTTCTTTATATCTAACCTAGACTTCCCCTGTCTGAGTTTTAACCTGTTACCCCTTGTCCTATAATTATGGTCCCTAATGAAGAGTCCCACCCCAGCATCCTTGTAGGTCCCCTTTAGACACTGGAAGGCTGCTATGAGGTCCCCACACAGCCTTCCCTTCTCCAGGCTGAACAGCCCCAACTTTCTCAGCCTGTCTTCATACGGGAGGTGCTCCAGTCCCCTGATCATCCTCGTGGTCCTCCTCTGGACTTGTTCCAAAAATTCCATGTCCTTTTTATGTTGAGGACACCAGAACTGCACACAATACTCCAGGTGAGGTCTCACGAGAGTAGAGCAGAGCAGCAGGATCACCTCCTTCGACCTGCTGGTCACGCTCCTTTTGATGCAGCCCAGGATACGGTTGGCTTTCTGGGCTGCGAGCGCACACTGAAGCCAGCTCATATTCATTTTCTCATCGACCAGCACCCCCAAGTCCTTCTCTGCAGGGCTGCTCTGAATCTCTTCTTTGCCCAGTCTGTAGCTGTGCCTGGGATTGCTCCGACCCAGGTGTAGGACCTTGCACTTGGCGTGGTTGAACTTCATAAGGTTGGCATCAGCCCACCTCACAAGCGTGTCAAGGTCCCTCTGGATGGCATCCCTTCCCTCCAGTGTATCAACCGGACCACACAGCTTGGTGTCATTGGCAAACTTGCTGAGGGCGCACTCAATCCCACTGTCCATGTCACTGACAAAGATGTTGAACAAAACCGGTCCCAACACCGATCCCTGAGGGACACCAGTCGTTACTGGTCTCCAATTGGATTGGACATTGAGCCATTGACCACAACTCTTTGCGTGCGGCCATCCAGCCAGTTCTTTATCCACCCAGTGGTCCACCTATCAAATTGATGTCTCTCCAATTTAGAGACAAGAATGTTGTGTGGGACAGTGTTGAACGCTTTGCACAAGTCCAGGTAGATGACATCAACTGCTCTACCCCTGTCCATCGGTTCTGTAGCCCCATCATAGAAGGCCATCAAATTGGTCAGGCAGGATTTCCCCTTAGTGAATCCATGCTGGCTGTCACCAAGCACCTTGTTGTTTTCCATGTGCCTTAGCATGCCTTCCAGGAGAATGTGCTCCAAGATTTTGCCAGGCACAGAGGTGAGACTGACTGGTCTGTAATTCCCCAGGTCTTCCATTTTCCCCTTCTTGAAAATGGGGGTTGTATTTCCCTTTTTCCAGTCGTCAGGAACTTCACCTGACTGCCATGATTTTTCAAATATGATGGCCAGCGGCTTAGCAACTTCATTCGCCAGCTCCTTCAGGATCCGTGGATGGATTTCATCAGGTCCCATGGACTTGGGCACGTTCAGGTTCTTAAGATGGTCTCGAATCAGATCCTCTCCTGCAATGGGCCTAAGGTCTTCATTCTCACAGTCCCTGCGTCTGCCTTCCAAGACTTGGGTGGTGCAGTCAGAGCCTTTGCCAGTGAAGACTGAGGCAAAGAAGTCATTCAGAACTTCAGCCTTCTCCAAATCCAGGGTAGCCAGTTCTCCCGAGAGCTTCCGGAGGGGACCTACTTTGTCCCCAGTCTGTACATTTGCAATGTACCTACAGAGTCTCTTCCTGTTATCTTTCACATCCCTAGCCAAGTTTAATTCTAACTGGGCCCCATCTTTCCTAACCTGGTCCCTAGCTTCCCTGGCAACATCCCTGTATTCTTCCCAGGCTGCCTGTCCTTGCTTCCATTTTATATAAGCCTCTTTTTTCCTTCAAAGTTTCCCCAGCAGCTCCTTATCAATCCAAGGAGGTCTCGTGACCCTCCTGCTGCACTTCCTTCTAGTTGGGATGCAACACTCCTGAGCTTGTAGCAGGTGATCCTTGAATATCAACCAACACTCTTGAGCCCCCCTGCCCTCCAGGTCTATATCCCATGGAACCTTACTAAGCAGGTTCCTGAAGAGGCCAAAGTCTGCTCTCTTGAAGTCCAGGGCAGTGAGCTTGCTGCACACTCTTCTCACTGTCCTGAGTGTCTCGAACTCGACCATCTCATGATCGTTGCAACCAAGGCTGGCCTGGAGCGTCATGTTTCCAATGAGCCCTTCCCTGTTGGTGAGTACGAGGTCAAGCATGGCACCTCTCCGTGTCGGCTCCTCTATTACTTCCAGAAGAAAATTGTCTTCCACACAATTGAGGAGCCTCCTGGATTGATTGTGCAGGGGCATACTGTTGTTGCAACAGATGTCAGGGTGGTTGAAGTCCGCCATGATCACAAGGGCCTGTGAGTGTGAGGCTTATATATATCTTATGTATAAGATAAATATCTTATGTATATCTTATGTGTATCTCATTATACCTTAAAAATATCATTCTGAATCTACCTGGATTTCATAAAAAAGCCTTGCACATGCCTGTTGGTCATCTCATTGGCTTTGAAAAGAGGGACAAATATTTTTACCAAGCACATAGCAACAAAAATTAAAAAGATATAACTGCTTTCACCAGTATGTAATGGGAAGGTTCCCATAACCTTTCAGGATCAACTAGATCCATACAGGCTGGCAATACCAGGTAATCTTCAGGCAATGCAAATAGTGTGTTAAAGAGGACAAGGATGCAGCCAAGCCTCCTATGGAAAGACATACAGTCTGTTTTCTACCACCAGGTCACAGGCTCCCAGAAGATGCTCCCCATTAAACTTGAAAAAAAAAAGCCAAATTCTATAGGAATAAATTTGTCATTGAATCCCAGCAGATTCATTTGTAACCATGTTGAAAAGAAGTATTATTAATATCTGTAATACTGAAAATTATTTCTATCAAAAAGTTTCAGTCCACTAGAATTGCACAAGAAACCAAGTACCTAGGGTTAGGGTTAGGGTTAGAGTCAGAAAAAACACAAGATTCCTTCCCATCATTAAGCTAAAATTGCAGATTCCTTTTAAGAAAAGAAAGTTAATTTGTGTCCAGCTCTGGTACACCCGTATGCAGGGTTTATTGTGTACAATAATCTATGCCATCTGCTTTGGCTATTGGAAAAATTGTTAGCAATTGTGAAGCTGGTCTTCTTGCAAAATGCCTCAGCTTCTCCAATGTTAAACCATAGAATTTGCCTTTTTGTTGTTCTACTGCAGGTGAAAACATCAAGATATTTGGCAATGGCACTTCCAGATTCGCACAATAGTAATATGAAAGATAAGTTTTAAAAACCCATGAAAGGACTTATGTTTGCTGGCTTATATATCAGCTTCTAGCTGAAAAGTAACTTTTCTTATTCCTCAGAGTAAAGAATTTTTGCCAGAAACTTTGCATTATGAATGAGTTTGTCATGAAACTTTAAGCAAGTGTTGCTAATGGTCACCCTGAGTATATAAACAGTTTTACTGGTTTTTACAGTCCAGCATCCTCTCTTTTCTTCTTTCCATTGTGTTTATCACAGTTATTTCTCACTTCACTGGTCTGTTTGTTCCTGGTAGTCACAGGACACCACTCTGCTTTGTAGAACTACATGTCTTGAACAAATACTGAAAGCTAATGTCTGATGACTGAAACTAAAAACAGGGATGTATCAGGTATCCTACAAGAAATTCCTGTGTCAACCCTGGGACATTCTGTGAAAAGAAAAAGAAGTATCATAATCTTGAAAATTGTGTCCCAGAGCTTAAACACGTATCTGCTGGAGTCAAATGAATGGAATGGGAAAACTTCCAGAAAGTATAGCTACACAAAGACATACCATGGTTCTTGGCCAAAAGTTAATGCAAAGAACAGCCACTTATGTGATATCCATCAACAAAAGGTAAGGAAAAAAAAACATGTTCATATTGAGTCAGAAAGTGGCTTGAAGATCTAGCTTTGGAGAACCATTTTCTGACCCTACATCAATCAGCTCTTTATTGTCGGCTCTTTCAGCCCAGCTTTCTATATCAGGCCTTATCTCTGCATTATTTCCTGTTTCCTTGTGGTGTTGTCTTCTCCCCAACCTGAAGTACACTTGATGCTTGTAGCCACATGAAGTAACCCTCTAAGCCTTCTTAATAAGCCTTACCTCCATCCCTGGAAAGATGATGGAACAACTTATTCTTGACTCCATCACTAGGCATATCAAGGATGAGGGGGTCATTAAGAACAGCCAACATGGTTTTATGAGGGGGAAGTCATGTATGACCAACCTTATAGCCTTCTATGAGGAAGTGACTAGGTGGAGGGATGATGGTAGAGCGGTAGATGTAGTTTTTCTCGATTTCAGTAAGGCATTTGATACTGTCTCCCACAGCATCCTCATAGATAAGCTAAGGAAGTGTGGGCTTGACGATCAAGTAGTGAGGTGGATCGAGAATTGGTTGAAAGGAAGAAGGCAGAGAGTTGTGGTCAATGGCGCAGAATCTAGCTGGAAGTCTGTGACTAGTGGAGTTCCTCAGGGGTCGGTGCTGGGACCGGTGCTGTTTAATATTTTCATCAATGACCTGGATGAGGGAACTGAGTGCACCATCAGCAAGTTTGCTGATGACACAAAACTGGGAGGAGTGGCTGACACACCAGAGGACTGTGCTGCCATTCAGCGAGACCTGGACAGGCTGGAGAGTTGGGCGGGGAGAAACTTGATGAAATTTAACAAGGGCAAGTGTAGAGTCTTGCATCTGGGGAAGAACAACCCCATGTACCAGTACAGGTTGGGGGTTGACCTGCTGGAAAGTAGTGAAGGGGAAAGGGACCTGGGGGTCCTGGTGGATAGGAGGATGACCATGAGCCAGCAATGTGCTCTTGTGGCCAAGAAGGCAAATGGCATCTTAGGGTGCATTAGAAAGGGAGTGGTTGGTAGGTCAAGAGAGGTTCTCCTCCCCCTCTACTCAGCCTTGGTGAGGCCGCATCTGGAATATTGCGTCCAGTTCTGGGCCCCTCTGTTCAAGAAGGACAGGGAATTGCTTGAAGGAGTCCAGCGCAGAGCCACAAAGATGATTAAGGGAGTGGAACATCTCCCTTATGAGGAGAGGCTGAGGGAGCTGGGTCTCTTTAGCTTGCAAAAGAGGAGACTGAGGGGTGACCTCATCAATGTTTACAAATATGTAAAGGGTAGGTGTCAGGATGATGGAGCTAGGCTTTTTTCAGTGATATCCAGTGATAGGACAAGGGGCAATGGGTGTAAACTGGAGCATAGGAAGTTCCACGTTAACATCAGGAAGAACTTCTTTACTGTAAGAGTGACAGAGCACTGGAACAGGTTGCCCAGGGGGGTTGTGGAGTCTCCTACACTGGAGATATTCAAGGCCCGCCTGGACAAGTTCCTGTGTGATGTACTGTAGGTTACCCTGCTCTTGCAGGGGGGTTGGACTAGATGATCTTTTTAGGTCCCTTCCAACCCTTGGGATTCTGTGATTCTGTGATTCTTCTTGTGGGAGCTTGCAAGAACAGCAGTAGGTGTTTATACCCAGGCTGCCCCTCACCTCTTGTGTGAGTAGCAGACTCAATTATCTGCATGCAGTTACTGTATGAAGAGCAAAAGCCTCTTTCATCAACTTCATTTTGCAGATAGGCCAAAGAATGATTCTCTCCAGTCTTCCGCACGTTTTGCTGTGTTCTCTTAAGCTATGCTCCATTTATCTTAGATAAACCAGCAACAGGAAGTGCTGCTAAGTCTTGATATTTTTTTTCATCTATATTCACAATATTTCAGATTGGTCTAAGATCCTCTGCTGCTGGAGACCACTGATTAGGACATAATGGGCCTGTCATAGGGCAGCACTTGATGGAAGGCAAGTGAGCACATCCAGAAAGGACCTACAAAAACAAAGCGGACAGAGCTCCTTGTCTCCTGTGGGAGGTAGTAAACTGACAGAAGAACAAGCCCTCAAAAACCAGTCCTCTCAGCCAGCATACCTGCCTGTGAATCATCATGATAACACAGTTTGAAAGCTCACACCCTGTAACTGTTTCACCTCCGTCTTCTTTACACCTTGCCTTCAGGTATTTATATACATTGATAAGATTTTGAGTCAGCAGGGCTACTCATGTTCGTACATGCTAGACTCAATAGAAAATAAAGGCAGAGTTGAGTCCTAAGTGTGCAATATCAGCTGTGATTAGTGATGCTCAGTTAGCCCCTGCACTGCCATGTGGCCAGGCGTATTTTCCCTGAGGCAACACAAGACTGGTTTTAGTCTCCAGAGGGCCACCTGTATTTGTTGTGCCCTTGATGTGGAAGTGGATTGGGACACTTTAATTTTGTGCTTATCAGAAAACTTCAGAGCTAGAGTCTCTGTCACTCCTTCATTACTGCCAGGGCTATTGCAATTTTTCCATCACCCCCTTGACCTTACAATACAGGATTGTTCCTTTGGGTAGTTAATTAAGACCTGCATTTCTCTGCATGATTCATAATCTCTGAAACACTTTTTTGCTTATTCATAAGCTGTCTTTGTGATAGTCATAGCCGTACTGTGATCTCTCAGGACATTGAGTCTTGCTACCTGCTCTTTCACACGTGCTGTTTCCATGGTGTGCTGGTGGTGTATTTAACTTTCATGTAGCAGAAGTTGCTCAGTCCAGAGCTGCTAGGAGCTTCTGATCATGTTTTTCTTTCAAAAGCAAAGAGTCTAGATAGACTCTAGTAACCTCTAGACCATCACAAATCTGTTGTATTTTGCAGTGAGCTGCCACAGGTGCCAAGCACAACGCAACCAGTAGGCAGGGGAAATCGTTTCTTTTGCATAGGATTTTAAGTCTGAACAAACACGTTCTGTGTTTCTCCTAAGGAGAATGCCAGAACCCTGCTGCTACATCACAGTAAAAAAAATATTTGGTTTCAATAATCATCTGCTCAGAAGCAGTGGAACATGATCCTTCTACACATTGAATTTCTTCCATTGGGCTTACACTGAAGTAAAGGAATGGGTCCTTTTGTACCTTAACCAGGGTTTGGGTCTTTTTGCTTATGGCTGTGAGATCAAAAGCCTCTTTACACCTCTTCTGTAGTGCAAAAGAAACTTGTCTTCAAACTTGAGGTGTGGGAAGTTTGTCGTCTTCCAGCTCTTCTGAGTTTCTACCGCCTTTAAAACACAGGCTTCACCTTTTCCTCAGAAAATGTGGTCTCTGCCTTTCCAGGTGACAGAGCTTTTTTGCTGAGGCCAAAACCTGGATACGTGTTTACCCCACTGATAGACGCACTTCATGTTGCTATAGTTAAAGATATTGTAGGGTTTTTTGCTTCCTATTTGTGGCATCTCAATACATTCAGCTGGGATATTGCTACTCCACATAGAAAAGGTGACTGCTCTCAGTCTTACATTCTACTTTCTGTTCAATTCACTGCCTAAGAAGCACCAAAGTATTGATTATATTACTCTTCCTAGCACCAAGACAGATCACATGTCAGTGTCCAGGTCCAACTAAACAAGACCTTTTATTTGCAGTCAATGGTCCACGCATTTTCTATTATGATACTGTACTCAAGGCAGTAACCCTGCCGTCACTTGGTTTCATATGTATGCTCCTTACAACCTATTGCAAAAGGTTGTCATCTTCCCCCATGCTTTTCCTTGTGCTTTTTGCCACAGCTCATGCAGACCAGTGTGCACCATGTGTAACTCTTCTTGATTTACTCTTGCTTTTCTACTT
Organism: Lathamus discolor; assembly: GCF_037157495.1. Classification (NCBI taxonomy): domain Eukaryota; kingdom Metazoa; phylum Chordata; class Aves; order Psittaciformes; family Psittacidae; genus Lathamus; species Lathamus discolor. Next base: position 15,760,608 of record NC_088885.1, read on the forward strand.
CAAATCTTCTATCTCACCCAATTCTCTGTTATTTATCATCTCCAGATTGTGCACACTGTCTGCTCCTCGTAAACCTCATTTTAGACCCAGGAGAGGTTTTAGTCTGTTGCATACATAACTTGTCATGTTTGAAGCTTGTGGGGAAGCTTGCATGAAGAGGAGGCTGCAGGTGCTCAGAGCTGCAGCCTCCTTCATTGCTGATGTGGATGAATTCCCCTTATAGATGCCTCTCTTCTGCAGTGCACTGCTCCTGTGTCTTTTCCCCCTTATTGCCCTGGCCTGAAGGAAGTGCACAAGGGGGACAGACAGACCTTGAGACCTTGACAGGAGGGGAGAAAGTAAAAATCCCTCCTGGCTCTACAGCTGCAGTGTACTTTGCTATGGGCATAAGCAGACAGGAGGAGAGACATGAGCAAGGCAGCACACATGGCAGATGTCACCATCATGAAAGAACAGAGGAACTTGCAATCATGCCAAAAATATATTGAAATATAGACCTAAAAGGACATAAAAAACAAGCTTATAAAAGGTAAACCTATGGCTTAAAATTACTATGAAAGACTGTACCAAAACCAATATTTAATTCAGCAAAAAGTGATCATGGACTATCAGCCCTTTTGTGAGGGACCATCATCACACATAGGTCAGTAAGATCTTCAAATACAGCAGGTGACTTTAATCTCTGTAATACGGTACAACAATATGTACCAAGGAATTTGACCCCTGACAAAGAGCCTTGCTATTAGCAGGAGACCAGCCATCAAATCAGCATGCGAGGTCTGCAAGTGGGTCTGTCCATTACCCCCTTAATACCTATCAGTCATCCTTGCACGGAGGGGCTGTATATAGTGTTATACCATGCCCACATTGTGCAAAACTACCAGCATCTTGCCTTGCAGATTGTGCAAAGACAGAAGACAGCCCATCAGGCATCCCACACTTGTAATATGGCAATTTTGGGAGCAATGTCATCTGGTCTTCAGCTTTCCAAGAGCACACCACACTTCCAACCCACAACAGCTGGCACAGCATGCAGAGGCATCCCTGCAAGAGCTCAGAAACAATTGTTGTCTGGGGCAGCATAAAGCTTGCAACTGGGGAAGAGTTGGAAGGAAGAGAAAGAAATGAAATTAAAATCTGTGGTCAGGAAACAAATCAAAACATGTGTCAGACAAAGGTGACAGATTTCCCACCGCTATACCGCCGTGTCTCAACACACCTCTCCAGCAACTATATTCCCTTTTGGTAGTGGAAGGTAGCTAGAGTAAAGGCTTGTACCTTAAGGACATTCCAGTCCATTGCAGCTCTGCTCTGGGGAGCTGCTGCATATTTTCAGACCTGGAAAACAAGGTATCTTGTACCTTCTCGATAGAGCACTCTGAGCTTTGCTGATGAAACGTACTGTATCAGACATCATTCCTATGAAATGCTATCTGCCTGCCATGACATGAAACAAGACGTTCACACAGAGGATTCTTTTGCTGAGTCAGTTCATCAGCCTTTCAACATTTATAATACAAGATGCAGGAAATGTACTACCATAACTCTGAGTTTTGGTCCCCTAATGGGATTCACGCTCACCACTTCAGTAAATGAAGCCCAGTTCACCCACTGCCTGTCAAGACTCATTCAGTGGAAGTTTGAAAAACCCTGTAGTTTGTGAATTACCTATTTTTCTGTGTAAACTAAAAAACAGAAAGGTAACTGAGCCCCATGTCAATATGTTCATACTACTTTGGAATGGCGTTTTGCCCGTATCTTTTTTTAAAACCATTTTTAAAATTTCTTCTTAGAGACTGAATTTTTTTGAGGAAGAATTAGAAAGCACAGAATCACAGAATCACAGAATCCCAAGGGTTGGAAGGGACCTAAAAAGATCATCTAGTCCAACCCCCCTGCAAGAGCAGGGTAACCTACAGTACATCACACAGGAACTTGTCCAGGCGGGCCTTGAATATCTCCAGTGTAGGAGACTCCACAACCCCCCTGGGCAGCCTGTTCCAGTGCTCTGTCACTCTTACAGTAAAGAAGTTCTTCCTGATGTTAACGTGGAACTTCCTATGCTCCAGTTTACACCCATTGCCCCTTGTCCTATCACTGGATATCACTGAAAAAAGCCTAGCTCCATCATCCTGACACCTACCCTTTACATATTTGTAAACATTGATGAGGTCACCCCTCAGTCTCCTCTTTTGCAAGCTAAAGAGACCCAGCTCCCTCAGCCTCTCCTCATAAGGGAGATGTTCCACTCCCTTAATCATCTTTGTGGCTCTGCGCTGGACTCCTTCAAGCAATTCCCTGTCCTTCTTGAACAGAGGGGCCCAGAACTGGACACAATATTCCAGATGCGGCCTCACCAAGGCTGAGTAGAGGGGGAGGAGAACCTCTCTTGACCTACTAACCACTCCCTTTCTAATGCACCCTAAGATGCCATTTGCCTTCTTGGCCACAAGAGCACATTGCTGGCTCATAGTCATCCTCCTATCCACCAGGACCCCCAGGTCCCTTCTCTCCCGAGCTGGCATATGGCTCTTTTCTATTAAGGTTTCACACCTCTGGCTGACATATAATCTGTTTGCTATGCAAATAGGCTTTTACCAGGTTGCAAAAAGTTTCTTACAAAAAGAAAAGCCAGTGAATTTTGATATTTTGCTAAAAACATCTGGAACTTTTTCTTTTCTAAATTCATTAAGACTTTGCTCTCTGAACAGACTGAAGGCGTTAGCAGGCTCTGAAGGCAATGGGCAGGGCACTGCAGTGTGTGCTGTAACCAAAGAGTTTAGAAACCACAGCGGCATTGCTGAAATAATAGAGATAAAAGAGAAAGTAAGGCTAAACCACTAACACATGCAAAACCAGCTGGCTCCCAACAGCAATTTCCATGCTGGTTTTGAAGGGGCTGAGTCAGGTCGCACAGGCTACCGCTGGCCCCAACTTCTCACTCTGCCTGGTGATATGTGCTCAAGGAATACAGTCAGGCTGGGGGCGCAGTGCGAAGAACAGAGGTCAGGAGCCTGGTGAAAGGCTCAGGTGTGCCATGGGGACTTGGCTGAGAGGGAAAAAAAAGCAGCAGAATTTCAGAGAGAATAGGTTCCAGATACAAAACCAGTCATGTTTCGTCATTCTTGGAGAAAGAAAAACAAATTTATCCTAGTTTGGGACAAAAAAAAAGGCTGTCTCCAAGCTTTTCCAACTCAATTGTTTCTTGATGAAACAATTATTGTGAAATCGTACATTAAAAAAAACATTTTGAAAATGTCAAAGTAAAATATTTTTATTTTTTTAAAGCTTAGCAGCAATTTGCTATTCTGACAAGAAGCAGTCATTAAGACAATATGCATTGGGACATGCATTGTTATTCTGTTTTTGCAGTCAGTCAAATTTCTCTCCATTTTCGGGGAGTCTTTACTGCTTCATAAAGACATTCAGTGCTCCATGAGCTTTTCTCTGTACAAGCCACAGATTTCTCAACAGAGGAAGGGATTTCTCTTCACACCTCCCTCAAATTTTTTAATCCCTAGGACAATGTACTGGTGACAAGTTTTATTTCTACTTGCACAGGGCATTGGCTAATAAGTAAATATTGCAACTTTGAAATTCATATTAGATATTATTAAATATTTATGGCTAAAAATGAAATATCAGTAGCTAAATTTCACATGACAGCTTTGATCATACTGCAGAGAGGTTTAGGTAAGCATGCGATTTACAAAACCTTACTATCGAGTTACAAAGGTTTAATGAGCTCCTTGTTGGTTGAGAGGAGATTTAAATGAACTCCAGTTTAGATAAACGTATCTGACTGTATTTGCACAGGCTAGAGAGGGCTCCCCAAGAGAGGTACAGCAGCTCCAGCCCTGCACAGGGACCCGCCATGCTCACTGCAGCCCACCAGGCTCTTCAAGAACAGATTAAGTTTTCCTACCCGGTCAGTCACTGGAATGAATGTGACTTGGATGAGAGTAACCACATGTTGTTGCTGTCAGAGAGCTCCTCTGCGTGCGCAGGCGCACATACACTGAAGAGACTTGTGGGAAGTTTTTGTGGAACTGGCATGCGGCAGCTTTGGCACCTGGTGCCAAAACCACTCGCGTTGTTTCACGACCCGTTCCGGTTGCAGTGTTTCACAGCCGTGTACCATCAGGCATGTTTTTTGAGACCCCACTGGGAGCGCTGTGTACAGTTCTGGTGTCCTCAACATAAGAAGGACATGGAGCTGTTGGAACAAGTCCAGAGGAGGGCCACGAGGATGATCAGGGGCTGGAGCACCTCCCGTATGAAGACAGGCTGAGGAAGTTGGGGCTGTTCAGCCTGGAGAAGAGAAGGAGACCTCATAGCAGCCTTCCAGTACCTGAAGGGGCCTACGAGGGTGCTGGAGAGGGACGCTTCATCAGGGACTGTAGTGACAGGACAAGGGGTAACGGGTTAAAACTTAAACAGGGGAAGTTTAGATTAGATATAAGGAAGAAATTCTTTACCGTGAGGGTGGTGAGACACAGACACAGATTACCCAAGGGTATTGCGAGTGCTCCATCCCTGGCAGTGTTCAAGGCCAGGCTGGACAGAGTGTTGGGTGACCTGGTTTAGTGTGAGATATCCCTGCCCATGGCAGGTGTGTTGGAACTAGATGTTCTTAAGGTCTTTTCCAACACAAACTATTCTATGATTCTACACTAACGTTATGAAGACCTTCAGAGTGGGCTGGGTTTTTTTGCAAAGGAAGTTTCTGCTCAAAGAAGCTCTTTTTCTTTTGCAGAATTCATGCATGCCAGCAAACCTTGGCCACTGAAACAGGGCTGTGCCACCTGGATGGACCACAGCTTGATGTATTTCCTGGTTCTCTAACGGTGATGCTGCACCGCACAACTAGAGCTGCAGGGTAGATCACAGCAAATTTTCATATCAGACTGGTGAGCAAACATTACACAAGCCATCCTCACTGGTAAGATGAGCTGCAACCTCCTGTCAGTCACAGCAGACACTCTGGGACACCCCGTGGACTTGGAGCCACCATGATGATGATAGCCCTAATTAACAGCAGAAACACATTAGTGCAATGGTACCAAGGTCCTTGTGCTGTCTGCCCTGCCTGATCCATTGAGGGATGACAGCAAACTTTAAATTCTCAGTTGTCACTTCAAAGGCTTTGGGAGCTGAAAGTCTGCTTTCAAAGGGGAGGAGCAGGAGGCCTCAGTAGCTAATCCAGCTGGCAAACTGCAAGTAAGGTAACAAATTCTCTTTTGTTGCTACCAAAGACAATTGAAATATGTATTTGCATAGAGTTCCTGGCTGATAAAGCTCTAATCACTCCAGAGGAAGATGGGATTCGTACTAAAAATAGCAGAAGTGCTAATCTGGTTTTGTTGCTTAGTGCTCCGCTTTCATATAGAATCATAGAATAGTTAGGGTTGGAAAGGACCTCAAGATCATCTAGTTCCAACCCCCCTGCCATGGGCAGGGACACCTCACACTAAACCATCCCACCCAAGGCTTCATCCAACCTGGCCTTGAACACTGCCAGGGATGGAGCACTCACAACCTCCCTGGGCAACCCATTCCAGTGCCCCACCATGCTAATAGGAAAGAATTTCCTCCTTATATCCAATCTAAACTTCCTCTTTTCAAGTTTTAACCCATTACCCCTTGTCCTGTCACTACAGTCCCTGATGAAGAGTCCCTCCCCAGCATCCCTATAGGCCCCCTTCAGGTACTGGAAGGCTGCTATGAGGTCTCCACGCAGCCTTCTCTTCTCCAGGCTGAACAGCCCCAACTTTCTCAGCCTGTCTTCATATGGGAGGTGCTCCAGTCCCCTGATCATCCTCGTGGCCCTCCTCTGGACTTGTTCCAGCAGTTCCATGTCCTTTTTATGTTGAGGACACCAGAACTGCACACAATACTCCAGGTGAGGTCTCACAAGAGCAGATACAGCAGTTCCCAAATACAGATTATCTTGCATTGGAACATAACTCTATAGTTGTTCACTTCTTATCTTCTCTTGATTCAAATCAGAAAATACGGGGGTAGGGGGAGGAAATTACTAAGAAATACTAAACAAATTGCTGCAAGCTAGCAAAAGTGGCCCCAAATCACAAAGACAAGGTGCACATTTCTGTAAAGGCCACAAGATTCAGAAACCTGTGGCACTTCGTTGCGTGTGTCTCAGAAGGCAATTAATAATCTTCGTGTGCTGTGTCCTAGTGATTGAAATAAATTACTTGCTTAAATTGCTAAGCACGATGACCCATCTGTTGGCCCAAGCATGTTCAGATTCTCAGCGGGTTTATTATTCCAAATAATGACTGCCATATGCAAAAGTAAACAGTTCTTTTAAAATTGACTGAAAGATCCTGTGCTGCTTTTGAAGGCAATTTACAAAAGTTATTCATGTTCCCCTCAAGAACCTGCCATTCAACAGCACTTTTAGAAAGTGATCCTGACTGGTTTACCCTGAAGGAGCTATTGCACTGCTTTTCTATGAAGGCAGAGACAAGACTGTAGAAGGAGTCTGGACTGGATCAGATTTATTCTTCATGAATGCAGAAGGCTGAAAATTGTGAATTATACAGCTCCACAGCCCCAAACATGTCCCAGTTTATTTATTTATTTGCATTGCCAAAGCAGCTATCATACAATCAAGTTGCAGGGGCAATGAGCATCTATGTATTACAGAATAGATCAAAGCTGACAGCAGCCACAGTGACACTCCCCAAGCCACCAGAGAAAGAAAAAGACTCCCAGTCAAATTCACCTTCCTCTTCAGAAAATGACCAAATGAATAGCTGAACTCTATAATGTTCCTTGATGGTCAATAAATTCTGCCTGTCAGACTCAGAAAAGCAAGAGTATCCCAGGGGTGATACTGGGCTTTCCCAGAGTATGTTGTCCCAGGGGTCCCCAGAAGCACAAGCCCATAGACTGCCGACAGGAGCATCTCTGTGGATGGCTGGGGCTGGGGAAGAAAGCAAGGTTAATGTCAGGACCTGAATGAGCACAGACATGCCACTTGCTGTCAGCACACCCAGAATGAAGGGATCATGGCTCAGAGAAGTTTGTCTAGATAGGGGAGCAGTTTCCTTGCTGACAAATTAACAAGGGCAGATAGAGATGAGCATCAGCTTATGCTGGAGATGAGTGTAGTCAGGTTATTCTGCAGGCCGCATCTTCTGACTCTTGGTCACTTAAGTCCCCATTCAAGTTAAAACTGGAAGAACCACAGCACTGAGCAAGCACAGTGCAAAAAGTTCACCTATTCTCAGGGACGGAGATACCAGTGGGGGGAAACCCTGCCCACCATCCTGGTGGGATGCACAGCAGCTCACAGCACTAGGTAGGACTAAAAGAAACCAGACTTACCATCAAACACTGCGTATGCCTTTACAGGTTAAAGTATGTGCCTGTGTATTGGATTTTATCATCTCCCTTTGTTTTATTCTTCTTTATTGTTGATTTTCTGTTAAATCCCACTGGTTCCCATCCCCTAACCTTTCCCTGTTAGGAAAAGGCCAAAAGCCAGACTTTCCCAAACAGTACTCAGATACATCTACTTAATAAATAATTAAATGGCAAGGCTGCTTTTCATAACTTCCTTTGCATCTAATTTAGACCATCCCCATTTCATCCCCAGGCTGAACACACATTCAATTCATACAAGGCCCATAAACCATGTTAAGACCACAGAGCATCCATGATTTGTTCATGATGTTAACAGTGACTCACCATGGCCAGATTACAGATGTTAAATTGCTGATGGATGGCCTACATCCAGCACGTGGTATTCAGCTGAGGTATTAATCATGTGTGGAAAGATCTTTCTTTTTTCTATTCATCTCTGTGAATAATGAAACCTCTAATACAGTATATTGTACTTCACAAGCTCACTGAAATGAACTCCTTTCTAAAAAGAAAAAAGGATAACACTATTAAAGCAACCGAATGCTGTACATGACATGATGACATATTAGGACTTTTTGGATAGCTAAATGAATACACTTGCTTTTTGTTGATTTATGCCAGCAGGACAGGCCTTTCTTTAAAAAGCTTTTTTCTATGAAAGGAAGTTTTCTTGCTTCTGTTTTTCTTTGATGGAAACAGCTAACTTGTGTGTGATACTGGTTTGATAGGCAGTTGTTCATGGAAAAATCAAAAGCAAAGCGTGCCAAGGAGCAAGCAAGAAAGACGAAGTGCAGATTTGGGTAAGAAATAACTCGTCTGCAGTTGGAAATAAGTTTTCCCTGGGCATGCTGGCAGAGGTCTATCTTCTTCGGAGGTGCTGAATGAGAATCAAGTGTAGGAATTTGCCACACCATTTCTTGGATTTCCTTTTCCTTTTCTTCCAACATGGGTATTTTCATTGATAAAAGAACAGAAAGTTTCACAGGGCAGTATACATTAACTGCCTGTGATAAGAATGCCTGTTATCAATTGTCCTTTTCCCTTTTCTTCTGTTTTAATGCACAAATAATCCAATCACCAGTCCCACATGACTTCAAGAGACTTTCTGTACACTTCTATGCATTGAACAGTTGTTTTCTTTAGTAACACGTTCTGGACTGCTGGTTTTTGTTGGGTTTGGGACTTTTTTGGGTTTGGTTTCATTTTGGTTTTATTTTGCAAAGTCACACTGCGTTGATAACAAGGAAACATATTGAAAATACAGAAAAATTAAAGAAAGAAAGAAAGAAAGAAGCACACAAGAGAGAAAAATCGAATAAAGTTCTCTATGTAGATGGAGACACTACCAACCAGAACCAACAATAATTCACTCTTCCAACCCAGACACAAAAAGTCTTGTCTGTAAAAAGGCAAGACAGTAAATGTGTAAGCAAATTCCATCACTCTCTGGAAGAAAGACAGACAATAACCTGAAGATACACCAAAGCAAGTATTTGAGTTTAGGTCTCCTAAGCTTATCACAATGGCCAAAAACCTATTTCACCTTTCCCCACTGAGAGAGGTAACTAAGTTAGATAATAGTAGGGAAAATAATACCACTTTTCTATTTTTTTCCAAATAGCAAATTATGACAGTTTTGACCTGCTCTGTTCAGCCTGCCATTTCTGCTCCAAGGCAGGACTTATGAGTTCCCAGACTTTGTTTTAGGAATGCATTTGTAGTTCTGAAAGCCTATCAGTGCTTAAATGAGTACAACAAAAACACCCAATTAAAGCTGAACATTTTGTGAAGTGCCTTGCTGAAGTGGAGTGTAGAAGAGGGCCATGTAATGAATGTTAGTGTCCTCCACACATGGAGTGGTAGCCCACACCTCTGCTAACAAACTCAGAAGTGGTTAAGCAACAATCAGCATCCAGCTGGATCCCGGCAAGGTTTAGAATAAGCTTGCATGTTCTGATGTGTTATATTTATTGCAGTAGAATTAACTAGTACACATTCTGACAATTCCTTTATGAATGAATCCAGCCAGAAGTATAAGAAAACTGTTTTGCATGTGAAGAGCACAGAGTTATTATTTTCCCACCTTTCACTATAAAACCAATAATCTCTGAATTTGCTGTCTGTAGCCTGGGTTTTGTTTCCAAACAGTGTTGATATTGTGCAGGATAAGTGCTCTATCACGCAATGGTCACTGCTAAGATAAGAATAGCTGGGTTTTACTTCTAGATTCAGTCATGTCTTTTCTGATACTTGCTTCTCTTATTTTACATTAGTTTCTCATCAGTAGTTGTAACTTCTCTTAGCTTAGCTGAACTGGAGAACTGCCTCTTCCCCATCATACCATCTTGCCTTTTATCTAATAACTTGTTTCTTCATATAGCCAATTTGCAGGTACAAGCTCAAAGAACTCTATTAACTGAACACATAATTTGGGGCAAAAATCTGCCTCTACAGTGGATGAGTGAAGGTACGTAAGAACTCAGATCCCTTAGCGCAGGACACCACTGTGTACTGGGTTTCCAGAAATGGCAGCATGCTTCAAAAGAAAGTATGAAACTCCAAAACCAAACTGTCTTGGTCCTCGTAAGGCTTTTCTTAAGGTGTGACCAAAGACACTAATGCATCAAAAATAAGTAAACATATCTCAGAGCAAGGTTAAGAAAAAGCATGAACAACCAATTTCTTTCTGAAAGGGTGAACAAGTAGAAAAGGTTCCTCTTATGTGACACTGAAACTATATAAGAAGCAAGGATAACAGTAAATCAAATAATTGGAGGCTTGGAAATATTTTCCTATGCTGCTGAAAATCCTGCCATTAATGCAAACCATACATTGTGCTCTGGTACTCAGTATGAGAAAAGCAGATGGTTTTGATATGACCATGACTGTCCCTTCAGAAGGCAAATTCAGAAGTGAAGTAATGGGTTGCTGGATCATTCAGTATCAAGGCTAATGGAGGTTTCTGGTAACAGTATCACGGGTAAGTAGGGACAGTCCCTGGGCAGTCAGAGGCCGCAGAAACAACATCCTTCTGGCTGTAGATGCTGTGGGAACAAAACACCTGGGAGAATATTTGGCCTCATTTTGGAAGATGTGGACTTACTTTTTCAGGGAAAGGAAGTAATTAATAAAGACACATGTGGAACAACTGAAGATTGCACTGCAAATCTGTCCTGATAGCCATGGCTAGCTATAAATACTTCTACACTCCATGTGCCATAGCATAGGATGATAACTGATATGCTCAGACAGGGATGTGAAGAGGCAAATGGGGACTGGAAACTTCATTTCAGGCGCCAAGACAATTTTCTTGAGAAAGGAAATCCGAAACTGGCGGAGGGCGGAATGCACCTCATGCAGAGGGACTGCTGTAGGCTTTTGGCCTCCACACCTCTCACACCCACCTCAGACCTCGAGACACCATTAGGGGGACTTGAACAGGGAACAAAACAGCATGGGGTCAATATCACCCTAGTTTAATTAATCACTGCTGCATTAGAAGGAATAACTGGGGAAATATAATGATAGTTGGGCCATATGAAGCAGCTGTAAAGTTTCTTAGCAACTTTAAGGATGACCCTTCAACCCTTTCTCATTACTCATATGATTAATGCTTATCCATGTGAATAGTCTCATTGATTTAACTCACACTACTTCCACAAGTAAGGACTTAGAATCAGACATAGAAATATAGAATAATGCTCTTCCCCAGTTATTTCAAATCCAGATATTGTTAAGTGTAGTGATTAACTCAATAGACCTTGACCCATAGGGGTTTTCTAGGAACTACTCTGTAACTAGGTGATCCACTTTAACTAAAATAACAGAATCAACAACCATAGTGTCATCTGTCTTTCTAGTCCCACCAGTATCAGTGATGTTGTTTGAACTTATTTTGAAGTTAGATGTTCATAAGCAATCTTTAAAAGTGGATTCTACTTTAATACAATACACGAAAGAAAAAAAAAAAGAAAAACGGGAAATTATGAAAGACACTAAACTCACAATAAAATGTCTTGTTCAAGTTCCGATTTAATTGTGATTTTGCCCAAATACATTCAGTTTTGCAAAGCTGCCTTCATGTCATTACATTTTCAAACTGTTTTCACAAGTCCAATAAGTAGCTATGGATAGGAAAGTGCTTATTTTTCCCTGGAACACCAATATAATACTGTTCCACTCAGTGTGGTCTATATTTTTGACATATGCAGCAAGCCTAGACAACTTTTTCAATATCATTATTCACTGGCAATCTCTAGCCTGTCTCTTGTTCCATCCCTAAGTAACCTTCATCTATCTTTTTCAACAAATTTTCTTCAACTGCTTATGAATCACTTTGCTGCTGTCTTAGAGGAAATCCCATTTTTTACGAGGAACTGCTTCTCTAAGTGGGTGAGGGAAGCTAAGAGGATACTGTTCTTGTGGTAACGACGTCATACAGATTTTCATCATGGAATCATCACAGGTATTATAATCCATATTTCAATTAAAAATGTAGGGGTTTTTTTAAGTGATTCATACCTTGGGACTTTCATTAAATGTTCCAGTATGTGCCTGCTATTAACATCCCTCCATCAGGTTTGCATTAGATACACAAATCACATCTCTGAAGTTAAAAATTGTCTCTGTTTTGAGCAGAGTGCTTGGCAGACCCAATTTGACAATGATATCAAGTGATTTATGGTCCATTTCAGATAACATTTTAGCTTCCATAAATAAGGACATAAACTTTACACCACTAAGCTAAGACCATTCTTTGTCTGTATATTAACACTAAAGTTTAGATGGCAGGTGGCATTTTTTTCTTTACTGCTGTGGCAGAAAAGTTGCTCATCTGCAGGTTTATGGCACATCCAGAAGAAAACTGAACAAACAGTAGGAGCAGCTATGTATAAACTAGCTTCATATTAAACAGTATTGTACCTCAACTCTGGACCTTTTCATTATCTTTTCCATTTCTCAAATTCAGCTCAGGTTTGTCTCCCATACTCTTCAGACACCTTTGCACACCAGTGCTCACACGTGAACAACTTCCCCATTTCTAGGAGTCTTCATATCAACCTCTTTCTGCACAAAGGGAGCACAAATGCTGATGACAGCATTGGTCTTACATTGAGCAGTTCACCCACTTTTTTGGATTAGTTTGTCTTCCTGGTACATTCTTCTCTGATATGGAATTATTAACATTTTTACTTAACTTTAGCCAAGCATTTCTGGTCTTATTCTGGTTTGTCCCAGATCAAAACGTCACCTATATAAAATACTCTCACTCCATGACATTAAAACTGCATTCTCAGCATTGCATTCTCAGCAGAGCACCTCAGGCATCTCAAAAGCTGTTCATGGAAACTGTTTCCCAAAGGATGAATTGAATTTGCATAAACAAATGGAATGGTTTTAATGGAATGTGTGATCACAGAATTGTGTCTTTCAAACAGAAGTGATGTAATTAAAGAGTGAAACACTGGGTCAGCGCAGTATACAGCACTCATATGGAAAGGTCTCAGCCCTGAGCTTAGAAGTCTCACTACACCTGCCTCAGCGTAACAACACACAAGTTCTGCAGTTGTGTCTTCTCCACTGTTTTCCAGCATTCATAAAGTTCAACTGTTTAAAGATGCCTTCCCAGTGGCACACATTTCCCAGTGCCACACTCTTCTGGCATTACTCAGATTGCTCCTATAGCCCTGCTCTTGCAGTCTCTCTTAGCCTCCCAGACACAACCCTTACTGCAAATCAGAGGTTCATTTACTCAAAGTGAAACAATAACAATGAGCTGTTCTGACAGAAAGTCTTTCTACTTCCTCCATTCTACAAAACTAGCAATAAACAAAGCCAAAATTTGACATTTTCAATTTGCATGTTAAACTTTTCTCCCAGCTCCTACTGACTTGGAGCAGCTTGGAGCAGAGCCAGACAGATCTGAGGATGTAGTTCATCTGGGAAGGGAAACTAGAGTATAATTTGGCAATTCTTCTGGGAGGAAAAGTCATGCCAAAGGGAGACAAGCCTCTGAAGAAGTAAAATATATGTCATTCACCTTTTTTCCCACTCTACCAGCAGTAAAGTGATATACCTTTATTAATATTTATTGGCACTGAGATGCATACAAGAGCTCATAGAAATAACCGGCACCAGAAGAAAAGAGGTGAGCAAGAGGGGAATGGGCAAGAGGGATGGGGGAAATTGAATAAGTTGTCACAGCCAGTGATGATAGTTGGCTAACCACTTCGAAAAGCTGCTATGACTGAAGAAGCAGAAGTTGGTCTAAGAATGGTGTCTCTGCTGAAGGTTCCAGTGCAAGTATAGGCAAGAAGGGGGCCTATAGGAATGCTGGGGAGGGACTCTTCGTCAGGGACTGTAGTGACAGGACAAGGGGTAATGGGTTAAAACTTAAACAGGGGAAGTTTAAATTGGATATAAGAAGGAAATTCTTTCCTGTTAGGGTGGTGAGGCACTGGAATGGGTTGCCCAGGGAGGTTGTGAGTGCTCCATCCCTGGCAGTGTTCAAGGCCAGTGGATGAAGCCTTGGGTGGGATGGTTTAGTGTGAGGTGTCCCTGGCCATGGCAGGGGGGTTGGAACTAGATGATCTTGAGGTCCTTTCCAACCCTAACTGTTCTATGATTCTATGATTCTAAGTCCTAATTACAGATTAATCAGGCTAACTCACTGTGAGGTGGACTCTGTCAAGTTTGCTTGCCACCAGATGCACAAAGCAAGACCAGGAAAATAAAGGGAAATGACATGCCCAGCAACTGATCCTGTTTCCCAGATATCAGAGCAAAACGAGTTCAGGGGTGTCTGCACATGGCGCAGCTGGGTCCCCAGCACAGGAGCAAAACAGCTGTGGAAGGACTTCAGGAGAGCACTGAAACCTACCCCAAAGCAGGGCACCATCAAGGGTTTTCAGACTCCACAGCCAGTAATGGAGCTTAAAAGCCAGCAGAAACACTTGCCTGTAGTTTACATATTTCACTCTCCAGTGAAGCCAGTGACAGGTCCCCTCCCATTAGCTGAACTCTGGATTTATCAGGAGTAGACATCTGCGGCCACCGTCTACTGGGACCACCCATCAGCAGCAGAAAATTCCTCCATGCACTCAGTGAATATCAGGAGGTCGAAGGTCACTTGCTCCTACCAGTTGACTTAAAGTACCTCCGTATAGCCTGAATGAAAGGTCATTTTAAGATACTGTGCAACTCACTGGTGGGGCACAGCTCTGGACAGGACAAAGGCAGTAGAAGGAGCCAGGCTTATTCCATCCCTGATCTGACTTCAGAAGTCGTTGCATTCCCTATGATAACAATTTTAAACATACGTCTCTTATCAGCCACACGTTGTATTACAGACAGAAATGCAAACACAGAGATTTTCCCTCTTCCAAAAATAGCTTCCTTTTTTTTTTTTCTTTTCAGAAAATGATAATATAAGGAAAAAAGACCATTTTGGTTTTGGGCAAGCTTTACATCTTTCTGGCTCCAGAGAAACTGGTAGCAGCTGGTTTAATTTCCTCAGTTTCCCGTGTCAAAGGTTCAAACACAGTTGCAGATACTCCTTATGAGTGAAATGTTCTCCTGCTCAATGATTAAAAAACTTTAAACAAAGTCAGATGACTCCATTTCAGTGTGCTGGGAAAGCCTGGGCAAACTCTTTATAAACTCTTTATACATACATTTCTCCTCACATTTACAAGCGCTGCTCAGCAATGAAATCTCTGCAGTGAAGTATCTGTCTTTCCAGTGGTTATCCAATTTCTCCTTTGGTTAACTCTTTCCACACAGTCCAAAGAATTTGCCAAAACTCCAGGAAAGCCCAATACAAAATCTAGCTTGGATTTACATTTCATTTGCTTTTTCATCAACAAATAATGATCTTTTTCATCATCAAATCCTTTTCATCATCAAATAAAGACCAAGTAAAAGTAGAGAAAAAGAATGACCAGAAGAGAGATGCAGCAGAGAATGAAATAAATAGGGAAAACACCGAGAAAGGTGAACAAAAGTCATCACAGGCAAAAGCAGATGCCAAGTGTAGACCTATTGGTCTGGGCAATGAAAACTTACAAAAGAATCTGCTCATAAAGAGTCTCTGACAGCTCAGAAATGTCTCCCAGCAGCAGCTGTCAGGAGTGGGAGGACAAGTCCTATTCCTCTCCTCCAGAAGAGATGATAGTTCCCTATTGTGAGAGTAGGTGTTAATTATTATTTCCTTTCTAGGACCAAGGAGGGCTTTTAAATCTGTCCAATGCATCAGTAAAATAAGCTGTGACAAGATAAATATACATATATTTGGCAAGATGGAAGAGTCTGGGGCTCTCCCTGTCATGTCTGAGAAGCAAAATAGAAAACAAGCGTTAATGGGAAAGTTTAGCACTTTTAGTTTGGGGGGGAAATCTGGTTATCCCCGTGGGGGGTTCCAGACAGTGGGACCACAGTGTGTGTGACCGCGAGGTGTATGATAAACTGCATTTCTAGCAGCTTGCAGATAATGAATGGGAAGGCTCTTGGGTTTTCCCTGCATGCATCAAGCACAAAGGTTCACGTTTTCATTCAGCCATACACCAGCAGTGGAAACCAACACCAGTCACTGCGGGAGCTTTTTCACTTCAGCAGGTGAAGGTGCTGACTCCACTTCCCACAGGCAAGCCAGATCTTATTTTGCTGACTAAAGAAGATGCCACTTAAATTAAAACTTGTGTAAGCATATGTTTCAAAACTGTGGGTCATATTTTATACAAGAATGACTCTGACAGGCTGTGCATTTGTGCTGATTTGCTCTATTTCCACAGTGCACTGCTGAATAAAGCTATCAAACTTTATGCTGGTTTTAAGTTAAAAAAATAACCAACAATCCTAGGTGTCAGAAAGATTCCTTATGTGAACTAGATATTACAGTAAAAAAAAAGACACTACTTCCATAGTACTGATATTTTTCTATAAAGCTGAGAGATCAATTTATAATGTGCAGTTAAACCATTCCATTTAACCTCAGAACATATTGCTTGAATACTGCATTTCACTTATGCTAGAAGCCTCAGGTTTTGAGCAATGTGTAACAAAACACAACAGAACAAATCAAACAACAGTGTGGCCCAAATCACAGTCCTTCACACCATCATATATAGCAAGGGGTCATCCAGGGTAGCCAATAGGGTTCAACAGATAGATACATATAAATAAAATACACAGAAAACTAAGATGATGCTAGTTTTGTCAGTCAGTGCCAGCTAAGATGGAGCTGAGAGTTGTTGCTATGGATGCATGAGGCTCTGCCGCAACCCACATCCACAGACCAAAAAGAGCAGCCATCTGGTAACTCTCCAAAGAAAATGCTGAAGTGGATGCTGCTTGGTCCAATGGGCTACCTGAAACCCAGGAGGAACATTTTGTTTGCAAGAAGGCATGAGGACCATGTGGAGCGGGAGAAGGCAGCTGAACAAATACACCAGTGGGAATCTATGTGGAATTACTGAAGGGTTAAGCCAAAACAAGGTCTTCAGTCATTTTCAGCAGTTTATCTGGAAGAGAGCTCCCTGTTAGTACCTGGCAAATGAAGGGAAACACTGCACAAGGAGTCCTGTGATGATCCAAAGGAAGAATGAGGTTAAGCACTTCCTTCAGGAAGTTTCCTGCTCTGTTTCTCTTAAATATCCTGATCAAGATCCGTGATATATTCGAGTAGTGAACAAAATCTGCATGTGTTTTCCCTGTCTGGTGCCCTCTGTTCCCTGAGGGTGATAACTGTAGGCAGTACAACCACATGGGCTGGGAGCGATTACATTTAAGACATGCTGTAAACCAAAGGGACATAGCTGCTTCAGGTGCTCGGGTAGAAGCAAGAGCCACCAGCGCCAGTGTCCAAGCAATGCAGGCAGAGACACTAAAATGAAGCACGTACAGCCTATGGGTCAGGTTTAAAGCAGCTTCAGGATTCACCAGATGGACAGTCTCACAACCTGGCCATGAGGCACCAGTGGGAGGCAGAGGAGGACATCCTAACCCCATGACAAGAGCCATATCCAGATCTCAGCCCCCAGTTGTCCCAGAGGTGGTGTAGGCAGTCGTGATTCCACTGGTAGTGCAGCTGGGACATTCATGACTCCCCATGGTCACTTGCGTATTCAAGATGCAGCTCCCAGCTAAACTCTGAGATGAAATAATACTTAAATCACACTGGGGAGCCGAGGCAAAACCATGTTGTTAACACAATTCTCAAATTCCTGACACTTCAGGTGTAGCCTAAATGGCGGTCATTGAAGTATTTACCAAACTGCTGGGGTTTAGCAGACTTCTAGGGATCCAGAGCCCACAGCTAAGGAGCCCACAAAAGGTGCCTAGGAAAAACAAGCCTTATTCTTTTTGGAAATAGATTAGATTTGTGAGGATCTACACCTGTTTGTGCAGTTCCCCCTTCAGCATCTCTGGGCTTGGAGGCTGTCCTCACCATACTGCACATTTTGGTGGAGGAAAGAGTTCATCCCCTGCCCTCGCACCCATGGGGACGCACACAAACATGAGCGGATTTTTAGAACAAAAAGAGCATCCGACGTTTTGTCATCTGCTGCAGACACATTTTTAGGGAGAACATAAAGCCTTTTAGGTCAAGTAATATGGTAACTGCCAAATGATAGACAGAACTCTGCCAGTGTGGCTCTTTTTGGCGTTCAACTGTGACGTTTCTTCCACTCCTCTATGCAAGACCCAGTCACATGTTAGTGTGCGGCCATGGTCACATCAACTCGGAACTAGACTGGTTTTATCCAGTATGGTAAGTCCTTAACAACAAAGTAGAATCAACACCAGAAGTGGAATTCCCATTTAAGAGCAATTGACCCATCTTGTTGTGAGGTGGCTGACTAAAGCTTCCATCTCCTGCCCCACCACACAGGACACAGACCTCAAGAATCTGATGTTGAGAATGTCCCTACACCAAGCTAGCTATAATTTCTTCTCCTCTTGTCCACTACCATATAGCAGGAACATGAATGTTGCCTGGAAAGACAGCTTTGACTGAAGAAGAGAAGCTTGTGCAGTTCCGTGTTAGGTGAAGTTTCTTTGGCAACATCTGGCAAAGTTGCAGAATTTCTACACTCCGCTGAGATTTGGAAGAGCATATGGTTTCCACTACAGCAAAACAAATCACCCCTTGAACAAAAAGCTCTGAAAAGGAGTGGGAAAAGGAAGATGAAAGTTTCAAGTCTGTTTGTAAATTATGCATTATCCGTGCCTGTAATGCCCAAATGCCCAGAGGAGCCATAAATTTAGAGGTTTCAACAGAAAAGCCTATAGCTGACGCCTTACATTCGTAAAACTCATTACTATCCCTGGAGTGAAAACGAAGGGGAAAAACAGTGAATAAATAATTGAGAAGACAAGAATGTTTCATCATTTCCTTTTGCTCTTTTTTACCTTTTCACTACAGTTTGAAGACCAATACAGGATTCACATCCACTGTGGTCTTAAGCAGGAAAGGTGACCAGTGTTTTTCTGGTGCATTTGATTGCAAAATCAAAACAGTTCAGTTAATCTTACAAGTGCAGATCACACAAATGGAAACTTCAAATCTAAGATGTTTTCACTTTCAGCATTCAGTTCTGCATCTGCCACAGATACCAGTTCTGTAAACTAGATCCAAAACCAACCTGGGCTGTCATTTAATTTTTGGTGCAGCTGAAATCTCACAAGAAAGAGTGCTTGAGAAAGCAGACATTGACCTTTAGGAAATTTTTAGAATACTTTTGATATTCCAGAGGCTCTGCAGTATTTTAAGACATTTTCTGTCATCTGTGCCTTCTTAAAAAGTCCTTTTATTCTTTTTCACCTCTTTGGCCTTTCTACATATTGCCCAAAATCCACAGAAGGGTTATTCTCAGAAGCCTATGTGACAGTGGTCTCAGTAAGTCAAGGAAAAGAAAGGAATGAGTGAGTCATGCAGAGCAATTTTGTCCAAGAATTAGATGCAAATAACTCTGGCAAAAATGTGCTTTTTGACACTCTTTCCACAGTCTATGCCTAGCATTGCACAGTGTTGTGCTTTTCTGCTTTGTTCTCATTTCACTTTAAATCACACATGAAGTATCAAGAACAAGATGCACTCCCTCCCTCACAACTAAATGCAAATAGTGCCTTTCCTTTTCTTTTTCCTCCAGCGTAAAAAATGCAGAGGGTCAGAGAACAGAAAGGAAATAATAAGACTGCGGTCTCTTTCTTTGCTCTAAAAGGCACCAATTTTAACTTAGTTTCATAACTAAAGGGCAGCCAGCCCAGAGGCTGTCTGCTCCTGGCAGCTGCCAAGGCAGGGCTGCAGCCCCAGCTGCCAGCTCCAGACAGGAGCATCCCATGTTCAGTCCTCCCAGACTTGTCTCACCCCTGCTGCCTTCCACCCCAGCATCTTTGAGGGGTTTCTGCTCCAAAGGCAGGCTGCATGCTTATACTTTGGTCAGCTCCACATTTGACTGCTAAACCCAGATTTGCCCCTGTCTCTCCCCCTTCCTCTGCAGCACCTCACTGCCAGGAAACACAGGTTGGATCTCGCCTAGAGCCAAGGGCAGCCTTTTCGTCAAAGTAGAGCCTGGACCTTCAGCTGTGCCACGTGTTTCAGGAAATAAGTGACGAATATTCCAGCTGGGGCACAGAAATCAGTGGGATGGCTTTGAAAAGCTCTGCCTTCCCAGCAGATGCCCCTGTGTGGAAGTCTATACATGCCTTCGAAATCTGAGCAAAGTGATGTGCAGGTCTGCAGCTGCAGACAAGGCTCACCTCCCAGTCAGCCCCAGTAAAAGGCTGGAAAGGGTACTGCTGCTCAGGAATAGACTAGATACCCACATGCAAATGACAGCATCAGTCACCTACCCTCTCCTCGGGGGCAAGTCACTTCTCTAAAAAAGTCTTGGAATGGCTAAGCAGAATTAGGGATCCTATGGCTGACTGTTCCCTTCCACTTTATTTGCCCTGGAGGAATTTATGGGCCAAACTCTTTGACATCTTCCCTGAGGCCGAAGTCACCATGTAGATGTGGCAGAGATGTAAATGAGGCATCCACTCTCCCCTTTGACCATGCTGCCAGCTGGGCACTTCTTCCTACAGAGCCCATCCCTGGTCCCAAAGCTCTCCTCCCTTCCCGCTGCTCGTCCTGAGAACTCTACCTAACACACTCCAAAGAGCCAAAGCTCAGCCAGCAAATGACTCACAGATGCTATTGAATAGCTGTAAAAACACTGTGCACAAATGAACAACATGACACTTAGGGCTGCTTGTATTCCTGCCAGTCAAGAGGAGTCCACAGGAAAGCGCTCTGAGTAGTTTTACAGACAAGAATGCCCCATGGAAAATTATACATAAACACAAGAGACTGGCAATACAGTGCAGAGCAGTGTTCCCACATAACTTCATTTAGATTGCACTGAGCTGGTATATTTTTGTATGTCTTGAAGAAAAACATCTTTCTCATTTGCAGAAGATAAATTTAAAACATTGGTGGTATGTTAGTGCCCAGGGCCCTTTATGCATCAGCTTTTACTATTCTAGTCCATGAGTCATAAGTTAGAGCATTTATCCCATAGGAACTTGTATTCCCTGGGCTACTCATTCAGATTGGCAGGTTTTGCAAACCAGCATGTAGTCCATAAGAGGCCAAAATTGAAAAAAGGGAAAGGTGACACAAAGAGGACACCTCCCCTTCCAGTAAAATAAACAATGGCAATGGAAAGCTCTATTTATTGAGGCAGGAATGGGTCTTTGCAAAGGAAGAGTGACTTCATGGACTGAGCAGCAAGGAGCAGAGGAGGCTGCTGAATCTGCCCCTGCATGTTGGGAGCTGAATTAAAACCACAGAGACGGTGCAGGCTGCCTTCCTGTGCCACCCAGCCCATGATCACTCCCAAACTGTCCTGCTGAAAAGCCAAAACACTGATCAAGTCCTGGCAGACACCAAAACCTGCCTTGGCATTCCATCTTGCTAACCAGCAACCTGCATGCCCAAATCGAGGGCACGTGTGCCTGGAGTATTGTGTGTGTAACATAAGCAATCACCTACTGTAGACTTAAGGCCACTGATGGAGGTGTCTCCCAGCTGACATCTCGATGCCCTTAGGGCTGATGGAAATAGCGGGAAGCACAACCCATGTCACATCTGCTACAAAATGGTAACTGAACTTTGTTTATTAATGGAGCTGACCACAAGTCTAGAACAGAGGTATGTCCTGTCTGCTCCTTCATCACTGTGACACTGACGCATGTCCTGTCTGCTCCTTCATCACTGTGACACTGCTGTCCTGTAAGGAAAGGGCTCTGCAGCAGGAACTCTCGCACTCCACCAGCTCATGACAATAGAGTGGTGTGTGGCTTGATGCTCCCTTCAAAAGGAATATTAACAGCTTCACACCATCGTTTGTCCCAGGTGGTGGTACAAAATGTATAGCCTACCCACTTTTTTCAGCCTGTGATCTGAGGACCGCTGGGAGAGTCCAGGTCCAGGGAAGAGGATGAAAGAAAGCAAGTTCATTAGTATTAGATAGTGATCTATAGATGCAGTGCTTTCTAAAGAGTTCACAATTTTGCTACAGGATGGTTAAGGAAGGATACATTAACCATAAAAGGATGGAAAATTAATGTGCTAGATTTCAAAATATAAGATTATTGGTGCAGAAAACTGGATTTCTTTCTCTATGGAGGCATAGGTACATATGATGTCATATAAACCTCATGTTTAACAATAGCTTCACATATCTAGATGGCTGCATCAATTCATAACAGCAGTTCCCAGGAAGTATTCTTGTGGATTATTGCTGAGTTCAAAGGTTCACAATGCGTTTTGGATTTTGCCGGTGGAAGAAATGGTTTGTTTCACAGGCACAGATGAAGGACCCTTTTGATCCCACAAAACCCAGGATTCTCGTCTTTCTTCGTATGTTCTCAATGCTACCGAACAGCTCAGATTCATTTTTTCTTCCCTCTGTAAAAAGAATTTTTCTTGGAAGAGTCTGATGCATTATCTTAGCTGAGAACTTTGCATTTCCATGTGACTCAAGCAGATACGCTCTGGTGTAGCTGCTCACCCTGATCATGGTTACTTAACCCAAATTATCCTGAAAACATTAACAGGCCACCTGAGTGGGAACTGGCTCGTCCACATCTCCAGGAGGTTCATTGGGCTGTACTACTGGAACTGTTGGTGCACCCAGCACGTTAGGGTAGGTGCGTTGCATCTCCAACATGATCCCACAACAGCGAGCTCAGGGGAAAGGAGCATTTCTTCCATGCTTCGCTACATTTGACTGAATGGGTAAGAAGACAGGGTGATATTAATTCTTCTAGAAGGGCATTTTGTTACACAATAAACAGGCCCCAGAGGACATGGACTCCTAGTCAGCAAAGCTGACATTTAGAAGTTTGACTAGAAGCCAGGGTGTGTAAGGTTTCAAACGGTTAGGTTGTTTAAATGTACAGTATAGCTGATTTTCAGATACAAGGTCAAAGTTTCCTAACCTGGCCCCTATTACTGTTCTAACCATTAACTGAAAGGTCAAATTTCAGCTATTTATATGTCTAGGTACTTAATTGTGCCTTCAAATCAAGTAGTTAGATACTGAAGTTACTTAAATTGCGCCTATAATTATTTGTGCCTCAAAAAGAGTGGAAAAAGACAAAGAGCCCTGGCTGGGCCAGGCCTGCTCCTGAGCCTCTGCAGGGACAACACAAGAACGCTGGAATAAACCCGTTCTTCTCACTATGCTTGCAAGGGTGATGCCCCCAGGGTACAGCTGCCACTCACCCCAAAGGCAAAGGGAAACCCACCAGCCTGTGGGAAGGTGATGGTGTTAGCACAGTAATGTCTGGCCACTGTATCCCACTGTACTCGACTGGGTCTGACATTCAAAGGATGCCCTCACTGAAAGGATGCAGAAGGTCTGCCAAGCTCTCCAGTTTCAAGTGTTTTCTTAACTTGTAACAGAGGTGCCAGTTTAATATCCTGCTATAAACTCAACAGCAAGGGTCAAGAGCTGCATCGGAAGAACTGGGGCAAACTTAATGAAAAGAGGCTTAAACATCTTGAAAGAATGTGTCTGTGCAGGTCCAGGCACAGCTCAAGGCCCTGGGAAGGACCTCAGATGGGGGAGTATAAATCACTCAGGAGAAGATGCCACCTCGTGGTCTGCAATACTCCAAGTGGGAAACATCAGTAAAAGAAGAGGAGTATTTCGGTTCCCATGCGAAAATGAGGAGTGTCTACCTACAGCAGTGGGGCTTGCAACCCAGCATTAACTGAAACCCAGCCCTGGCCCCTTCACACCCACTATTGCACCAAGCTCCGACATCTTCCTTCACTCATGGAGATCTGAAGCTGCCACTGCAAGCATCAGGAAAAGCAGCACACCCTTCCCTGGAGTAAGCCGGACCCCAAATCCACCATCAGGATTCACCCCCCAGGTCCTGAGGAGGACCGGCAGCAGCACCTGTTTGAAATCAAATGCCTGGATTAAAAACACGACTTCCAAGCTCACTGCTTGAAATCACTGTACCACAGATGAGGGTCTTTCCCACCCACCCCATCGTTTATTTTTAGGGGTAATATAAGCTTCTTTACAAGAGACATGTTTTGAAACTTTCCTTTCCTCTTTGACAATAACCAGAAGAAGTTTACAGCACATTAGGTCTTTCTTAAGGAAATGAAGGAAGGAAGGATCTGTTCATTCGGCTTTTGAGCTGGTCTCTGATTTTGCAGGCATTATTTGGCAGACAGGAACACTTGCACTTTTCCCCCTGTGTGGTTAGCAGGGCACACACACATACAAACCCTTCTGGGCATAAAAGTACAGATTTTGAACAACTTCTCTCTAAAATGTATCCACACGCATATATATCACTAACAGGCTGTGCAGCTGCAGATGGTGCTAGGTGAGGACAGGGCTAATGGTATATAAAAGTGTGTGTGTGTGTGTGTGTGTGACTATAACTACTTGGTTGTCCAGGTTCACAGATTTTTGTCAAGAAAAATGGAAGCACAAATGTTTGAAAATAAGTAGCAATATCTTATTAAAAATATTTTGTAGTCTGTCTTGAAACAGGAATGCAACTCACAGGGAAGTTTTAGGGCTTGCGTTCAGCATCAAGAACAAGGAGTGGGGAATACTGGATGTACCAGGACCCGGCACTGTCAGGCAGCTGTTACTGCTGGCACATGTGTCACTGAGACACACAGCCCTTCAGCTAAGTGACAGCTATTCCAGTAGGAGACCCAGGAATACATTTTATTTGAATGAACAGCTTCACTTTCTAGTTAAAGTCACAGTTAATAAATGGCAAGAAGTGCTTCTCAGCATGGGAACATTCAGGCACAGCCTGAACAAATGGGGTGCAGATTTTTTAAGGGTTTATTTTCATTCCCATTATAATATATGTCTCAGCTTGTAAATGCTTTTATGCCAACAGTAAAAATTTCCATTTATATGGGTTGAATTGAGCCTTTGCAATTCAGTGGCAGTCCAGCCACTTTTAAGCAGATATGGTTTGAAACTTACTTAGCTGAGTGAGTGACAAGCTGCTAGAGCCTGGTGATTTTCTGCGGCTGACCATGCAGACGGTATAGACAGACATCCAAACTGAAACATCATTCATTCCTATCAATGATGATAGGAATGATATTTTTCTTGCCTGTTTGTTCATGGGATCAAATCATAAATACTTTAAAATGTAGATTAACAGACCTACATGCAAAGGAAATTCTGTTTAGTTCAGTTTAAGTTGTGGATCTAAACACAAAAGGAAACAACAATAGAAGGCCAAGCAGACCAACCAAACTGAGCAGATCTCAGTGAATTCGAAGTGCAGAAATGCCATTTCCCACATTTTGCAGCCCATGATGTAGGCTAACCCGGGCAGTGTGGCTGGGTTTTGTTTCAACTATCAGCTAAGGCACAGTTAAAGGAACCTTTCTTTACAGAGAGGTTTTCAATACACATAAAGGGCCAAGCCTTCCTTCAGATCAGCTGAACCCCAACGGGGCTGTCTGATCCTTCTCTGTGAAACAAGGACAGCTTATGTTCAGCAATTACATTCCTGTCCATGCGCAGACAAGAGGCCACCGCCTTTGTCAGCCACTGCTCCTCAGGCTCCTCTTGCCTTTCAGTGGGGATGGTGACCTTTCTGACCACATCAAGATGCACCATCGCCATGTGCTCCACACGGGGCCCAGTGTGCAACACAGCTTTTTTTCTAAGCATCACTGGAAGAGGAGCCAGTCCGTCTCCACTGATCCAGCCTGAGGACAGTGATGGACTGCCCTCTGGGCCTAATTACCTCTCCACATAGAGGATAAATAATCTGCATGACAACAGACTCCATTCACTCATGCCCTCCCACACCTCCCTCCATCCGCAGCTTAGTCTCAAGTGGCGGATGGAGCAAGAGTCTGTGCGGATAAAACTGGCTCCCCTCTTACGGACTTGTGTTGGCCATCCCAGACACACTGCAACCTCTTCCTTTTGGGGCAGAGCAGATACCCTACTAATTCAGTTACTCTATAAAGCACCTTGGTTTCCAGAGAACACAATTCCAGTTCATCTAAAGAGATGCAGACCACTTTCTGTGACCAAATTCAAAGGACTTCAACTCACCATCCTTTTTGGGACTATCCAATGTGGCTTAGTGGGATGAACTCAGGTTATTCTCCATTTATCATAATTCTCAACTACATTATATAGGGGCACCTGAGCAGTTTTCTAGAAATTTATCTTTGTCTCATCTTTTTCCTTCTACTGTGAAAGGAAACAAGTCAAGATCAGACAGAGATGCTCCTTACACACCTTTAGATCCCTGTCAGGGCTCTGTACCCCGCTGGTTGTTAGCTCTCATTGTTGTTCTAGTTCAGTGAGAGGAAACCACTCTGTTTACCCTAGCACATACCCACTGACTTGAAAATTTATTGTAAAAGCTGCCAACACCGTAAATCTCTCCTGTCAGCATATCAGTCATGTGCTGTTGTTAGTGCTTTGTCCAAGCAAGCCCTACATTTCAGAGTTTAACCCATTAGAAAACCAGAACATGCAGTTTTCTGCCTGACACTGTAATAACACTTTCTGTAGCCATAGTTATCAGCATGAATGAAAGAGCTTTCTAGAAACAGCTGAAACTCTAAAACAGTCCTTGCCCAGGGCTGAACACAGACCCACAGACAAATAAATCTCCATTGCCCTGAGCAAATAAAAGTGAAATCTGTTGGGGCATAGAGGGAAAATGCAGAGGAATCGTTTTGCTGCAGCATTTGCAGGGTTTAAGCAAATGCTGATATGTTAGACTTTGTCTAAACTAGTGAATGACAGGCTGTGACTTGCCACTGACTTTGCAGACAAGGGAACTGGCAGGATGGGAAACAAGATGCTACTCCTATGTAGCATCCTTCCCAGGCGTCCTTCTCTTCTTCTGACTCTGCTGGATCTGGCATCAGAAAACGGGTCCACACAAATAGAGGGGAGGCACAGCAGCACTGCAGGGGATATAAACCCACTTCATTACAGATGGGAAACCAGCGTATTCAAGTGCATTAGGAGTCCAGCTGCCACAGTAACACAGAACTACATTGTGTGCAGAACCACAGTTTGCCATCCCTGTAAAAACAGGCAAAAGACATTCCCTATGAGATCTGATAAGAACAGGAGCTGTTTGTTTAAATCTACTCCCTTGCCGAAAAGGGAAAAAAAAAAAAAAAGATGAAATAGCAAACCCTTGAAATGCAAGTACAGGATCATTATTCTCATTAGAGCAACAGTGGGCACTTCTCATAATGTGCAGTGAAACACTGGTGCTTGAGTGAATAGGACCAACTGTTCAGCCCTGGAACAAATTGCACATCAGTCTTAACCTAATAGGTAAGATTAATGGAATGTCATATAATGGGGGAAACTCAAAAAATTAAGGTAATTCGGCAGAAATGGCTTGGAATCATAGTCCACCTAAGTGCATTTCATCCAGAGGATTACTGTCTCCAGTGTTTTAGCTAAGAATTATATTAATTTGAAAGCCATGCCCTACACAGACCCATCCTGTGCTTAAAGGCTGGCTGTCTGTTAGGAATTCTTACGACAAAACCTTTGCTGAATGTTTGCCCAAACATCTCACAGCCGATAGCAAAGCCAAGCGTCTGGGGTCTCCAAGTGCCGTACCTTGCTCGTGTTTATGACCAGTTGACTTCTTGGCTCCAGCACCTGGATTTGTCAGGGCCTCTTAGCTGCTGCTGGGAATGTGCCCCAGCCGAGCCCGGCTGCTCTCCCTATCACCCCTCCGACAGATTAAAACACAACAGGGTCTGTTGGATGACTGACACATTCCTCCTCTGTCCGACTGTGAAAGGACTTCATTTAACAGCCCTGGAGTTGAGCTTTTGACTGACAGATTGTGAAGGGGAAAAGTCATTCAGTTCCATTAAGCTCAGTAACTGCTGTAGAACAAAACACCTTTAAAAAAAGGGGATGAAAAAAGAGCTTCAGAGAGCGGGGGCAGGAGCTTTAGGGAGAAAAAAGGAGATTCTTTTCAGGTTCAAAGACAATCTTTCCCTTTGCTTTCTGTCCATCAATGAGGGCAGCATTCCCAGAGGGAATACAGTCCAGCGCTCATTGGTGCCATTCAGCTGCCAATCTCCCTGACAGGGAGACCAAAGGGCCTCATGTTGCACTGCGGAAACTGTCTGTCAGGCAATCAGCAGCTGCCATGACATCATCTGCCCTGTTTTTCTAGGGCTATTATAGGAGACCGGGTCCAGGAGCACTGCTCCAGAGCGGTATTCATATTTTCCTTTTGCCCCCCAGACCAAGATTTCTTTATGAAAAGAAATGCAGTCTTGGTTGTGCGGCTGTATTTGGAGAAGAACTAACTCTGTGCCAAAGAGCGAGGGCTGTATGGCTTCAAAACGGTCTTTTTCCACTTGGAATATATCATGCCAAAGTTGCACAGCCCCTTGGTTATTTCTTATTGTAAACTGGGTTTTATTTTAAGAAATACTCCAAGTTAAATAGCAATGACGAATCTTTCTCCCTCTCTTTTTTCCCCAAAAAGCTCGCCTTGCTTAAGTCTCTCTGATTTCACTGTAACACTAAAGCGTTCACAGAATTGTTATTCTTGTACATATATATGTGCATGCACACACACAAATGCATACACATAGAAGCCAGGTTCTGACTGTATTTACACTGCCAGTGCAGTAGCTGAGGCTGCATTCCTCACTAAAGTGCTGCAGAAATAAATGATAGCGGGAGAGAAGTTAAGCATGAAACACAAACAAGCTGCTGGCTGTAAGTGTGAAGTCTGGCGATAAGCAGGGCTGGAACATGCTGCAGTCCAGACATACCACTTGGGCTGTCCCCTCTGTCCCTTCACAGACCATCAAGGATCGGTAGGCACTGGTGGGGGAGAACCAGTATTTGGAAGCTTTAGTCTTTCTGATCCTCCAAGTCCTTAACTGTAAGAGCAGTATGAACAACGTTAGTACAGTTGACTTTTAATTAATCTGTGACTTTACAGCACACTGTGCTTACTGAGGTGAAAATATGGAGAGCTAAAATTATTTTGCCTGAGTAAACTCTGCCTACAAACCCAAACATGAACTGGTCCTGCCTGGCACAAGCAAGATGCTGCAGACTCATCTCCCCTGTGCAATGATCACAGCTGTTGTCCTCACATTTGCAGGACCCAGCTCAGCGAGCTGACTCCTGCTCCAGTGCTGGGAGACCAATGCTGGGAGAACTGGTGGCATGTAAAAGAAATGAGACAGAGAGAGAGAGGCTGTGAAAGGTGCCTCAGGTTCTCACACCACACCCTGGAGAGGGCTGGGACATCATGGCCAGAACCTGTTCTAAAGGAATACCTACAGGACTGCCCTGCTCTGTTGAACGGTCACAGCTCTTCTCTATTCTTTATCTTGGCTGGCTAGTCAGTCAGGTTTTTGGTCAGTTGGCCTTGGGCAGGCATTAGTACAGGCACTAGTGGTGAGGCCAAGCTGAATAAAAAGATTATAGCTCAGCTCCACATGGAACTATGCACAGGCTTGTTCCCCTGCCAAGGTCCTGCTGCATGAGCCATTTTCGGCTGTTAAGTCCTCTGTCTTGTTTCAGTAAGGGATTACTGCAAATCTTTACACATTCCACATAGACCTAACAAGACACTTAATCAGATGCTGGAGGGACTTGCACGCAAAGGCATCCTGCTGCTGCTAGGGTCAGAATGTCTCCCTTCTTTCATTATTATTTGTATTTTTACAGCCCTGCCAAAGGTCTGCAAGTCTTGAGCAGCTACCATTTCACTCTCCTCCAGCAAGTTGTAGTCTGATACTCCAGCTATGTTTGCTCTGTACATTCAGGCATTATTCTTTCTCACCTGGCAATGAACCATGCTAATTAAGACAGACTCCAAGCATACACACACAAAACCCCACGGAAACCAGAGCTGCCAGATTTCAACATCAGAAGCATGCAGGGGGAGAAGGGTAATGATCACTCAGTCTTCCCTCTTCTCTGTGCTGTTTTCTTCACGGTGAGGAAGAAAAATGCTGTGATTTAGTCTTCTGGCATTCATAGCAAGATGGTGCTGGTGCAGTAGGAAGCACAAGTAAATCTTTTATGAGATTTCCTGATCATATCTGTTAAGGTTGTCTCCAATGTAGTTCAACATTTTTAACCCTCATGGAGCAAACAATGACAAAGAGTAGATTCTCTGTTAGGGCTGAAAAGTGGCAAATAATATTTCAGTGATTATACTATTCCCGCGGACACCAGGAGGTATTACAGAAACGAAGTCTGGAAACATCAAAGAGCCCTGTCATCTTGTGAGTCTCTGCATTTGCATGGTAGAGAAGAGTAAATCAGAGTGACATAGTCCAACAGGGACAGTTCTACATAAAAACATCAGAAATGGGAGACCTTTACCCCACTGTACGTCTGAATTTCAGCTGTCAGTGGAGTGGAAGTGGTTACTCACTGTCCTGAGGGCCAAGAGTCCATCTCATAGTCTGAAAATGTGGAGATACTCTCTTATATAAAGTCTCCTTTCACTTTGAGATGAGAGTGAATGAGAAATGAGATTTGATGTGAACAGAGATACACCAAAGTAGAAGGACACCATATATCCATTACTTCATTCAGCTGGCTTATCAACCCAGATAGTATAAAAATATAAGCCTAGATCCTCAAAGGTGTACCTCCTGCACAGATTCCTATTGCCATTCAGTAAACAGAAAATTATGTTTAAAAACCTTCGCAGGTCGGGACCTTAGTGGTTAAATCTTGAACTCAAATAGGACTGTATTAGAAGTCCTTTGACAGTATTCTATAGCAGGCTACTTTAAAAACCCTATTTTATATGCCCTTTAAATACTAAATTCATAATGGGACAGATCTTACTCCTTTGCCAGTGTCCCCGCAGCAAACAGCAAAGTTGCTGTTTCACTGTTTTCTGGTTTTAAATACACTTTAATTATGTCCACTTCTAGTTTTTTAAATGTCTTTGTGCAGTGCATTTCATTTTCAGATTATTCTGGAATGCTTTTAGCAGATCCTCTGCCAAAACCACTCAACTTTCTTGTTTCTATGGATAACAGGAGCTTACAGCTTTTATAGCAATTTACTTTTTTTTTGTTCAAACTTTATATGAGTTGTGAGACCTAAGGTGGGGTCCTCTCCATAGCCTCAGTCCAAAACACTCCTTAAAGAAAAAGAGGAAAGTCTCTCCCTCTTTCAAATGCCAAACCAGAGTCTCATGGAGAGAAGTCAGGAAGAGTGTGACTTCACACTGCTCCCCAGCCAATTCTTCTGGTTAAGGAATGTCTACCTAAAAGCTCATGGAGTTCCTACTGTTGTCCTACAACTGCAGTACTGTCTCTTTGAGAGCCTGAAGTGCCATGGTAACTGATAACAACAGCCCAGTTAATCACAGCCTGCACGTGGTGGGCACATGGAATAGGAGAGGGGGAACAGGGCCCCGTACTTCTAATAGAATGAACATGTGGCTGTGGCAAAATTGAGGCTGCAGTAGAGGTAGGAACTGAAGGTTTGTCTTCTCGTGTTTTGCCATGGGGTATCTCCCTAATACAGTGACACTGTATTACTACCATTACTAATTGTCTGCTGAAAATTTCCTAGCTAATGAAGGCAAATTTTCACTAGAAGAAGAGATCATACTGTTCCTCAGAAATGCTCTCCCTTTGCTATCCTCTCACATTAAAACTCAATATTCTAATCACTTCCATCCAAAATGAAGACCGAGGGTTAACTTTCAGCCATGCATTTGGTGATTTTTCAGTGATTTTGTCAAAGATCAGATGCCTGCAGCTTCAGCTGGAAGTTTCCCATTTTCATCACCTCTCAAAATCAGATCACAAAACCAAATTCTGGTATCTAGAATTATTCATTCAAATCCACATTCATATAGACACCTAAAAAGAACTGACTTGAATGCCCGTATCTATTTTAAGTTGCAGAGAGCTTCAGGTATTCAGAACCAGGGAAATCAGGCGATAAGAAATGAAGCTAATATACAGATTTACAAAATTGTCTGTAAGTACTTCAATATAGTAAACTTTACCTCTTTATCCTGTTTTTATCTTAGGAGTCCTCATGTCACCCACACTAATCTGAGCTTCAGACACAGGGCAAACTTCAGCATAGCATGGACCACAAAAGAATGTCAAGTACTTGCTTTTGCACTGTACTGCCTGCTCAGGACTGCAATTTTGTTTAATATTGCCAAAAATTCACACATTCCTGTGCTTCCTTCTTTACAAAATCTTTCCTGATTAAAAAATATATTAATATGTTTTGGATAAGCATTCCTTCACTGCTGAGTATTACCACGTCTCCATCACACATCCCCTCAGGCACATTCACCAAGCAAAAGGCAGTGATATGGGTAGCCCATGCTCAGCGACCAACAGGCTCCTGTCAGACTGAGTGAATCTGTTTGCTTTTCCATCTGCAGGGGCACTCATTTGGCTTTATCTCCACTATCCAGATGCTGAATTTCCCCGGCTTTGTAGGAAGCTGGTCATCTCAGAGCCTTTTACCTTCTGTCAAATTTAGTTGAAATTGGCCTCTGGACTCAGAATTACTAGGAGGAAAACCAACATAAAATGCAATCACTTTCACTTCATTTTTCGCTAATTCATTTTTGCAGGAAACTCAGCCAGCCAGGGACTGGACTCTGAGTGTTGCCTTCTGTGCTTATTTCCACAATGAAAATATCAACATCAGCCACAAGACACGCTTACAAAAGTGAGAGCCTTGGAGAACAACAGCACAACAGGCAATGCTTCCTGCATTTGGCTGGGCACCACTGCCAAACATGAAGACCAAAGAACAGGATATATTGGTAGTTTAGTGAGCAGGAAGCAATGAATGAGCAAAAGACTTGTGCTCTGAGAATCAACGAATACCCAGGCTATTCATAGCTGTCTGGTTTTCAGGGCTTCTTATCTCCCCCATCAGCATTTAGGGTCAGGTTGTTCAACTCTTCATTCTGCATTTTGCAAAAAATCTCCCTAAAGCCAAAGTGATTAATGCTGGGCATAGAGATTAGCTATTTAGCTCCAAATTATCAGCACAGCTATAAGTGCAGAACAAGACCAAGGAGAGGGCAACGGGGGTTGTACTTTGTCGCCCATCTTAGCCTTGATCCAGTTGTTGACATGGAAAGCTACCAGCTGTGGTAAGTACAGAAGATGTAACTGAGCACAGGAGAAAGGGTGCCCTGAAAGGCTTATGCTCTCACTGTGTCAGCACTGAAATAGGATGGGATAGCAGCAAATACACTTACATTCTTCTCCTGAACACATTTGGGGAATAGGCATTACTTTTCCGAGGGAGGGCAGAAAACTTCAAGTAAATAATGTCAGTTTGTATTTACTTCAGATTTGAATCTCTATCAATTATTTAATATTTGCAAGGCAACCCTCCATAATTAATCTATCACAGAAGACTGTTTACTCTTTACCGGTAACATTAAACTCTCAGTGACATACACCCAAGCCCTTGGAGATCCAGCCAGCTAAAAGGTTTAGAAATCTGAATTTATTTTTACACACTGCAAACAAATCTATTTAATTAGAAAAACATGTCTGAAATTTTAGTCAACATTAAATCAATTTTTTTGTTCTAATAAATGATTTAGAAAGTATTTGGGAAAACATCTAGCACTTTGAGTAAAATTAGTGTGAACTATATTGTTTGACTAAAAGACAAATGTGTGATTAAAAAGACAGCCCTAGAGCCAAAGCACTCAAAATACAAAGCAGAAGCCTCCAGCTGCCCATGCTCAGCCAAACAGCATGGTACAGCAAATTGTCAGGACAATGGCAAATACTGTGTTGTACAGTGTGCCAGAGGAACACATCACCTCACCGCGGGGAAGCCCCAGATCCCCATACTTGTGAGACCCCCTTGTGCTTGTAGAACTGGAAAGCCCTATAGCCCACCCACATATTTCTCTGTTGAGCGTTTGCAGGTGAACTGTTATAATTGTTATTTTCCTACATTAAACACACAGCTTCAGGTGTGTTCATTGATTCATGGTCTATGTGAATTCTCTGGAGCAACTGGTCGTATCAATGCTTATGTCTGAAGGGATGAAAGATCTCAGGCATGCTATCTGGATCTTCCAATCGTATATGAATATTTCACCTCTAGGACATGCATCAAATTAGGAATAATGAAAACCTCTACTCAGCTGCCATTATTATACATGAAAAAGTTTTACATTTCTTTAGTTAACTTATCCACAAAATGCAACTGTAATGGTCATGCTATTCTAGTAATAGTCTACTATTCAGACTATTTGGCTCTGCATCTGTATTTTGATTTACACCCTGCTTCTTTCTTATGACACATATAAATTATGGCTTATGCCATAACAAACGACACCTTTCCATTTTTAAATATATGCTGGTTTGTGATAGGAGGCACTTTTTTCTTCTTGCTCCTACTACCCCTTATGTAGCGCAACCACTTCAGCCAATTTCCCAGATATCAAGATGGCTTCTAAACTTTTGGGTTGGTTTCTATGACAACAGTCAACTTTCTGAACCTTAATTGCTCTTTTTCATTGTCCTTGCGAATTTTCTCCTTTGAGGTAGATAGAATAACAGATGAAAAGACTGAAAAAGCTCTTTTGCGTGGAAAGGTAATTCTGTACAGTTGCTGAAGTAAGCACTAATTTGCTTTTCTCAGTATCCAGGGTTTTTTCCAATATTAAAGCCCATTAAATGCAAGTGGGAGGAAGCTGACCTTCCTCACAACAACAACAAGGCGTGCAACTACAAGTTAAGTTAGACCTCTATTTATTTTTCATCTGAGCATATTTAATAAAGTTATGGAGAACATAATTGTTCATTTTAAATTTACTTAGCATTTGCAGATATTGCTGCTTGCAAGAAGTACCTAATTTCTCATCTACAGCCAGGTGCATGTTACAAATCCCAATGTGCCACATGCTGTTTAATAACTTGACAATTGCAAGTAAGATTAGCCCTGTCACAAAGGCAACCACCTACAGGTTAATGCAGTCTGAATTTTCTAAATGAAAGTAGTATTTTTATGCCTTCATTAATAATAAAGCCATGAATCCTGCTTATGTGGGCACTTCTGTTGACTTGAAGAGGGAATATGAAGAAGATACAAACAGGTCCAAGAAACTAATGAATTAAGATCTGCAAGCAAATTTCCTGACACCTTTCTATTAACACTGTAAAGAATTATTTAACCAGAATATAGACGGGGTAAAGATTTTAAGGTTCCCAAAATCTAGAAAGTAATCTAGACAGGTCTGCTTCTGAGAATAGACAGAGAAGTTCCTTTCACATTTAAAAGTATGTTTCTCTACAAATCTCAAAGGACAGAGAATCCTTGGTCCAGTGAAAGTCTTAAGCATGTGCTTAACTTTAACATATATTAATGGTTCCATTCACTTTATTAGGCTTGGATAGGGTAAATCACAGTCTTAAAGGTAAACATGTATTTATGCACTTTTTGGACTCAGATTTTAAATGGTATTTCTATTTATCCAATATGTACATTTCCACCTCTCTTTTTTCTATATCCCTTTGTAGCACAGGCATAAGGGATGTAGTAGTGGCTGACTTAACAGGAGCCTTAAATCTGCATTTCATGACATCTGTGAATTTTAAAATCACAGACTTTAATTAATGTAAGGAGTTAACGTTTCCACTGAGTATAAAACAGCTGGATGTCATATGCCACGATTTATTTACTCACTGAAGAAGATAACTTTTGTATGTTCCTAGAGTTTTTACTTCTTGCAAGAGTTCAGGTCATTTTGCCAGCAGTGGTAATACACTGTGTTGCCCCCAGAATCCCAGCACTGCCCTCCAAGCTCACATCTCCGAACCACAGTGGAATTCACTCAGGTTGTTTTTCCCCAATCAAAAGAGTTGTTTCTCTCTGCTTTCAAGCATGATATGGAATTATTGCCATTCGGATAACTGTGTGGAGACCAGAATCCAAAGCCAATTAGAGAAGGATGATGTAAGGCTGCTAATTTACAATTACCACAACACCTGTGACATTTATAAATATTACCTCACAAAATTCCTGTGTCCTTAGGTAAATCCTTATATTTCACTCTTGCAAAATGGATCACATATGTTCCCTGCTTCTGTGACTTGACAAACATCTTTTTATAAAGCAAGCTGCTTTAAAACAGTTTGGCATTTAAAACATTTGACAAGCAGGACTGTTCCTGACATTTTACTGCTGTAATTAAGAATCAGGAGAAGCTACCAAACTTATGGTTAACTAAAGAGTCTGCCCAAGTGCCAGGAAATACATGACAACCAAACACAGAGAGATGAAATCTTACAATATAAGTGGCTGCAATTTAAGCAATGCGTAAACGTATCAGTACTGTCTCTATATTAAAACAGAATTGTTACCGTTCTCATTTGTTTGGACCAATAATACCTACAGTATAATATTAACAATGTCATTGGTCCTTTTTAATGGTAATAATAATGGTTTCCTGATGGTTTCCTGACGGTATCAGATGGGTTCACCAAATCAGGCAGTTGCAACCTATCAGTTCCTTCAGCCTGCATGAGCTTGAGTTTCAAAGTATTTCCAACATTTATTCCCTGGAAGACTGTTAACTGAAATTACTCTTTCTACAAGAAGGATGTGAAATAGCTTTACAGCAGCAGCAAATGGTGTCCAGCCTGTTCTTTCAGCCCTACATGGGAGGAGGAATATTGAGAAAGCCATGCAAAAACTCAAGCTGCCCAAGGTATTTGCTTGTACAACAGTTACAGCAGTTTACAGAGGTACCTCCTGTCAGG
The DNA here is from genome assembly GCF_037157495.1 of Lathamus discolor. Classification (NCBI taxonomy): domain Eukaryota; kingdom Metazoa; phylum Chordata; class Aves; order Psittaciformes; family Psittacidae; genus Lathamus; species Lathamus discolor. The sequence continues at coordinate 15,797,323 of NC_088885.1, forward strand.
TTTTCGTCCCCAGCATTCAAAGGACAAGTAGTAAACTGACCCAAGGAAAGTGCCCTGGACCGTTTCCTTCTGAAATACAGGAGGTGAACTTATATATGAAGATAGTGGCAACTAATAGCTGGGAGGCAAAAACTTAACGCAATGTTGTGATTATTTCACAGACACCAATGGTGGCAATGCTATTTTAAAATCTTTATCTCATTGCAGGCCACTTCCCCACAACTGCAACAGTATAAGGATTATTAATCATACTGGGGCTATTTCTTCAATTACATGGATGAGCACAAAGTAAGATACAAATGCAGGTCATGATGCTATGAAGCCTAGTTCTTGCCATTAATAGCAACATAGATATCCCTGATTTTTCTTGTGCTACTTACTAAGTGAGGAACTAATGGTATGCAGATTGCACAATGGGGCTTAACTCAGAAATAACCTATTTATTCTCTGATTTTTTGTAACATTAAAACCCAAATGAGAGTAAAAGTGACTATCAAACTCAGTTAAATTCCACTCTTTATTTCAGTGGGATTTACATGAACTAGTGATCTTGCTTCTGACTTTAGTTGCACCAGCACAGACCCTGAAAAAGCATCAAGAGAACTACTCAGAATTCACACTAATACAAAGTGGACCTTGAACTTGTCCAATCATCTTCAAAAGTAATTGCATCTCTCTCTCTCTTTCGCAGTCACTCTTCTTCTGTCTCTCTTGTCTGCAGTTTCTACCTGAAATGTCTTTCATGTCTTTCCTGTCCTTCTCACATATCTACCTCCTTTTGGGACGAAAAAAATAGGTATGAGTAATCATGCCACCTCATAATATGATATATTGACAGGTTATTTCCTCCTGTTATACTTGGCTAAAAATCATGCTTGAGTCACATGCCAGTCCCAATTTATCTTTCTGGACTCAATTTCAGATGAAACACCTATCATCTTGATGTTTCCACAAATATTTATGTCAAAGAGAAAAGTCTCATCTGATTGCCTATAGACTCAACGAAGATGTGCAGCCATGGTTCAGCCAAAAGACAGGACTTTCATAAAAATACTAAATATATCCAAATCTATTTGTGGGGTCAATTTCCGTGTTTAAGCCTTTGAGTACCTCTTCTTCCAAAGATACCATTTTTCCTGCATCAGGGAAAGACTGCCTCCAATTTACGACCTAAGAGTCTCACGTGGGGGGGCTTAGGATAGGTGATTCTTGATAATGAAGTATTTTACTATATGAAGTTCAAGAAGTGTTCTTTAATTTGTAATATCATCCAGAGTACCTTGGTTCTTATCCCAAAATGGCAACATGGAGATTAAAGATGTCTTAGGCATCAAATAACCCACAAAAAGTAAGTGACTTTCTTTTTTGTGATGAAATACTGTGAAGAGGGAATGGCAGTGTGATAGATACCCTTGGAGGAAGGCAGAGTCAAGCCAAAAGGACAAAAAATCCATAAATTACAGAAGCAAACTGAAAATATGGACACAAGGATTTCAGTTGTATAAATCATGGCAGCTCCAATGGCACTGTGCTGATTTATGCTTTCTGTGAGCCTCGTCAGTTGAGCTATGCTGGCTCACTCACAGAAGTTACAAAGAAAATGAAAATACTCTGAGGTTAATAGCCAGGACTCTGTCCCTCCCCACTATGTCCCCTGGTACTGGTTACCAAATCTGAAACCTCATCCTAGTGTATGAAATGAGAAGAATGTAGCCAGACCTCAAGAGGCAGAAAATGCAGCTGTGTTGTGAATGAAATCAGGACTGCCAGTGAGACAAGGCTTACCTTCTCCCCATCTCCTCTCAGCTCTGGCATTCCCAGGCAGAATCAGCATCAGATTTTATGGGGACCTCAGGCAGGGGCTAAAGTATGGGCCCTTCTCCCTTCCCGTGTATTAGGTGACTTTGAGCATTACCCAATTTAGTGTGGTATGACCCTCTTCTGCCCATGTCCTGGGCCCTTGGGCAAATATCCTGGGTATTCACTTCAAAAGATAGCTCTCTCCTCAGGTCTACAGCAGAAATGCACCTGTTCCAATACAAAAGCCTGATGATTTCTGGCTTTATTTCTCATATTAGAAGATGTCTCCTTGTCTTCTTCAATATTTCCAACTATTTTGCTGCTTCTCTTCTGTTTTGCTCCTGGGGATGCAGTAATAGCAAAGTTTAAAATCAGAAATAGTAGAGATCAAAAGAGCCCTCAGATCAACTCACCACCCTCCTAAATGTTCCCCAGGGCACCTTCCCCAGATTTGTTCAATCCTGCTCCCTATGACTTTACTAATAGGGCTTTCAGCGACTTCCTTTGGTAGACAGCTCCACGGTGTTGTATTTCTGAAATTTGACAATGGCTATTATTGCTCCTAAAGGGTGAAAATCGGGAATTTTGCTTTTCAGTAATTTTCTCCTCCATTACTAGAAACTCTAGCCCTAAATTTCAGTTGACCCTCTAGGTCACTATTAATCAACCTTATGCATCATTTGAAACTCCAAGACATAATCTTCACCTTTCTAGTCTAGAGTTTTAAATTCCAGAAGTGGGTTTTTTTAACATGAACATAGTAAATACAGCATAGAGTAACATGATACGAGAATATCATATTCTTGACTAGTGCCACTGGTCACTGTCAAACACTGCCAAAGAATTACCCAAGCCTGAGCTTAGAAGACAGGGAATAGGGATCCAAGAAGCTTCTTGGGAATTGATGAGAAATCATGTGGCAATATTCCAGCAAAACACAAATAGATACATAACAAATGAGGCTGAATTCTTCACTCTCTTATTCTCTTTACAAGTTCTTTGGGCAGGAAGCACCCTTCTCCATCTGGTATAGAGACCTCTAAGTTTACTATGTTGTATGCAATTTAGAACATGAAACTACTAGTAAGGTGGATCCATTTAAGCTTTGCCTGAGTAGAATATACATGAAGGTAGCATATATTCCCTGTGATCTTGACACAGTGCCATGCATTCCAGTAGGAACTGGAACTCTTTTGAGTTGTCCCCAGGATTCCCTTCCTCATAGGGGTATCTAGAGAGCTTTTTTCACCTCAAGACTTCAAATATTTTACTTTCATTCTTACACCACATTTCAAGTGTGTTTCATAAGGATAATGTTAAAGGGCTGAGGATTTCTCTGAACCCCATGACCCACCAGGATAATTATTAGGCCATCATACTTGTTGTATGGCTTGTACAGTTGTACAATGGCTTGAAATGGCCATTGTTATAACAAACAGGGACAGAACATGAAGACCCTGTGCCCTCTCCTTCCACCCAGCCTGACTTTTTCAGAGTAATCTCTCACAATCTCCTGAAGATTATGTCATTTCTTCTGCATATTTCTAATGTCTGTATCTATAAAACAAGGAGCCCCCAGGACTAATCTGAAGTGGCTTCAATATGTGGTAACATCATTGTTCACGGTTCTCGTACCTTAGCTCTCAGCTTTGTAGTGACAGAGCAGACTGACCTATTTTTGTTTACACTGCTATAAATACGGTGACCAACTTTTTTGCATGCTCTGAATATGCTTCATTAATGATCAGTGCTGTGTCAGAAGTGAAGAAAAAAGCTTTCTCATAGCCCTATCGAATGTCTGAGTCTGAAATATATTCCAAAGGCATGCCTCAAAGCCTCCACTCAAATACCTGGGCAAAGACATGGACACCTGAAAATAATACAGGATTAGATGAGGGGTGCACATCTGGCCAGAGATTCAGGGGATGATAATTTTCACTGATGCATGAGTTTTGGCTCTTACCCCAGGCAACTGATCTCCTATCAGCTAACCATGAAAATTGGTCACATATGTCTTCTGAACTATTCACTCCCTCAATTTGACAGGGTTCTGCACACAAACATCTCCCCTGACCCTTTTTAGCTTGTCTCACAAATATTTTATCCCAATGATAGAGGGTGACCAAACAATTTAGGGCAGATTAGGATAGAGTTTAGTGGAAAATAGGAAATGTAATGTAATCATATTAAGAAAAGGGGGATTTTAACAGGAAGACGAAAGGAGAGATTTCTTTGCAGGCCTTAGGAAAACTAGGTTGAACTTAAAACCAAAATGATGTTCAAACTGTACGGAACAAACCTGCCTTGGGCATAATTGTCATTCCTGTCTCCAATCTGTGAAATTTTGTAGTATGCCACAAAGGCAACCAAAAGTGTACAGATTGAACAACCATCACTGTAGAGAGCTTAGTCCTTCTGCAAAGCTGGTATAAGCCTTCTCATAAAGGCTAAACCAAAGCCAGACCTGAGGTCAGGAGAACTGAAGCTCAGTTTGGATGGAGCTTTGAGTAACCTGATCAGTGGAAGATGTCCCTGACCACAGCAGGGGGAGCTGGACGAGATGATCTTTAAAGGTCCCTTCCAACCCAAACCATTCTGTGATTGTATAAAGACATCCTATCTTTCTTAAATGACACTTGGCATTTTTCAGAAGCCAAGTTGGTCTAAACACAGCAAGCAATTTATTAGCAGCTGTGTGCTCCTGACTGGCTCATATTATTATTATTATTCACTGTAATAATTCTGTTAGCAAAGATGCAGAGAAGAGGTATGTTAACTCAAGGCTATTTCTGCACACACACATACACAACATTAGAAAGTTAAAGTTATTGTATTTTCTGCAGGAGCCAAGAAAAGTGACTTGAGCACAATGAGCAGAGCCAGGCTAGGCTGAGCCCACAGCAGGACTCTGGGAAAGTTTGCTCCTTTGGTGGCATCTTGGAAGAAGAAGGGTCATGCGTCATTCCCACCAGCCTCAAGCCCCTGTCACTACTACCACAGCCCATTTTTCCTTTCAACAGAGATGGGTCATGTGCAGAAAGAGACGACTGCCCACTCCTGAGAGTGGGATCTACATGATTAGATAGTCACCCTCCTGGCGCAATAAAACATTCTCTCCTATGCCCCAATTGCTGAATACTTCCAGTGTTCAATACTTCCAGTACTTCTGTTGGTCAAAGCCCATACTGATTTTCTGGAAGTAGTTTCATTTGCATTATACTTGTACAAAAACATGATTTATTTTAAATGTCAGGAGTAAATTATAGTTTTACAGATTTTGTAGAAGGTTTTTCTTCCTGACAAAATAAATTATTCTTCCCCCAGAATTACCAGGTTTCCTCAGGTCTTGGTTTTCCTCCTCTTTATTTAGAAAGCCACACATATGAGTACACTAAATATTTATGAATATAATTTATGAGCCCAGTTGTCTGTTTCTTGCCAAAAGTAAGAAGCTGGCCTGTGTGTGGTCTGAAAAATCCTAACTATGACCAGACTGAAACAACAGAGGTGACAGCAACTTCACATTCATTGGGAAAGACGCCCAAAAATTCCATATATGACATAGAAAACATGTCCTAAATAATAAGGAAACATACAGCATCTCTAAGCTAACCAGGCTGTTAATTCAAAATAAAAGGCAGTAAGGGAAGTTAAGCACAAGACATTTGTCAGCAACATTACAAAAGACGTAAGAACTGAAAAAAGTGTACTGTTTTCCTGGCTGAACTGATGTATTTTGCTTTGGTGTATTTGCCTAATAGCTTATTGCTATCTTTAAACAAGTTGATTTGGGCTTCCACTCAAAAATTAATGAGAGTCTCTCCACTGAGTGTATGAGAAACTGGATGAGGCCTCAAGATGGGACACAACACACTCAGGTGACCTCCCGAGATTCTCATTGCAGATGATCCCAAATAGTGTTTTTCATTGATCAACGTACAATTCTTCACAAGCAAATACGTCTTTTATCCTAGGAAAGTACAGCATGATCAGGAACAAGTCACTGGTATTTGCTCTTCACAATAAGAAAAGACATTGAATTAATATCCCAGAAATTACAAATCCAAAGCTTTGCACAGGGTCTTTGCTGTTCTCTTGGATTTATCAGGATAGAATTCCTCCCAACCAACTTTTTTATATGAGTGAAGCTAAGAACTAAAAATATTTTAAAACTAAGTTGAAAGCAATATAAAATATTTGGGGTTTAATTTCAAAATAATCATTCCTGGAAGTTTAACATGGTGAGGGGAGCTGAAGAGGTAATCACAGGGAGTGGACTTTCCTGAAGCAATTATTATCTCATTCCCACTGAATGCGGAATGGGAGAAATGCATTTTGGCATCATGCAGTCCGCCACTTTGCATTTACTAGCTTTGCTTGTCTTTTGAACTGCGCGGTTCCTGCTTTCGTGCCTCTAGTGTACAATTTACAATGTCGATCAAATAACTAGGTTGCTTTTCATGTTCCCCTAGGTGCTGCGTATTAGCCTGTTTTACGAGATTTTGGTGAAGAGCAACATATCCTATAAATTCAGTGTTTCAAATCCACTGGGACTCATGAAGTATCAGTTTGAGGATTCAGAAACTTTGTTAGATATCAAAATTCTCTGCTGTCACATATTGTGCCCCTAATTAAGGGAACTTTCCTGTTTACCTGGTGGTTAAAGAAAATTGCTGATCATAGATCTGCAGCTAAACACATGTTCTTTAGAAAGGCAAATAATTTTCTGAATAATACGTGTGTTTGAAAGCTCCCAAAGTAAATAAAGAGGTCTCTGGGCATTGAGTACTTATCCATAGGAACAAGGAACACCTTCAGGTCTGTCTCTGATAGTCTATGGATCTGTAGCTACTGTAGAGGGATAACCTTCACAGGCTATTAGTTTTGTTTTTGTTAACCCACAGAATTGAACCCATGGGCATATTTAGGTTTTTTCCAGTCTGATCTTCCAGTGGCCCCTCATTCCGCCTACAGGAGTCCAAGTATTCCTAGGGTGAATATGTAATCAATTAGTTATTTTTATGCAGTTTATCTTAATGGAAATTCAATCAAGCATCACAACCTTCTCGAGAACCTATTCTGCACCATTGTGTCAGCCTCTGGAGAAGTCATGAAGTAGTGCCCTTAATGAACTTTATAAAGCACTTACGTGCAGTGCCTACCACTGTAAGCCTTAAAGAGCTCCTTAATTAGTTCTGTAAGAGAGAAGCCAATGCAACAACATCTGTACAGGATTTCAGATCCGGCAGTTCCCTCGTTGCTTTTTACAGGTTGAGAAATGCCAGTTCAGCTGGCCTATCATGCCATCCTAATTTCTCAGTCATTTAACAATGCTCAGAGTTGGTGGGGATGGCTGTTGTTGTTTTCATCTAGACATTAACTTCTTTTAAAATCTACTCCAAGCTTTCTCTTTTAAAAGACCTAGTAAGTCTATCATCTCTGGGTAGTCCAAAAATTTGCTATAAGGGAGAGCAATGCCCTAGGGAAATGCCTGAGAAAGAATTTGCAGATTTAACTGGAAAGGCTCAAGGGAAAAAAGAAAAAACAGAGAAGCTCCAACAGAAGCACCTTCCCATTTGCAGCTATTTGGCTCTGATATTTTTCCTTCCTCTGGCCAATTACATTTTTAGCTAAGTCTGGCGTATAAATGGACCATATAAGCATTGGATCTGATTTACTGAGAAATACAGAATCGTATCAGAGAACCATAGAATGGGTTTGGTTTGAAGGAACCTTAAAGCTCATCCAGTTCCAACCTCCTGCCATGGGCAAGGACACCTTCCACTAGAGCAGGTTACTCTAAGCCTCATCCAACCTGGCCTTGAACGCTGCCAGGGATGGGGCAGCCACAGCTTCTCTGGGCACCCTGTGCCAGCGCCTCACCAGCCTCACAGGGAAGAGTTTCTTCTTAATATCTAATCTAAATCTACCTTCTGTCAGTTTAAAGCCATTCCACCTTGTCCTATCCCTACACGCATATCGTAAAATTCATGGATAACTGTCCTCTCACCTACTTGATGTCCTGTTTCTGTGGGTGCTCAAGGCATGAGAACTTCTTGCTGTATCCCCCCATCTGTGCTGCTCCTCCAGCGCCAGCTATGCTAGGGACCTGGGGCAAGTCTCCCCAGCTGAACCAAGCAGTCTGTGCCATACTGCACCTATGCTTCCTCAAAAGTCAAAAAGCGCCAATATCAACTCAAGCTGCAAAGGTATCTGGTGGGGAGCAGAGCTGGCACTGGTCTTCTTCATACAGGCCGACTGGGACCCTGCATGACCAGTGCCTTAATTTCCTGAGCTCAGCATGTCAGCCTTAAGCCTGAAGGACAACCTGAAATATGAGCAGAAGACATGGGTCACAAGTTTGTACCTGTTCAAACCCACTCATACATCTGTGCTTCACCCTAATCCACAGCTCATTTCAAAACCTGGGGAGGTCATTCATCTCTGAAACACTAGCAAGAGCCACAAGCCACCCTCTGTTCAGTTTTATATCATCTTTCACCCAGAGATCTTTAACCAATTTGCTGGCATTAATTAAGCCTCATAAACTCCTCTGGGAGTTATATAAATGTTCATATACATGCTTTATACCAGATCTTACCTTAAAAGAGTTTTTCTAAGTGCTCATTCCTGCTGACTTGTGCAAGAGCAGCAGTCAGTATGAATATGCTGACATCCTGAAATACCGCTTCTTGCAGGTAAGCCTCAATTTAGTTTTCCACTAAAGTAATATATGGAAAAGCATACACTTAACTATGCACAGTGTAACTTAAATATGTTGCATACGCAAGAGCATACATGAAATAAGACATGTCAACCAAACTATATCAGGCTTTGTAAGACAGCCAGTATACTTGCAAGTAAAATAGACTTTGGACATGATTATAAAATTCATTTTAAATATCATTAAAACTGAATCAATCCTGGCTTTTGGACACTGGGCTGTGGTGGACATTTTGTTAGCCTTTTAACTGACAATTTTAAGCAGAGCACTTCGATTTTCCCACAAAATCCCTTTAAAGCAGTCCATGTCCAGGCAGTTGAGCTGATGCTGTGCATTGTTATGGCGATGATCTAATTTTAACTCCTGGATTAATCTGCCACTCTTCAGAGGTGGGGCTTCTGAAGTCCCTTTGCTTATTCCTGTAAAACACAGGTGATACTTTTGGCATTGCTGCAAGACCGTCTTTCTGCATTGCTGAGTAGACATCCAGGCTTGAAATGAAATGTTTTCTTTTTCCTTGAACACAAGAGTTGCTGAAGTTTCAGTTCTGACTACTCATCATTTTGTCATTGGCTTTACAAGGACCAGGATTTCCCTTGGACCAAAGGTACTCCATTGACAGACCCTTGGGCATAAATGGACCACTTCTAAAGCAGTATATGAAAAGCCAATCTGTCATGCAAACACTTTAATTCTTTCTGCAGACACCCTGGAAAATCATTACAGGTAAATATTCAGAAAATTGTTGAAAGCCATTTCCCTTAGCCGCTGAGAAAGTTAGGTTCAATAAAAAGCTGAAGTTATGTCAGCACTGCTCAGTTAGGGGCTATATTGAGGTCTCATCACAACATTGAAGGTCTGTTTCTTATATGTGTCTAAACTGTGGTCCAATTTGTGGGTGTCCTGATTTGATGGACACTTTATGTTTAGTGGCACATACATCACCTGTGCATTGAATAGCCCAGTCTGGAGGGCAGGAGTGGACTTCACAGCATGACCCTAGCACAAATTTCCACTCTGCTTATGCTCAAGCCACAATGTCTCTTAATTTCTTCTTGTGCATCTGCCTTAATCTTAAAATGTCACAAGCCCTCTGCACAGCCGTGGGGTATTTAAGGATTTTGTCAGTGCTAAGATATGCAAGAAAACTCCTGCATGAGAATTAATAAAGTTTGAGTGTAAACTTGCCAAGTGCCCAGCTTTAGCTCCATAACAATGGAGTTTGGGGTTATTTTAGGCTTCATGAACCTTGCAACACCAGAACTGTAGGCATGAGGCAGAAAAACACAAGTCCTAAACAGAGAGAGGAACCCGCAGAGCTATTTTAAAAGTGCTCCTGCCACAACAGCTAAGGCCCCTAGGTACAGCCATCTGCCTCTTTTTTCCTTTCCCCTTTGCTATACTTCCCCTCCCAGATGTTTTTCATCATCTTAGGTATCAATTCAGGCATTCGTGTAACTGATCCTAAGAAGTGTGCTGCATGTGATTAGCATCAAGTCATCAAAGAACAAAGAAATGCAATTAATCCCTGTTTAAATAAAGAACAGATTAGATCAGATTAAACATATTAGCTATGGGCAAACCTCAGATGGTTTGGAGACAGGACTTGGGCTGGAAAAGTGGTGGGGAATGCCAGTATAACCCGGATCCTATCCAAACTTTCTGATGGTTCCATCCAAGAAGGCTGGAAAGCGCAAGGAAAGCTTTCCTGTATGACAGTTTACACTTCCTGTTCTCCAATTCAGTCAGAAAAAAAACAGATGTTCTTACGGTATGTTGACTTCTGGCACCAACACCTCTGATCCTGCTCAAAACAAGAAAATATTAAGGATAAAGTGCTTACTTACAAAGTCGGGGGTTAGTTAAAAGGTGTTGCTGTAATTGATTTTGGTTGGTTGGCTAGTTTTGTTATGGGCTGAACTGTTTTCTAGACTTTCTGGTAGAAACAATAACCACCATTCTGTTATCCCATTGATATTCGTGATATTGCATGTGCACTGAACAAAGCATTTTGAACATCCCATCTTCAAAAAAAGAAGTCCTATTTTTTTTTTAATGAGGGCTTAACTGTCAGCATTCTGATTTCAACAATATTTTTGTCAACATCTGAAACAGGAACATTTTGACCAACCAATAAAAGTGACTGCAAATCTTAGTGAAAGACTTTTCCCTAGCAGCTTGCAGATCTGGCCTGATCTGTCACCGAGAATGGGCTTAAGATCATCTCTGAGGGTTTGAGTATCTAAGTGTATGAATTCCATATGCACCAATATCTGAGTTTGAATATACAGATTTTGTATGCAGGTATGTGTTCCTCAGTTGCTGATTTGTCAGGAATTAACATGTCATTGGTCCTCCCAGGTACATTCAGACACAGAGCTGGCAGCTCAATTGCCTCACACTATTTTTTTCCTTCAAGTTTCCTTACTTCTCTCCCAGTTCTGGGTTCAGCCTCCTCATGTGGGCATAAGCATCCTGTTTGTAGAGTTGAAAATAGATATTTTTTCCTCCCAGGTTGGCAGATCTCTATGAAACCTGAGAGCAACTCTAGTGCATCACCATTTGCCTTAACCCTCAAATGTCAGAAGTGTTCTGCACATCTACAGGGCTTTTAGAGGCCTTGCCAATACCAAGACATACAGCCACAACATTGCAGGATCTGCACCAGTATTTTTAAAGTGGGCCTGAAACCTAAGCTTTTAAGCAGCATACCCTAAGGTTCCTTTGTTCATCAGAACCAATCATCTTCACTTTAATTCACAAATTTCTACTATTTCTACATGTAGAATAGAATTCCACAATGAACTTCATAACCATCAAAAAAAAAATTCAGAAGTCTTTCTGGGAAGATAGGGCATAGGACAGACAGGTGGGGGACTGGACAGACTCTTAGCGCTCTTCTTTGAAACCACTGTCTCGGGAAAGAAAAAAAAATCCCTCAGTGCCAGAATCATGATGTGGATTCAGAAATTTCCATTTAAGAACGGTCACTCCAAAAAATGCATTTATAGCAATATTAAATATTAAATATTTAAAACATATTTGTAGCAAGCAGAGGCTGTTGGGGATTAGAAGTATATACATGCATCATGAGGTAATTCTTTCACACATCCATGACTATTTTCACAGTCTATACTTTGAATAAGTGTGATCGGAGGCCTCTTAGTCTGGCCTCTTCTGTCGGACTGCAAAGTAGCCATTCAGTACACACTGTAATTTGCTGTCACTGGAGTAGAGTCACCATTAAATCAGACATATGAGGCCAGATCCTCATCTGGTGTGAAGCAGATCCACAGAAGTCATCTTACTGCATCTGAAGACCTGATCTGTGTTAAGTACACTGGTAAAGTTTCAGCCATTGGCAAAAGTGATTTCTCACCTGTTTCCTAAGTATTTATTATTCATGGGTGGATTTCAACCCCTTTCACAGTGACTAGCACTCTCCTCAAGAAAAAGCCCTCCTGAGATCTCTGGTATACGTGGAAAATAAGAAAAGGGCTCAGCAGGATCTTCAGTGCTAAAGAAGCGAATGCCTCAGAGCTCTCAAATCCTAGTCCTCTTGCAAACTGAAAAAAGCTCCATCTCTTGCCCAAAACCTTCCCTCAGAAACTTTTAAAAATATGGTTTGTCAAACATTTTGGATTTTATTTCTAATGAAATGCTAATAAAAATATGGAGCGGTGATTTATTTTGTGGTGCTACACTCAAAGAGTGAGAATACTTGGTAGCTGTGTTCAAGATGAATTGCTGGGAAATGGCTTTAAAATCTGTCCTGTCCTTTACCTGTTTAGATTTATACCACCTCACATGTTAACAGCCCTTAGGTGACTTCTTAATGCCAAATGTAAATACAAAAACAAGAAGAAAATGTTCCCCTTGCATTTATATTTACCTTTCCTGGCAGAAGGCCACTTCTGTCACTCAGAACTCAGACTGCTCTCCTTTTAATTTGGCAACAACCCCATGGCTGCTGTTAATAGTATTATTGGTGTTGGAGGTAAGCCAGACACCATACTTTTCTAACCAATTTGTCCAATAAAATGGATTATTTTGTTAGTTAATCTGTCACTTCTTGAAAAGAGAAATCTTTAAAAGCATTTTTACAAATATTCTTGGTTTATGCCTTATACTTTCCCATCACCCTGCATCAATACCAAAGCTTTTACAGGCACTAATTAAGTTTTGGTATATTCAAAGAAAAAAAAAGTAATTGCATTGAGCAGAATCTTCATTTTGACACACTTTTTTCCTCCAATGTTTAAAAAAAATGTGTTTCAGCTCTGTGGTGATAACTTCTCTTGTCTTACTCCTACGGCCTTTTTCCCCCACAACACACCAGCCTTTTCTGTGTAAAAATGGAACAAGACACAGTAAAACTAACACAGCTGGATTCTCTACAGGCATGCACCCTGTGTCCCTGTCCTTGCAGTAACTCCAGATCTTTGCCTTGACCCTCACCACCGATTCTCTTCCTTTCCTTTCCTTTCCTTTCCTTTCCTTTCCTTTCCTTTCCTTTCCTTTCCTTTCCTTTCCTTTCCTTTCCTTTCCTTTCCTTTCCTCTCCTTTCCTCTCTTCTCCTTTCCCTTTCCCTTTCCAACTCTTTCCTTTCTCTTTCCTTTCCCTTTTCCTTTTCCTTTCCTTTCTTTTCCTTTCCTTTCCTTTCCTTTCCTTTCCTTTCCTTTCCTTTCCTTTCCTTTCCTCTCCTTTCTTCTCCTTTCCCTTTCCCTTTCCAACTCTTTCCCTTTCTCTTTCATTTCCCTTTTCCTTTTCCTTTTCCTTTTCCTTTTCCTTTTCCTTTCCTTTCCTTTCATTCCCTTTCCTTTCCTGTCCTTTCTCTTTCCTTTCACTTCCCTGAGCAAATGGCTGGCTCCAAATAGGCATATGTGGCTGAGCAGCCCATAGAGGTGTATGTTTGATGAGCTGGAACACTGAGCAAGGCTAAATGTTTGAACACACTGTACAGATTTCCATCCCTGCACTGTTTTTCCTTCTTTGCACATCTATCAGCTTTCAGAGGTTTAAGAGCTCACGTCTGAGAGTGCGTCTGTTCTGCCTAGAGATGTTGAAAGTGGCCAGCAGGTTCAGCAGTTACTGCAGGTGGGCTGGCAGATGAGTGGATACCCCAGAAGAACAGGCTGGGATATCACCTTCTCTTAAAGAGGAGCTGGAAGACACAGGGCAGAGAGCAACACATGAAAATCTTCATAACCAGTGGCAATAAAAGTGTTCATATACAAAAATCAGATTGATAAAACATGTTATATTTTAACAACAATCCTGCAAGCAAACGCAAAGACCACCATCACCTCGGAAGTATTCGTTATTTCCTGTTCAGGGATGCAAAAGAAATAGAGCCAGATTGTGTGACAAACACTGTATGTTCATTGACAATCTGGTGTTGCCTTTAATACAGCTTAAATCAGAAGCAGAGTAAACAGGGCTGCAAGGAGGCGTTGGACATAAACTGCGTAATCCTATCTGGCCCTGGAAACTGTACTTTCAGCAGGGCAACCTTAAGTACCTACTGTGTCATTCCCATAGGGATTCAGGTGGTTGAGTGCATTTCTGCACTGTATTTGGGTCTTGAATATTTTGTAAGTGGAATGTGGGCAATTTTATGGAGTTTGGATTAACTACTTTTGTTTTCTCTAACTGTAATCATCCGTTTGCCAACACTGGTTTCGTCAGTGTTGCTTACCCCGGGGCGAGCCCACAGCCCAGGGCAGTGTGATGGGGGCTCAGCCCTCTGCCCACTACCAGGGCCCTTGGGCACACAGAACTGCTGGCAGCTGCCTACTGCCCACATGTGCCTCTGTGCAGAAAGGGTTGTGCAGGTGAAGGAGGCAGCAGTGCACAGCCAGGTGCCTACTCTGCATTAAAGGCGCCCACACGAGCTGTGGTGTGATGACAGCAACACTGAGCTCCGCTCCACAGCTCAGCACAGCTTGGCCAGCCACATCAGCATCGTGCCATGCCCGGCTGATATCCGCTAAAATCTGGTTTGCCTGAGAGCTGCTTCTCCTCTGTAGCTGCATGAGTCCCTGAGGGCGGGCTATTTAACTTGGCCTGCCAAAAATTCAAACCAAAGTCTATTTCCTCTCGTGTTTAGGAGCATAAACAATGACAATTTATATCTGACATCTCTTAACGCAAGGAAAGGCTTTATATAAACACGCGTTCGCTGTCTTCTGGTTTCTTTCTTAACCAAACCCTTTAGAAAGTGTACACACACTTCATAATGATAGAAGCAACATTTTCCTACTGCTACATACCAGATAAGTGCTTGGCATAGCATTTCATTCCAGCTTCAAATCCCCTGCGCAAGGCAAGGCTGAAGCCCAGGCTCAATACATGCTGCCCCTGATGAGATGTGCCTGGAGTCCGAAGATGGAGGTTGTTTATGAGCCCTGAATCCTTGCACCTGGTCTCCTGGTCCGCCATCCCCACCCCAGCACAACTCTCCAGCATGGCTGGAAGAGACCCTCTGTGCTCTGCGCTCCTTGGAAAACATCCTCCGTTTGACGAAACTCAAGTATTTTATTAAGGAGGCTCAAATGGAGGCTCTGCAGTTTCTAAAAGCACAGTGTTAGCCATTTATTGCCAAACAGTGCAATCCTTACAGCACTCAGCGCTGTGAGAAGTCCTGGAGGTAGTGCTCTGCTTTATACAGGGAAACACTATGGTCTTGGGCTGTGCTACACGTGGCTTTGCTCACCTGTCCATTCCTAAGCAGTCCGGGATTTACCAGACCGGTCCCCCTGAACCTTCTTACTAGAACACATACTCATCAGATGACTTGAAGTAACTAATTGACAGAGCTTCTTTTAAAGCTTTCGGGGGGATCTCTGTTTCTGAAACATATATAAATATATAACAGAAACATCAGTGAGCAATTTACTGGAATTGGAGGCTCAGCTGTTTTCTAACCTGTAAGTAGACTACAGAAGCCATTACTTTGATGACCCTTGTGTTTTCCAAACCATGTACCACTTTGTACACACTTATGTGCTCACACTGCGGACACCTCAAGAGCCCCAGAAAGAATAGGGGATCAGCAAGGAGCAGAGACTTTGGCTGAACCCTGTCTGCATACATGTACAGGCACTGCAATCAGATTTGCCCAGAAACACCCTGAAGCAAGGACTAAGTTACTACCAAAACGCCTATCAGTCAGCTTCAGGATGGAAAAGTAGTTCTCAGGACAAGTGGCTTCACACTACCTATTTACTGGACAGCAATGAGTCCATTGCAGTGCAGGAAGGTGGAAAGAAGTAACCTGAAGAAAGCCTGAGTAACCTGCCCAAGAACAAGAGATGCATCTCTTCTAAGAAATGGTACTCAAGCTTGTGTCACTTCCCACACACTGCAGGTAGCCAAATACCACTAGGGAACTGCAACCACAAAACCTCAGATTATAGCCAGCCTGTGTTTAGGCAGGATTTATAGGATATCTAGTTTGCTAAGTGGCTTCTAACGGGCTTTGGGGGCTTCTGTCCTGAGCCTGACAACAGAATTGTGGACAAGGGGCTGCAAACCTCAAAGGATCACCAGCCTGACAGCAGCTCAGACTGCCGCTATCATAAAAGGAAGAGCTTAGGAGCCACTGCTGGTGGTGACAGAGCCACATAAATTTTGAAATTAATGCTTGGAAGCAGACAAGTCCTTCCCAAGAGATCGGGAAATGCACAAGGATGCAAGAATACAAAGTTCAGACTGGTTTTTTCAAATCCCAGAAGTCTTATACATCAGCACTGAAATGGTATCAACACTAATAGGTATACCAGCACATTTTCTCAAGCCTAAAAATCAAACACTGGTGTTGCATAATAACAAGCATTAGTTTTGCCATCTTCACCTGCCAGCTGCTCCTTCAGGTTTGCTATTTTGCCCACACTGACAAAGACCCCACAGATAGGCTCCTGGGCATCATTTCCCACCTCAGACTTGCTAAGTAGTACCCTCGCTCCATCCAGGCCTGTCACACCCTCTGTTGGATCAGCCCCAAACATCTCCAAGCTGCTCAAAAGCCTTGCTTTAAGCCCCATTTCTGCACTTTTCCTCCCAACTTACCAGCTCCTTCCCAGCTGCTGGTGCCTTAACCCATTCACTTCCTTGCTGAGCTTTAAAACCCTATTATTGGAGAGAAGAAGGAGGGGGGTGTCTCTGTCTGTACTATGTGTTAATAAAAATCCTTGCAACACAGGCCCAGTTTTATACTCTGTATTTCTTGTGTACACAAGGATCTGAAATGAGGGCATGGAACAGCCTGATCTGTACAAATCTGAATGCTGGGGGAGGAATTTGGTGTAAATTATTTCCTTCTGAACATAAAACTCAACAAGGGACTGCAGCATCTTCCATACGAAGACAGGCTGAGAAAGTTGGGGCTGTTCAGCCTGGAGAAGAGAAGGCTGCATGGGGACCTAATAGCAGCCTTCCAGTACCTGAAGGGGGCCTATAGGGATGCTGGGGAGGGACTCTTCATTAGGGTCTGTAGTGACAGGACAAGGGGTAACGGGTTCAGACTTAACCAGGGGAAGTTTAGATTGGATATAAGGAAGAAATTCTTTACTGCAAGGGTGGTGAGGCACTGGAATGGGTTGCCCAGGGAGGTTGTGAGTGCTCCATCCCTGGAGGCGTTCAAGGCCAGGTTGGACAGAGCCTTGGATGACATGGTTTAGTGGGAGGTGACCCTGCCCATGGCAGGAGGTTGGAACTTGATGATCTTAAGGTCCTTTCCAACCCTAACTGTTCTATGATTCTACGATTCTTCAAGAGAAATCTGCAGATGTCCTTAGGCACCTTTAGCTCTACCAAGCCATGCCATATCCCTGGTGGTGCAGGGTTTGTCTTGTATTTAGCAAAAGCCTTAAAAATCACTCCTGTTGTAGGCAGAGGTTTATACACTACATGTAGGCATGGCTGCAGCAAAGTTGTCTCACACACACAAGGTTAATCCATCTCACTTTCAGAAGGCTGCTGTGGTCAGCCCCAATATCCTGCCTTACGCAATGGGTCTAGCAATCCTTCTGATGTTTATACTTAGAAGCATGAAGGGCTCCAAGCAGAATGGAAAGGAAGTGCTCCAGGTTCTGAGTCTCACTTCAACCTTTGAGACCATTAAAACAAATGAAGATAAAATAAATGAAATAATGAAGTGAAATAAAGTGAAGTGAAATGAAATTAAATGAAATAAAATTAAATTAAAAACTAAAATATATAAAAATAATAAAAATAATAAAAATGAAAATAAAACTAAATAAAATAAAATAAAATACAATACAATAAAATCAAATCAAATCGTTTTGGGCAAATATCCCACAGTGAACCCAAAGTAAAAGTATACATGGCTCAGTGTTTCAGCTTGGAGGTCTCTATCCTCACATTACACTAAATAGCTTTAGTATTAAGTATTTCTAATGTATTATCATTCGTAAACATCTGGACAATCTGGCAATTGTGGCAGGGTTGGGATTTGAATCACAGGCTAATAAAATCTGCGGTGAAACCTGTACACCAAACATACGAAGTCTGACAGAGGTATTATTTCTGTGTGCCACGGATGTGCTAGCTTCAACCTCACACAGGCCACACAGTGAAGGAGTTGGGAAGAAACAGCTGGGGCTTGGCAAGCCTCTTTCAAATGAGATTTGTGAGAGATGCTTACAGGAGACAAGTACGTGTCATTGCACCGAGGGAGGTGTCAGTGAGACTCAGCAGCAGAGCACACTTCCAGCCTTCACACTCTGTCTTCTGAGGGTGTACCTCCTTCTGCCTTAAGATTTTGGCTTCCATTGCCTGTGAAGGGGCCCAACAGTTTTGCTTTTCTGATGTTGTCCCTGGCTTCAACATCTCTGTGTTTTGTTGCTCTTCCAGTGAATAAAAAATAACCCTGAGCTGCCTTTGGCAGCCCTGCATGGGGCAGGCGTTTGTAGTGAGAAGACTGTTTTCCAAAGCAAGCAAAAGTGTAACATTTGACATGGGATCTGGTTTTGCAAGGTCTTTAGTCTGGACTAGAAAAGACTGTGCACGTACCTATGCATGACCCATCGGTATCATATGTTGCTTTACCCTAAAACAGGCAGGAGTCCATCCTCTCTCTGCATGGGCAGCAGAATTTTTATGAAACACCCTGACACCTCTCGGTTTCTGAAGTGTTTTTCATACTGGCTACCTCCTGCCAGCAGTCATTAAAAATCCCTTCCCAGTCCCTGGCTGTCCACGGCACTTCCCAAGCCACTCTGCTCATGTGTTGGCAGTTGAGACAGCTCAGCTCCCGTCAACTGCAACTGGTCATAGAGAAGCAGCACATCCATCTTTCTGTCTACTCCCAGGAAGAAAATCCATGTCATCCCCCGCTTCCTTCCCTAGAAGGCCACATGAAGAGAAAAAACTAGGAAAAAAAAAGAAAAAACCAAAACCAAATGTGTCTCAAAAAGTTGACTTTTTAACTTCCTTCCACGCCTCCTCAACCTTCCTTCCTCCTTCCTTCCTTCTTCCTTCCTTCATCCATTTTTCCATTCCTCTTTTCTTTCCTTCATTATTTTTTCTCCCCAGTCTTCTCTGAAAAAACAGCAGAAAAAAGGAAATTCAAGAGACAGAAAAGGACAAACGAGAGAAAACTGACTATGAAAAGCTAAATGGCAAACAATGAAACTTTACCAAGTTGTAGGGAAGGTGAGTGAAAATCCTGAAGTACTTTGTTAACAGATTTGAAAACTGAACATTTTAAAAAGATAACAAAAAGGTATTTTCACCTTAAATAATCTCTATCTATTTTATAACCAGCTCTAACTCCACACCTGTACAAAATATGTACGTTTGGTAGAAGATTATTAGTTCAAACCCAGACGCTGGGAAGGCTTGTACAGCATCTTCCTCCTCTTTAAAGTTTTGAAGACAATAGATCTGCGTGCCTCATGACACTAACAAATTGTCTGTAGTTTACTTAGGGAAGATTTCAGTTTAGTGGATTGATAATTTTTAACCACCCTGCTACAAGACTGACCTTATTTGTGGGCAAATTAGACAGTTGTTGCCCTGGGTATCAGAGTACTTCTTTTAGCTTAATGGGCAGACAAAACAGTTGGTGTAGGCTGCTCTATGTACTCAGTGACAGAGTGGCATTGGATATTTAACCATGGGGCAAAAAAAAAAAATAAGTCAGTTCTGTAAAGTGAACAATTTCATTTTTTTACTGATTTTTATGACCTAAAAGGTAATACTTTATCTAAAAGCTTTCTAAGAAGATACTGGGGGGAAAAAAAAGAAAAAAGAAAAGAAAAAGCACCAAAAAGAAAAAAAATACACATTATTTTTCATTTTTTTGAGAAGGAAATGTCATGTTTCTTGACTTTCCATTGAATTAATTTTGGGCTTTTGGCTTCCAGCCGACAACATGCCCATATAGCCCTCCCATCTTTCCCAACATTTCATGAACAATGCATCACCAGTTGCCCCAGAAGAGCAAAAGCTGGTGCAGTCAATTGTGCTCTTCTCTCAGGGCCAGAAAGAGTAAAAGGTCACTTCCAACTGTCAGGGATTGAAGTTTCAAAACTGATCCTCACCTGCACATCCATCTAGCCAGCACTGATCTGAGGAGTAATCATCATTCACATTGTGGGTCATCAATTGTTACATCTTATTTGGAGAGCTATGATGGTATCTAACACTATGAAAAGCTACATCCCTGCCCCAAAGAGTGCTAATCTTAGGAAGGAAGAGTCTGAGTGACAATTGCAGACTGGTACAAAGGCAAGGAAAGGATTTATTCCAAGTAAAGACCACAAGATTTTTTGACAGTGCTGTGCCTCAGCCGCAGGAGCTGAGATTTCAGGTTAAAGAAGGCATGGAAAGGGAAATTTGAAAGTAATTTTTGCATCATTTTGGTAGCTGGGTGAGGCCTACTGGCTGTTCAAGGCAGAAATGCAATGACCTAAAAACTGTGGGACTGTGGGGAAGGATAGCGTCCTGACAGGTAGTAGGCAGAGGTGAGAGCCAGAGAGGATGAGCTGCAAGGGGACAAATACACCGTGAAGAAGGGGCATGACTGAAAATGTGAATGATGATGAATCAGGACATAAAATGTCTTGCTTTCATTTAAGCCCAGGGTTTAACAAAGGGCCTATAAGGTGCTGGAGATGACAGCATTTCACTGGAAACATTAAAACCAGAATCTGGATCATTTACTCTCATTAAAGATTTGCTGGCCCTTTTTTACCTTTCGATCCAGGCAACTCCAGTTTAGGTTTCTTTCTACTTTCTTACAATTCACCTCATCATTCCACCTACAGCATTTGCTTCTAGGAATACTGTTGTGTAGACACTGTGGCAGCATGCAACCTCGAATCAGTATAAAGTGATAAACAATAAGCCAGCTCTATAGCTCTGGCTCTGTATGTATCTCTCTCTGTCTAGACCCATCCAGATAGCTACATGTATACAAATTTTGTTAGATTATCAAAGGTGTCATCACAGCCCTGATCAAGGTAAGACTGTAGCAGGGGAATGGAAGAAAGGGTAAAAGACAGTAAGGGAAATACACCTTCCTTTGCCTTGCATAGGGCTGAAGCTGAAATGGCCTTGAGTGGTTATTACACAGCAGTTCAAGTTGATTTGTTCTGCCTGTGAGTTTTGATTTGGAAATACAGCAAGCCTGAGGAAAGGGATATGAAGTGACCTGTAGCAGGGACTTATATTTTTCCTTCTCCAGTGGATGTCCCTGCACACCTGCTCACAGCGTAATAGTGCAATAAATCGAGTGCATATCTATATCCACAAAGGGTCAAACTCTGCTCAGAATTACACCCGTGTAAATCCCCAATAACTCCACCGGCCTCACCGGAGTTATTTGGCACAGATTTACACTTGTGTAACTGAGAGCTGGGTTTAAGCTACAGTCTGAGAAGTGTTTCACCTTCAGGGTAAAAAAAATGCTACTAATGTCAGTTGTTGTTACACTTAAAATAACCAGAAGAAATTTCACCTGGATGGGGTCCATCCCCAATCCATGACATTTGCATGAACCCTTTTCCCTTGTTTCTGGTGTGCATGGAAGAATGTAAAATTTTAATTCACATGGCATCCATGCTTTTTGTTTTGGAAGGACTACTATGCCTTAGATCAATCATTAAGAAAAGGTGTCTATATTGATAACACATTTGTCTTTGAGATGCTACAGGATGTTCCAAGCCAGATTTCCTTTGAAGCCAGGCACTGGTTTTATTATCAAAGCATGAAAAATAGTTCACATTCATGACATCAAATGCAGCCAACACACGACGCTGAGGGCTAAAGTGAGACTCCAGCTACATCATGTAAATCCAGAAGAGCTCTAGCCACTTGCACTCCAATTACTGTGATGCAGCTGGCCTCAGCACAGGTCCCATAGCACAGGTCCTGCTGCACTGCTGACATGAAGCAAAGAAACCGCACCGGTCACCCTTCAGGCACAGGGCAGGCTGCCACGCTGTGACCCACACAGGTAAGAAGGAGAGGTGTAAGGATCAAAAAATATAGGTTGTCAGTTGTGACCTTTGCATTCATCGATCCCAAATTGAGCTGAATTCCTTTAAAATATCTGAGCCATCAGTGATGATGTCAGAAGGCTTCTGGCTCTAGGGATTCAAAGAATAATTTTTCTGGGGTCTCCCTACCTCCTTCTGGCTCCATGGTGGAGATAAGAGAGGGAATGATCTGACACACATTCCTGCCAAACAGCTAAGTTTCATTAAGATACAGCAGAAAGGTATGTGAGTTTGCTTTGCAGCCCTGTTAGAGCTTACAGTTATCCACAGACCAGCTTTAGCTAGAAATACAAACTTTGTTCTTCGAATAACCTCAGCTTGAACTGAGTCCTGGAAGGACTATCTTTGAGTTAAAGTAATACGAAGCAATAAAGCTCCCTGAGAACAGAAGACTGCCAAAGTTTAAGTGGTATATTTTATGATCTGGATTATTGTCCATTGGGGGACTCAGATGAAAACACAGACTCATTTCATTTAGGTCTCTAGTTTTGATTTGAACCATGGTCCAAATTTCTAATAAAAATCCTCGAAGAGAAAAGCTAGTGCTTTATCCACTACATACCAAGCCTTGTTGGCCCTTTTCTAAAAACAAAATCACAGTAATCCAAGGTCAAATAATACATGTGCAACAACTTGGATATTCCACAGAATTTTAGCTTCCACCATTTCATCTCTTTCAATAGCACAAACCACATACAAAGTGATGTACGGTGGTGTATATCAGATGTGATAACAATGATTATGCAAATCATCTGCAACAATAAGAACAAGAAGAAAAATGTCTTGGGTACCTCTGTAGAAAGGCAATATTTCCACAAATGATTTTGTGCAATAAATCTTCACTATTTCTTCAGTTCGTCCTGGGAAGCAGTCAGTACAGCCAGCATATTCAATTCTGTCAGAGGAGACACAGAAGTACATGTGAAAAGATGTGTACCACACAGATCAGTGTCTGCATCTCAGGAAGATAGTCATATTAGCAAGTGATCAAAAGTATGTTTATTGTTTTTCTCCTCAAGGGAATGAGATTTAAATGGCCTGGTTTCTGTAAGCAGCACGGGAACAAAAAAAAATCTCTAAATAAAATTGACTACAGCCAGCTACATTCTCTCATTCAAGATGACAAATGGTCTGACTTTTCTGAAAGGTCATTAGTCAAACTCAATTGTAAAATATTCAATTCAGGAGAAAAAAAATCTTTAAATGAAAGCCCAAGCTCTACAGAGCACTAAACAAGAAAACTCTAGCAACATGTTTTCTCTCACTTAGTCCTATTTTAAACTAAACTAAACTAAACTAAACTAAACTAAACTAAACTAAACTAAACTAAACTATATGTTATATCTGAGCCAGGAGAAGAGAAATAACTGGTTTTTCCTCTGGCAAGAGTCAAATAATCCAGAGAAGCCAGGTCTGTCTTTGCAGTTAGCCTACGCAGAAATGTAGCAGAACATAAAGAAGAATCAGAGATAGTCTGAAATACAGAATACTCAGAAATAAAGTGCAGGAAAGCCACAGAAGAGAGAAGCAGAAGCTCCTTGTCTTGACACAGCACCTTGCAATGCAAGAGAAAGAAGAACTGGTTCTCCCATAAATGTTTTGATTTCGACCAGTATGCTATTGACACAGATTCACGTCAGCTTACAGGTCCTGGCCTGCTTTCATGGCCACTCTCCGTTACAGGTGATGAGCAAAAGATGTTTCTCATCCTCTGAGAAACTAAAAAGTTTCAAAACTGTTCTCACCCTACTAAGAGAGGCAGAAGACAGCTTCCCATCTTCCCCCTCTTTCTGTGCTTGCAAGTAATGCCACAGCAGACTACCGATTCACATACTCTCCCAGAATCCCAAAATCTCAGACTCGATGTCCTGCTTGAAGACCTCAGTCATTTGTTTGAAGTGAAACTGCCTACAGTGGAGAGACCAGGAAACACTCTTTACCAAATGCTTTAGATATAGGACCACTCATTTATCTGAGGTGCCAGAAAAGCCCTCTAGATTACTGGGTGCTCTGTCTTCGCTTTTTCCCACTTTTTGTGCAGAAATCCTGGCCTGAATCTGATGTTTGTCTCTCAGCGACAGTTTTACAAAACAGGAACACATTTGAAAATCCTCATTGTCCACCCCAAAATGCATTCTGCTCTGCCAAAAAAATACCAGACTTCTTGTGGCTGAGATTCGTTACCCAGCACTTACTGTTTTGTTTCACTGTCATGACTGGAAAACTGATCCTTGAGAAGCACTGAGAACACAATGTAAGATATACTATTCTAGTGAAAGTTTTAACTAGTCCATCATTTGTGCATCTATATTAAGCTAATGGAATCTACAGTCCACAGGGCAAATGCCCTTAGACCTGCATCGACAATTGGTTTGACACATAAAAAAAGAATTAGGAAGAACTGGACTCAGCAGTATCAGAATACTCACATTCTTTTTTCTGAAAGGTACCTGTAATCTATTCTTCAGTTAATGCTTCAGACTACACGGATTTCTCAAGCAGGCTGGGAACCTAAAACACATATGAAGGCCTTAAAGCTGAGCATTTTGAATCACACTCACTAATGTGTCTGGATTAATAGGATTAAATTAACCCATCCTACCAAAAAGGCAAGAACATAATTCTGTGTAGGAAACAGAAGGCCTGAAGTGCAAAAAATCCACTTACACATCTTGAATATGAGCTGCATTATCTCAACGTGACTCCTGTTTGAAGAGATTTGTGGCCATTAGGTCTGCATGAGCACAGTAATTCATTATTCATAATTTGTATTTACCATTCTCCCATCTTCATTACCTTACCCAGTAAGGAGGCAAAGACTGGCTATGTGGCCAGTCACAAATAATATACAGTAAAGAGGTCATGAATAAACTCTAGTCTGAAAATTATTGATCCAAATTTTCTGGCAAAAGCTTATGAATACTGAATACAAACATTGCTAATAAGACTGGCTGGTTCATGCAGGATTCTCTCAAGCCAAGTAGTTTTATTAATATATGTATGATTAAAAATTTATATAAAAAATATATTTAAACTGTCAGATTTATAAAAGTCAGACAAATCCTCCATTTTTCTGTTCACAACCTCTCTAAATCCCTTTGCGGAAGATCCCAGACCTCAACTGCATTCCTCAAGGATTTACAGGGCACCAGAGGAACAGCAGTCAGCTCCAAATGAATATGTGCATTCAGAAGTATATGGAGGCTTTTCCAGCTTTCCAGGTACTTCACTCAAATTGATCTTCCTGAAGACACTGGATATATTTGCAAGTGCAATTTTAACCACTGCTCCACTCTGCCGCTTTTCAGCACATCCTTTGTGTCTTGTTGATGGGAATAACTGCCATGTAACCAGAGGTGAGAGGAAGAGCAGCTGGAATATGATGGGATGAAGCCCTCAGTGATATGGAATATCACTAGTGAGGAATATGATGCAGATGAGGTCCTCAGTGATAAAGTTTAGTGGTGTTCTTGGCAGTCTTGGGGTAATGGTGAGACTTAATGAACTTAAAGATCTTTTCCAGCCTAGTTGATTCTATGATTCTATAATATTGGAGAGAATCCACAAAATCAAGCTGAAAAATGCCCATGTACTTAAGAAGATTTATTTCTCCTGGAATAACATGAGCTAAAACTGTGGATCAGATTCTGATTTTAGCTACTGTGGTGTTAATCTGAATTACCAGCACTGATTTTGGCAGAGCTACCCTGGATGTAAAGCCTGATTCAAAGGTTGCCTCTGATTTACTCTGAGCTTGTAACAGCTGGTTTATTCTAGCATAAGAATTTAGCCTAGAAATAAATAACAATGCTTTTATCAACACTGCATTATTAAATGCTTTGTACTAACTTGCATAATGCTTAAAAAAGTTTGTTTTCTCCTTTCCGATTGTTTAATTCATGTTTATGTCCTGCTCCAACTCTAACTGAGAAGCAAATTTCATTCACCCTTTCTGCCATGCTCCCTTCATTTCCTGTAACATTTGTAAGATGTGAACACAAAGGAAAGCGCTACAAGAAAAACGTGGAAAAAACAGTACAGCACAAATGCATCACTACAGAATAAACAACAGACCACAAATTATTTTCCCTTCTCCTTTGCATTCTACCCTGTGTTTTATCTGGGATAAGTTATTATTCATATTGTGTAACATGTTTTATTATTCTCTGGTACGGAATGAAAATGTATTCAGACATGGATGCTGAGGAAAAACATGTGGTTAGTATGTTGTCAAGATTTGCCTTGCTAAGTAAAAATGACATTGTTATTGTACACAGATTTTTAGCTGAATATTTACATAGATAACAAGATGAGCTGGGTGCACCTGTTTTCTAAGCAGTTCAATATGAATTAGATCAGTGGGATATGATTTATTTGGGTCAATAGGAATAGATCTTCTCAGTTGTCCTGGAGAGCTGAAAATAAACATGGCAGCTGCAGTATTTTAAACCACAGGTTCTAAAGAAAGCTCTGCACTCTCCTGAAACAATGCTTTAAAAAGGAAGGGGCTGCAAGGATCTTTCTTGCTCTTCCTTCTTCTGTCTCTCTAAATAGAGGCCTCATTGGATGCCTCCAGTAGCATTTAGAGCTGTAAGAAGAGATGGCCCAGCATTTTTCTTGTGGAGAATTTTAACAAGCAGAACAAGAAAAGAACATAGGCTAGGTTTTTTCCTTTTACAAATGGAATGGAATAGAATAGACTAGAATAGAATCTAATAGAATAGACTATCAACCGCTGCCCCCTTTCTAAAAAGCAGAATTCTGTTTCTCACACAAATGTTTTGGCTTGCCGGGTTTGTTCTGTTTTGGGGTTTTTTCTTCTTGACAAAATGTTGAAACTTTAAAAATAAAAAGTTTTCAGGGAAACTTCCACTGAGGCAAAAAACAAGTTTTAAAGAGGACACATTTGCAAGCTGTAACCGACAGTAAGGTTGTAGGCAGAGTGACTGGAGAGGAAAGGGTGAAGAAGCCAGCAATAGTGGGTGCCTGTGTCTTCCTGAAAGAGCAGTATGTGGTATGGCAGAGGCAGGTTGTGCTGCTCAGGGCCATTGCATATATTGACTATATATCAGATGCTCCAGCTATGCTCTCCCCATGCCTCCCACTTCCACTATTAATGGTAGGATTTCAGCCTGAGATGGATCCAGCTCCGTGGCTGTGAGCTCTTGCCTTGTCTAGCAGTCTTGGCTAGAGGTTTGCAAGAGCTTAAGGTGGGTTTTGAAACAACTTATGGTGGAGGACTAGCAGAAGACCACTGGTGGTCACCACAGAAAACTCTATTATAAGGGTGCTAGAGAAAAATCAGATGGTGCGGCAGGTGTGGTGAACACGGTATGAACATACAGACCAGGAAACCACAGTGAGGGGTATAGGAGAGGGGGGCACAGAAGCTTCCACATTGTTTGACCATAATATATACTCTGCATTAGGTGATATTTAGGGACGGAGGGGAGCATAACAGCTCTTTTCTTCATATGCCAGAGCTCAGACGTAAATATGGCTAACATTATGCCTCTGCATGATCACATACATACATAAATAAATAGTTTATTTATGCATGGTTTGGCCAGCCAGGGATTGGACTTCCACTGCCAAAAAAGACCCCTCTCCCCCAAGAAAAATCTGCAGAATGAAAGTGCTTTTAAAACCCCACATACTGAGTATACTTTTTTATGTTACAGGCTGCTGCCCTTTTCCACCCAACACATGGTAAGGATTATATTTAAATAAAGATTTAACACTCATAAATGGTTTCTTTTAATATTGCTGTAAAGTAATAGTTCTTTTATGGGCAAATTTAAATGTAATTCCCCTATGTACAGCTGTGCCAAACAGTATGGTATCATTTTATGCAGCTATAAGCAAGGAGGCACATAGGCCAACAGTGCCTGTGGGTAGAGTGTGGATTTTATTAGCCAATATGAGCTGATGACCCCTGAGCAGAGTCAGCTTTTGCATCTTGTAAAGTCAACCATTGTAAAGGTACCACTGTGTGCGGATAGTGAGGAGCTTCCAGCTAGGAGCAGCTGAGCATAGCCTCCTGGCTCAGGCACCAGCAGCTCCTCTTCGTCATGCAAAGGCTTTTCCCAACACCACGACCTGCTCAGGCTTCACCTCCCTTGGCAGGGATGTGGCTAAACTGGCTTTGCACAGACTACTGAAGAGCTCGTGTCAAACCTTCCATGTACTGATTACCACCTCTCCGAGCATCTGCCCATCTGAGCCAGCGTCAGATTCCCTGTGGCCCTGGACAGAAAGTCAGTTTTCTCCCTCCCATCCCTGCACAGGAGGGCTTGCATTGCTGCCTCATGTAGCCTAGCAGCAGCTGGCAAACAAGACTGTTTCAGATTAAAACTAAGAGTCAAGCTCCCAGCCCAGGGCGTTACATGGCACAAATACTCGCAGCTCTTTCCAGCCCCACAAGAAGAAGCATTTGGTGATGTCTCGGGACTCAACACGAACTTGTTTTCCAACACTTGTTGCTGGGATGGGTGATTACTGACTGATTAAAAGCACTCCTGATTTCTTTTTTGTTTAAAAAAAAAAGGCAGGATTATTTTGCTGCCTTATTTTTCCAACCCTGTTCCTTGCACTGGGAGGTTACTGTCACTCTTGATATAATCACCCATGGGGAACTATAGACAAGGCTGGGATGGGTCTAATTGTCTTGAAACAATGGTCTCCCCCTTGCAAAGTGTTTACACTGCCACAAGATCTCAGATGACATCTAAGTAATTATTTATGCATTTTCCAGACATTATTTCCCTCCTCTTTTCAAGGAATATTAGTGTTTGATGCTCAGAATACTGAAAGTACTTTACTAAATATCTCATCATAAACATCATGCCCACCCCTAGCCACCGAAGTCTCTCCCATGCTCTTCTACATTCCACAATAGGCAAGCTTTTGCCAAAACAAACCTTGGTGGATCATTCACCCCAGTGGAATGAGGGATGAGAATATGTTATTTAAACCCTGCTGTAGTGCAGCCACTTGGCAGGGCTTGTCGCCATCCATACAACGTATGAATAGAAACTTCTTACTTACTTCAGTCAAGTTCCCACCAGCCCACTAGAAGGCATCCCAAACTGCTTTTGGGTCTCGATCCAGCAAATCATCTCAGCTATTTCAGAAATGTTGTGAGTATGAAATATCGTGGCTTAATCCAAAACGCGCACCCACGTTGTTCGTTGTGTGCCTTACACTGGCTTGGGAGATGGCCAGCAGATTTTTCCAGAGGTAGCTGACTTGGGAATAACCAGCCAGGACCACATTTTCAAGGGCAATTCTGGACCAAGCAGGGAGACCAGACGAGCAGCAACAATTTTCAGCAGGACTACTCAACTCAGGTTCATTGGTTCACTAAATAACTCCCAGATGTTTATATACTTTTACTCCCAAAATGAGAGGTCCAGGAGAAGTAGGACTTCTTCTGCCCGTTGTAGAAATCCAAGTAGGACTTTTTTTTACCTCCCTTCTGTCTCACAGAGGAAAGAAGCTTCACAAAATTCTCAACAGAGTCATTTACTCCAGAAAACATTACCATTTTTCTTTTTCTGTCTCTCCTTCCCACCTTGAACACATTGGTTCGCACCCTCTGGCTTTGGTTGATTAGTTTTGTTTTGACTCTTGCTTTGGTTTGGTATAGATCTGAATATTTTCTTCACATTTGGCAAAGATTTTGAACACAAGAAAAGCATCACATTCAATTTCAAAGCTACAATTACTTTCCCATTTAAGCTGTGAAGCGTGCTACGATTTACAGTGGCATATATTTGGAAAACTGGGCCAAGGTTTTTATAACTGGATGCTCCTGAAGCCCTGTTTAAATTCCTACAAGTGAATGCCGGGGCAGTGAGGGCTTCTTAAAGTTAGGATTTATTTAAGAGACTGACAAGAAGCCCAGAAGCTTAACTTTATGCCCTGGTGTTGGAAATCTTAGCCCAGATTTACATTTTAATTTGTCTGTCAGCACAAGCTCTGCGTAATGCAGAATTTCACTCTTTCTTTCCCCCCCACCTGCTCGTGAAACCTCAACTACCAAATTCCACCTCCTTTTCATTAGGAGCCTGGCACTTCTCAAAGGACTTGAGCTGCATGGAACTGTCCCTGTGAAAGCTGAAACCAGAAGAAAATGCCTGGGCTTTCAGGTTTCGTTGCAGAGCCAAAAAGTCAAATTCATTTTGCTGCAATTCAGCATGCCTCAGGAGCCAAGGCAAAGCTTTCTGTGAAACTGTGCTCAATTTAAAGTGAATGTGGATGGAGGTGGTAACAGGGAGTAGGCACAGGCAATTCCAGTTTCCTGGGTAGTTTCAAAGCTTAGCATAAAGATGCATAAAACTCTAATATAGCTAAACTTTAAACTGGAAAAGGTTTTATGTATCAACATTTTGAACTGCACCTAGAAAAGAAGTGGAAACAAAACCAAAATGCTGACATACATTAAATATTTTCAAGGAAGAAGGCAACTGTCTTCTGTCCTGATACATGCAACTCTCACGCACATTGCACAACTCTGCTTTGCCTTTGTTGGGGAGGAAAGAAAAAGCCATCATATTTGTGAGAACGGGGTGGAATTCATCTATGTGAAATGCTAGAGATCAACTCATAAAACCTACCCAAAATGAAAGGAACTCCATGTCTCCTTTAGCTCTGGCATCAGAATTGCCTCCTAAGCCTCAGGAAATTCTGGCTCCCTTCATCAAGGGGTTAAAAGCCACCATGCTGGGAATAATACATATTCTGCTCTTTCCTTTTCATACTCCCTGATGGTTAATGACATCCAGTCCCATCTGGATAGCAAGCACCATGAACAAACACATCCTGCAAGAATGTTACCGAGATAATTGTCTTTGATGAAAATCAATTGCATGATGTTCACATTACAGGCCTTTTTAAACCAGTCACTCATTTCTGGAGACTTAGGCTTCAGTGGTTTGAAGACAAGTGTATATAAATGCATTTAATAATGAAACACACTATAGCATCACTGGTGTTTTCTACCTTTCTTCCATACTTCTGATGGGTACAGTGCTTCACAAGCATTGGAAGACTGGCTACATTCAGAGGCCTTTCAGAGTAAAGTGGTCTTGAGCAGAGTTTTGGAAACAATCTACCCATCAATGATGGCACAGAAGGACAGAGAACAGTGGAGTGGAAGATGTGGTGGCAGCTGTACTAGAGCTGAGCTCCACAAGCCTTCATTTCTGCCCCAACTCACTCTGCAGCAGTTAACAAACTCACTGGCTTTTTGAAGTAACCTAAAGAAAACAGATATCTAAATTAGGGAGAAATTAATTCCAACAGCCCATGGGCTGTCTGATTCTTTGCATTTTCTGTGATGGAGTTCATACAGATAAGGATTTCTACGTCTTTTCTGAGTGCTTCCCCTTGATCAAAATACAAACACACACAAAAACCCATCCTCAAACTGACACACTCCCTTGTCCCTGTTTTGCCTCTTCTGTTTCCCTTCTCCTTTTTCCTTTAGCTTCAGCCTTAGTCGTACCAAGATGAGTTGAAGGACTCAAAGGCCAAAAGCTTACTTTTGTAAGGCTTCAGACATCACCCTGGGCCTCCTCCACACAGGCCGTTTTTGTAGGTCTTTCTTGTCTGCAAAAAAATTGCTAATGTGCATTTTGTGAGCGGACTGCTATTCTTTTTCTTTCTTTCCTAAGGTTTTAGTCCTTCTTGTGGTATTCTGGTGATGAAAAAGCTGGATCATTTTTTGTCTATGAAAAGTACCCACCCTATGTCTTCAGGCTGTGTCCTGTTTGCTTGCTAAGAAAATGCTAGACAGCTTGTAGCATCCAAGCCCCCAGTGAGGTTCATGCTAAGATCAAGAAAACCAGTCTTCCAGAAGAATCAGCTAACTAACTTTTCAAATAACCATCAGATAGTATGCCATTTTAGAAGTTGTATTTTCTTTTAACACTTGGAAAAGTAATCTCTGCGCATGAAGTAACATAAAATATCAGGAAAATATTACAGCTGTCCGTATCTTTATAGCTTTCGTTGCAATAGAAAATTCTGATCCAGAATACGAACAGAGTCTGTGATTTCATCAATGAGAATCAAATCTTACGTTATGAGCATGACTCACTTGGCTACCTCTGCATCGTGTTACCTCTGCTCCCCATGACCAAGTCCCCATGGTCCTGCCCTGGGACAGTGCCAAGTCGTTCTTGGACTTCAGTGCAGCTCCCCATAATGTCCCTGTGGACTTGCTGACAGCAACTTTGTCCACACAGAAGACACAAAAATATATAATGTTGATTGTTGATTAATACAATAACGCAGATTAAGCTGAGTAGAAAACTTGCATTAGCCAATGGCTAAATACAATAACCAAACCTAAAAGCTATCAAAACCTGAAAGTGATCAACCAGGTGAGGTTTTGCTTTTCAGGCAGCAGCTGGGTTGATTTTCATTGCTACTTAAATTAGCCAAGTGCTACCCCTCTTCTCCCTTTTCTCCCAACATCCATTCCTGTTCAGAAGCCTTCCATCAGGACTTGGTTTTTCTTCTCTAGAATAAGGGAGCACAGTCCCCAGGCTGGAGGTATTTTGTTCAAAAGGACAAATATTCCATGCCTGTCAGGACAATGGCCTCAGAGCCAGGGCAGGACTGGGAGAGAGCTGCAGAGTATGTGGACAGACAGTGCAGAGTTAGCAAATGCCAGGCAGTATCAGAGCAATATCTTTGGCTTCAGCTCCCTTTGAAACACCTGGACATCTGCAAAAAATTCCACTGCAAAGTAAATCAACTCCTGCAATAACACACAGGGCTGGGGAGGAGGTGAGAATTCCTGACAGAGCTTGAGGAGGGATTTCGGTTTTGGAAAGATGTATGGCACAAAGTGGGTGAGTCACATAATACCTTGCGCTGGCTCAAAGTTGAAAGCATTAAGGAAACTAAGAGCCAGGAGAATGACTCTGGTGCTTGCTTGTTTCTGTATCTGCTCCTCCAGTTAAAATGCCTTTCCAACAGCCTGTAAGACTTGTGGTGCCACCCCTGAGGCAGCCAGTGTGGTGGGGAGAAAGACAAAACTCAGACAGACAAGGTAGAAAAATCCTCAAGGAAAAAATAGCAGCGCAGGACACAGAAAGTAGAGGTGTCGTTTTTCTCTGTGGTTACATATTTGAGAGGAAAAGAATCCATTTAACAATAACAAACTCTCAGGTATACCACTTTGAGTGGCTTGTCAGAGGCACGAAGAGCTAGACTGACACGGCAGCGCCTTTCCAGTGCCTGGGAATCAGCTGTTTGAAAGCCTGACGGAGACGGCCTGTACTTGACTCATGTTTGCTTTTGACTGTCATTTGCGAAGAAAACTGTCTGTACGCCACTGATGAATTCACCTCGAGACTCCTGTACGCTGAGCAGCTCTCAGAGGGCTGATTCAGAAAGTTGTGGCTGAATGTTGGCATGCCATAGCCCTGCCATTGTGTGACTTACTACAGAGAGCCACTGTAACACGTTCACAGACCAGCCAGAGCTTTGAGGGTCTGTCTGAGGTCCAGCTGTTTACTCTCTCTCCCAGAAGGTCTCTGGAATCACAAGGAAGTACCAATCTTGACTCTGGGTCAGGCAGGGGAACAGCAGAGCTTAACACAGAGGCCAAATGGAGCAACCAGGATGGGGCTGGGCCAGCATGCAGCCATTTTTTGGATATTGGGAAACACCCCGCTTAGGAGTTACACTTACACTCTGTAAGTTGCACTTAGAGAGCAGGACATCTCACACCTCAACAAGCCTTTCTCTAAATATAACATAAAGTGGCTACATCCAGCCGTCCTGCCATCAGAGGTGGTACCAGTTCACTAAGCAGTAGTGCGACACGGAGGGAATGGCAGATACTCGCTATGTGTTGGGGCATCTCTTCCCAAAATTGCCACCGGATTCCTCACAGAAGAAAAAAAACTGGTTTTCCAGTGTCCTTCAAAAGAGCTCCATGCATCACATAGTATGTTACTCTGTTTATTCATACTGGCAAGATGAGACACTGATCTTACCCTATTAGAATCTGTAGAAAACCAATATCCTGTGGTAAAGCTTCAGCCTTATGCTTCTCTTTTAATATAAGCTGTCATTACTGAATCACAATATTACCCAGATCTGTTTTACATGAGTCCTTGGCAAGACAATGTCAGCTGTGCTTAATAAACAGGGTCTGCATTTATCGATTCAACAATATTGTAAAGGCTAAAGTGTCATCTGGTGTTACTAGAACATCAAACCTGCACATCAGATGCAAGACAAACATCAGTTGCTAAAGGACTGCATTACCTGCTAACCCAGAAGAAAAAGCAGCATGTGAAATTTCCATCAAGAATTCAGGTCCCAACCTTTGAGCAAGAAATAGGTTTCCTCTGTGAGCAATCTTCCATTCCCCAAGTTGGAATGGATGCTATGACCCTATGCTTACTTTGTAACAGCATTCAGTGCAGACTGGGTGTCCAATCCTTTCTTGGCCACTCTCCCCTTGGGCACCCCTCTCCATCCCAGAGCCATTGAATGAAGCAGCTGTTGTAGGAAATTGGCTCTTCCCGTTCTGCTTCTGTGCAGGAGCCACTGGGGTGCTTCTCATTGGATTTATTTGTTCTCTATCTTCTTCTTCCAGCAATTCATGGAGAATTTCACTTGAAATAATACTCTGTCCTTCAGTTTTCATGAAGAATGTATCAGCTGGGAAAGCCATAGCTTTTGCCTCAATTAGCTGAACAATAATAGTGGGAGAGAGGAATTATGCCAGTTATGAGAGGTCTGTGGCTTGAAAACATGATGAATGCTGCAGTTACAGACTTCTACAAAGGCATTTGTATCAGCGCACTTGCCAAGCAGGCTCCAGCTTTGGCCCTGAATGGAGCAAAGACTAGGACCCTGTGGAAATGATAGCAAGAGATAACTAAAAACCTCTGACATACACCAGAAGGCAGTGGGTGATTAGCACCAAACAGCTCCAGTGCCACTACTTACTAATTGGACAGCTTTTCATTACAAATGTAAAAGCCTTTCACTATAATTGCATACCCAGCCACAAACAGGTTTTATCTTCTGTTTAAGGACATGACATTTTGGGCAGAAGTCTCTGTGGCATCAGGGAAGCAAAAAATAGAGCTGATGAGTAATTTCTTGGTACCCAGGATGTTCCATCGCAGTTTGCACTAATGTTCTTCCAAGGCCAGGTTCTGTCAGCTTCTGCCTGGATTCCTTAGGATGTTCCCAGAAAGTAAGGCTTTTATCTACAGACCTGTACAGGAAGTGTGTCTACATGTAGAGTATAAAATAGCACAGGACAATCCATGAAGATGAATGCCAAGCAAGAATATGTGCCATAGGCTCCCATCAGCTGTTCATAACCTGGCAATCCACAGTGAACCTCCTGACAACACCTCTGAACAAAGACACTGCTGAATACAGGAATCTCCCAGCTTGGAGGATGGTACAATTACCTCAAAATATGTTGATTATATGTTACATATATACAACATATATGTGTTGTATATATGTTGAATAAAGCCAAAGGTGTTATTCTGGACACACACATACAAATCCCCATGAAACAGAAACGTCATAGTTTTGGCCAGGTCTCCCACTGAGGCAAATCAGAAGTGAAATAGCTCTGAAGCTAGACATGGAGACCTCCTGTAACACCATAAAGTGTCTTGGTTTGGAGCTCCATGTACACCCTGCCCCAGTGTCTTTGGGGAAGAATCTCATTTGTCCTTACATTCCTGACCTGCACTATTATAGACCTCAGCCTGCTTCCTTTGCAGCGACCTTTTAAAGGGGCTGAGTTAAATTGTCCAGAGATGTCAACAAGTTGTGAGAGGCAGGCTCACACTGGCAGCAATTACCAGAGGGCAATGATCAATGGGGGTCTTTTGTTAGCGTTACAAGATCACTATTGACTCAGGAAGGAAGTGCCCCCATGGTTTAAGGCTGAGCTGAAATGGACAGGCAGCCTTGCCCTTGGCTGCTCACAAGCCACTAACCTACACTTATCTCATTAATTATTCCTGTCCAAATGGCAGTGATCGTTATGATCCACAATCAGCTGAGGAAGAAGAGGTCACAGCAAACACAGAGGCTCTATTTACCAATCCAGGACATGCATCCTCTCTCCTATTTGCATCCGGACTATTGTTTGGCACCGGTGCTGTTCCTTTGACAAACAGGTAACAACACGTGACAGCCACACCAGCTCTCTGCAGAAAAAATTCATAGAGCTGACATGTTTTTCCAGTTATGGAAGTAAACCTACAAGGCACAGTGACCTTGCTAATTGTGTAGATGGGGAGAGGGGAATAGTCTTCACATTCCAGTGCACCCAGATTGCTTTGATCCTCGCATACTCCTATTCCAAACTACAGCCAGAGCCATCAATGGTTTACGAGATGCTTGATACACAATCCCATTGCTTCAGAAGTATAGTTTGTGCAAGTGAATTTATAGGAAGAAAAGATATTTGACAGGAATAAAAGACATTTGAGGGATAAGGGCTTATGGACGAAGGATGAAGTCTCCTATTAAAGTCACCTTACACTGCTGAGGGATAAATCACTTCCTCGAACATATTGCAGTCTGTTGTAAAGGCAGATGATTAGTATGACTGAGAATCAAACCACACTCTGTTCTTACCCCCCACTGTGTAATTTTTCTCCCTTGCACTGAATTGTTCAAGCCACAGCATTTTAAATCGAGCTCTGATTTAAGAAAGGGAAGAATACACAAAAAGAGCCGTATATTCCAAACACACCCTGCCCTTCAAGCTTAGTGCTCCCCAGCCACTTCAGAAAGAAGAAAATCATGAGCCCCAGAGGAAACCTTGCAATATGCACTTGCAAAGTGAAGTTTGCCACGTGTATCCAGCTGGGAAAGGAAAACTCCCCAGCACCTCTGCTCAACACCCTGAGCCCTGGAGCTGAATGCATTTGCAGAACAGTTGCTCTGCCCCAGTCTACCCTGCTAACTAACCAGGGAACAGCAGACAGCCTTAGGAGTTTCAAAATATAAAGGAAGGCCCCCGCCAGGAAGCTATTTCCTTCTCTAAGCTGCATTTGTGCAGAAGGGTTTTTTCCCCCCCTGCTCCCCTCAGGGGGTATACAATATGAAAAGAAGGGGCTTTCAACATCTGCTCTACATTTTTGTTTTCTTAACTGCACTGATTTTTTTTCAAGATCCTTACTCAGTGCCTATAACTGAAGCAGTCCGCATTTTCCTGACAAGCAACTGTCAGACCTGGTACAGTCTGTCGGACAGGAATGCCATCAGCCTTTCATAAAAGCATGCGCAGTGGTGAAGACCCAGCATTTATAGAGAGGGCTTAAGCCAGACTCCATTGCACCAAAAGAACCCTATGATTTTCTTCAACAGCCATAAGAAGTGACTGAGCAGAGATATAAATGGTTCTTTGCTACAGCAGTCTCCAACAGCAACCAAAGTAGAGATGGCAGAAGAGGGGATGACCATGCGCTCTGAGGAGCTGCATTGGTTTTTAAATACTCCCCATTCCGTGCTCTTCCAGCAAACAGTCAAGGGAGTTTAGCAACTGTCATCGTACTGTTGCAGCATCAGTCTAAAAACACCAGCTGGGTTATGTATTAGTCTGCTAAAAATGGTCCCACATGGGAAACTACCATCCTCCTGGGTCAGAGCTAGTGCTGACCAAACACTGTTCTTTCTGTTTAAGAGAAACCTTTTCTCCCTCCTTTGCTCCCTGGGGAGCTGGCTGTGTGAGAGACGAAGGCAAATCACCACAGCCAAGACTGGCAACTTTTGTTCAGGGCACAACGATCAGGGATTCACATCATTATCAATACTACTACTACGAAGCACTCGTATTCAGCAAGAGATGATCCCTCTCGCAGCCAGATTCCAGACACAGAACACTCCCTCAAATAACACTGAAGGGGAGCAGGGATGGAAGGGGAAGGCAGAGAGGGCACTTTGCTGGGACTAAAGATGTCTTCTGCCACCACAACAGCCACGCTGCCTCATCAAGATCTGTTTAAGCACATTTCCATAGGCTGTGAGTGACATCAACAGTGATCTCAACCGTGATCTCAACAGACACCTTTGGAGAGCGCTTCAAACCGAGGGTGGCTAAAGGGCCAAGTTACATGGAAGCAAATCAGCCATAAGCTGGTGGGCACGGCCATGGTGGATGGTGGGCAGCCTTGCTGTCTGACAGGGCAGCCATAGCCGGCTCCTCTACCCTGGCAGAGGAGAAGGACCACCAGCATAGCTGGGCAAGCTATGGCCCCCCACCAAAGCCCTAGCAGAGAGTGGCCACTTCCCCATCAGCAAGAGCCCATCAGTGAGAGGGGGCAAAACCTCAGCCATGCCTCCAAAGCCGTGCTCTGCCGCACCCCGCACATCGCTGCCCCTGTTTACATACAGCCGTATTTTGTTTTCCTTTGCAGACAGAGCACTGCCCATCGCTGGAGGGAGACGTGTTTATCAAGACGTGTATCTCGAAGCCTGACATGAGATCTGCGGCCTCTGGCGCAGCTGAAAACCAGTCTGTCAACACCTTGGAGAGAGTGAGCCAGCAGGACCGGCGGGGAACCAGCCCGGCCAGGGGCCCTGCCAAAACCTACAGGAGGAGGGAAAGTCAGACTCAAGCCAAACAAACCTTTTCCATCCACTGCTCAGTATCTGGTGGTGGCATCCAAACCACAAATCAGCCAGTTCTTATGGGAAAGGAGAAGCCTTTTCATTATCATTTGAACTCCCCCCACACTTCTCCATTTGGAGAACTGCTCTGCCCATAAGCCCATGAATATATCACTATATTAGGCCTGAAAGTTTATGTCAGAGGGATGTTGAAGCCCTGCCATGCTGAAGATTGCCTGCTTAGGAAATAAAACACCCTCTGAGGGATCACTGCTGCACTTGATGATCAGTCCGAATGTAAAAATACCGAGGGGCAGAGTAAATCCTTCAAGCAGAGACCTGCCAGGGAGGCGAAGGGGGTGATCACAGGTTAAAGAGCCTTTTTGTTAATGCTTTCAGGCTCCGTCTGCTGCTCCTGAACTGCAGCGACAAGGAGGATGGTTTCTGAGAGAGCAGAGGGTCATGGAAACACCCGTCAGTGAATGGAGTCACCCACGGTCCCTGGGGCACTGGTGCGGTCTGCATGCCATCATGGGCTCCTCCACCTCCTTTTCCAGAAACACCAGCTCTGGAAGCAAGAAGGGGAAAGACAGGGAATTTGCAGACAACTCATTTCACAGAGCCAGGGAAGTAATGAGGAAAAGAAGGAAGAAAAAAGAAAAAGAGAAATAAAGAAACCCTGCTTTCCTGTGAAAGGCAGTTCCTCTGAGTCACATGGAAAATGTTGCCCATATCTGTGCAAAATTCCACCAGACATATTGCTTATCTGGTAATCATCAGTCAATTACATTTGCACTCAACCAAACTTCCTGAAGCAGAGCAATCTCCAAATCACCTCTTGCATAAATCACTCTTTCTTCTCCACAGCTCTTCACCCCAGCACCTTCCCCACCCTTCTCCTCCGAGGCTCTGAGGTACAGGGTAAGGTGCCCAAAGGGGGCAATTGCAGTTCTCTCCACGCACAGCCAGCATTCCAGGAGACTCTTGTCCTTGAAGCCTGCAAAAATGACAAATAGCTGCAGAAAAAAGGGCACACGCACAAAAATGACACAGCTTTCACAACTACCTAGGAGAAGATTATGGTTGGATATGGACAGGTATGGTCCCAGCCCTCATGCAGTTTTAGACATCCATGAAGATGTATTCCAGGATGGAAACGGTACCTCCTCAACCCTCTGGAAAGCCACCTTTTATTCAGAGCACCTCAACCTTCCTCCTTGTGGGTATATGATAGAAACACATACCCATCGCTCCTGATCCACAGGAAAAGCATAATCACCTGGCTTATCCACTGAGATTTTACGTCCTACCCCTGGCCATGTTAATGGCCCCTGAACTGTGCTTCTTACCTTAATGTAAGGCACTTTTTTCTGTGCTCTTGATTGTTGTTTCTCTGCTGAAGCTTCCTGTTGCTCTTTAAATTGGGACACACGTACAACAAGAATCAAATCTTTAGTCTTCCTTGCTCACTGGCACACAGAAGAAGCTGGGCAGAAGGAAATCTTGTGACATCTGATATCACTGGGGGGATCTAAACAAACATAAAGATGTGAGAAAAGATGCATTTTTATGGGCCACCTGCAGAAAGACAAAGCATAATATTTCTCTGTGCATCCACTGCAAGATCGTTTCCATACTCAGGGTCTCCCAGACATATCTAAGCCTTATTTAAGTTAAACGGATGGATCTAACATGCCCAGGGAGAAACATTTCTGAGTTCAGGCTCATAAGAAAGCAAACTTTCCTGGATCACCCATAACTCGTGGTTTTGGTTATTTTCCAAAACAAAAACCCCAAACAAACTTCTTTTGTCCCCTTCTGCTCCCCCTTCCTGCAGCTCAGTTTCAGGATCAACCACAGCATTCATTCCCATGTACTATTCAAGAGCTGCAACTTATGATCTTCACACCAACTGAACTTCTGTTTATAACCCCACAGCTGGTCATGATGAGAGGAGCTTCCACTTTCGAAAACAAGCATCTGCCTCTTGCTCTGATTTTCCACTCAATACCTAGGAAAAGGATAGCAACAGGACCATATTATCAAAAAAAATACATGAAATCTTTTTCCCAGAGTTTATCCAGAAACTATCCAAACACTGTGCACAAGCTTCCACAAGAGGCTTTACGCTGGCAAACAGATAAAGAACACAGTGGGACAGATTTCCTAAATGGGCTAAGTCAGCCCCATTCCCTTGACTTCATTCACATCGTGCAAGTCTGGCCTGAGATATCTAAGCCACAGGCACCATGATCAGGAGCTGAATCAGAGCCTGCAATTCCCCTTAGTACTTCTTGCAACAGGAATCTCTGCTGGAGCTGCCGTGTCTGGGTGCTTCCTGAAGTACGAGTAATTACTGGGGATGTCAGGAAAAAAATCCTCTGGGGTACAGCCACGCACGTACCTACTGTGGCACACCAGGCACACCTTTGCAGGGAGCCTGGCTCACTTTTCAGTGTAAGAAAACACTGAATGTCTGCCTTCCAGGATGACATTTTGTGCATGTAGATGACAGTGCGGGCAAAATGCCAGACCAGTCACTTTATCTGGCTGGTGAAGAATGAGGCTTGCAATGTCCAAACTATAGTATGTTATCCTTTGGAAAGATCACATCACCGCAGATAAGCAAAATGATCAAAACTGCTTTTCAGCTGTGCTTGCAATAAGCACAGAGCATTTCTGGAGCAGAGGCCTTTCTTTGCCTGTGCTGCACATCACCTGTGTTATCAGCCTCCTCACTGTAAGCCCACAGTGAGGCTTGTTATGATCCCTCTGCCTCCAGAGAGCAATGCACCAAGGCCTGGAGGAGGATGAGAAAGCATCTGAGCTTCTTTGCCAAGTGTTTCCTGTTTCATTTGTTTCTTTGTTTTGAAAAAGAGAAGAAAGGATCTGTCTTGAATGTCATGTATAGAGACTCTGCCTCCGAAACCGCTGCAGTGCTCCTATTCAGCCCCACGCATCCCCGCGCTCAATGGCCTTTTATCTCCCGATCGCTGACATGACAGGAACTGCGGTTACCATGTCACCGGCAGCTATTGCAGGCTCGGAGGGATCAAGACCTTCAGCCACAGGTTATGGACTCAATACATATTCACAGAGTCTGCTAAGCTCCATGATCACTCAAACCCCAAAATGTAACGTTGGGAATGCCCCCACCTTCCCTAGCACAGCATTCACACTATCCCATACGCACGGAATCTAAACATTTAACCTTTTTTTGACAGTGTTAGAAGAAATAATTTAGATTTCCATGAATGTATTTTGTGTTTAGTGAGCTACGGTCTTTCAAGAGCGCTCTGAAACTGCTGGCAAATG
Source organism: Lathamus discolor (assembly GCF_037157495.1). Lineage (NCBI taxonomy): Eukaryota > Metazoa > Chordata > Aves > Psittaciformes > Psittacidae > Lathamus > Lathamus discolor. The sequence goes on from NC_088885.1 coordinate 15,839,308, forward strand.
AATTGGGTCTTTTTTACCTGCTCTGGCCTACAACTCACTGTTAAAACGGCTCAGATCAATTTTTCTGAGAGTTTTGTTTATTCTGGAGTTGACTACTTCAGCTTGTGACTTCCTTGCGGTTGGTTAAGTCATCTCACCAGTCAGAGCTTCTGAGCAGGCGTATGAGCAGGTTACTGATGAAAATGACAACAGAAAGCAACCGAGCAAATTTGCCTTTGGTCCCCAAAACTCCATCACATGAGTGATGCTGAGGAGAACTCAAAGTATCAAGCCAAAGTGGAATGGCTAGAAAACTCAACTAAAAACACACTGAAAACATACTCCCCTGTGTATCCACCTCCAGTTTGTGCACCCATTGCCTGCTTTGTGTTAACAGCTCTCTTTTGAATTAAAAGCGGAGTTTGCAAGAAGCCCACAATCACGTCTGCATCCAGATGACAGTAAGAGAGCCCGCAGCTTTCCCAGCGTTGTCTCACTGCTTTCTGTGAGGGAAGTGATGTGAGAATCTTCCCAGGCCAGCTACAATCATTTCCCAAAATTGGCTTGGTCTTTCTCAAGCTGTAGAAATGGGGGGCAGTGGTGCGGGAAGGGGTTTAAGGATTAGCTCCCTGGCGAAAGCTGAAAGAATTGGGGTGTGGGTGTGGGAATATTGCAGGTTTTTTCCCTTAGAGCAACTCGGCTGCCCCAACCCGGATTTTCACCGGCTTTCCCACTGTATTGCACAAACCCGGCCAGCAGAGCTCGGATGAAGACGAAGACCTGTTGAAACCGCACGGCTCCTCCGTCCTTGCGCCCCGTCCCTCCCCACCGAGCCTGCCCGCGGTGGCGAGGTCCCGGCAGAGCCGCCCTCTCCGCGGTGTCTGCTGCCCCCTGGCGGCCGCATCCCGGCACCGCGGGGCGGGGTGACGACATACATGTAGTATGTGCTTGAGCGTGCGTGTCTATACAGAGGCATGTGCACGCATGTACAGATGATATTTGTATCTATACACACACATACGTACGTACATATAAGGATGCACGCATATATATATACATACACACGTCTATAAATATATAGATATGTACATAGATATGTATGCATGTGTGTGTATATATATTATATATGTGTCCCTGAACAACAAATTTCCCATCCCAGCCCACCCTTGTGCTTTTTATAGCTTTAAAGACATATAGCATAAGATTTGGGGATAGCATTTAGCAACACTGCATAATGCCCTCAAATCAGGGACAAACAAATAACGCCTAATGATGGACACACACACACACACACACCCCGAAGATGAGCAAACACGTCTTCTGCATGGAAACAACCCGGGTCACAGCGGTAACCACAACCCAATATGTGTGAGGTTTGTTTAAAACCCTTATTTTTCTTTGTTTTCCTTTTGGTTTGTTGGTTGGTTGTTTTGGTTTTGTTAGGTTTACAGCTCCCCCCTTCCCTTTCCTCCCCCCACAGGGAATTGTTTTCCCTTGTTGCATTTGCAGATGTGACACTGTGGGAAAGATGCCGAGCTGCACTTTGTCCCGCTCCGTTGCCCTCGGCACGGATCTGGCTGTTTTCCGGCCAACATTCCTGCACAATCCCTTAACTTCACAAAAAGCTGAGGGTTGAGGTGGGGGATTTCAGAGTTTCACCGCTGCAGGCAGGCAGCCCGCGCTACAGAAACAAACAAACTGTGTTGTACAAGCAATTTAAAGTCACAGTTCTTGGACTCGGTATGAAAACAAAGCAGACCAGAAAACCACAGGCTCAGTGCTCAAAACCCTAAGGGTGCAAAGTGGTCTGAATGAAACCAAAAGAAAGAGGTGTCCAAGAACAGGCCAGAAATGAGGGAATATGGGAGAAGGTCTGGGAGAGGCTCAGGAGCAGAGGATTAGGAAGAAGAGGGGAGAAAATTGGTGGGAAGGCCAGGGGCCAGGGTTCAGCAGTGACCCTAAAGAGCTCACCAGGCATGGCATGTGTTTCACCACAGGGCCTGCTCCACTCCCAGTGCAGTCCCTGGGAATGAGTGGTGCACCGGGAAACGGAGGAGTGAGGACCGGTTCTGCACAGGGTCAATTATTTCTGATTATTTAGGGATGGGAAAGGGGATTCTTTCCAAGGCCTGTGGGTAATCAGGCCTGTGCGCTGAAGCGTGGCGTTTGTTTCTCCGTGTTACCATAGCAGGTATCTCCCCTCGCCTGTGGAGCCATCTCTGTTTTCTTGAGCGTTCCCCAGCTCAAGGCCCCTTTCCCTTCTCACCGAACTATGCAGTCATTCCTTGAGGGAGCGAATTCCAGCCAGCTATTCTCTCAGGAGCCTTCCTTATTTAGAGAGAAACCACAGAGCAGGGAGATCTGGGATGGGAGGAGAGAGAAAAAGGGATCAAGCCTGTTTAGAAGCAGCAGCTAAACAGCTGGGAGATCTTTCAGTTGGTTTATATTTCTGTTTAGGCCGTGCTTTACAACCTCAAATGAAAACAAATCAGGATTGTTTCCTCTCCCTTGGAATGTCTGTTCAGAATTTTAAAGGGGAGGGGGAACTCCACATGGATTCTCAAAGATTGCTGCTTCCCCAAAGCCTGCAGTCTCTTTATCCGCCTGCTAACCTCTCCTGCACACACGTGTGTGCACACACATGCTTGGCCCCACAACACGAAGAGATTCATAAAACTGCCCTGTCAGTGGCTGAAAAGTCAGCTTTTCACCCTTCTCTTAGAAAGAGAATCGTTTTTCAAGTGTTAGATCCCTGCAGGATAAACCATTGCCCACCACACCAATACCATCAATTTTAGGGTTTTTTTCAAGTCACAAAAGTAGAATAAACTCCCTGCACAAAGAAGAAGTCCTTTCCTTGCTCCAGTCCAACATCACACTTATTTTTTTACGGGATAAATTCTAAATGCAGAGTACTGAATTCAAACCCATTTCTGCGTACACGGGCACTCAGAACCGGTCTCAGCCCGACTCCAAGAGGCACTCACGGACACGGAGTATGATTGTGCCCTTGTGCACTGCGGTGCTTTTGAGCCCCGTTAAAAACTGTTGAAAGGGCAAACTGTACCCTGCTGCCTCAGAGTGCTTCGTGCGCTAAACTACACCGAAACAGCTGAAAGAAGAGATCGCAAGCTCCACGGGGAGACGGGACAAATGCAAACCCCGCGGAAGCGGGATGGAACGGGCGGCAGGACGCGAGGGGACCGGCGGCGTCAGGAGGAGAACGGGGCTCGCTGTGCCAGCCCCAGGGCTTGTGGACAACAACAAGCAGGGCCTCGAGCGAGCCTCGGGGACGTTCTTTAGAGGACAGTCTGCCTTTTTGAGCGTGTGCCGGTTCTCCGAGGGTGCCCCAACGCCCACGCCGCTGCCCCGCGGCAGCCCCATCGCCCGCTCCGGCAGTGCGGCTCCGGCCCCACCGTGCAGGGCCCGGGCGGGGAGAGCCGCTCTTGAGCTGTCACGGCAATATCCCCGTGCAGCGGTGCCCTGCCAGGGAAGGAATAAAACCAGCGCCGGAGATGGCTTTCTTTGTGTAATTAACTTTAATTAAACGCGGCTTCCCCTGGCCAAGGAAGGGAAAACCGCTGGGTGCGCAGCTCAGGGCGGGCAGGGCAGAGGAGCTCCCTTTTGCCCGCGGGCTTCGCTACCGATTTTATCAGAAGGTTTTGTGCCGGGACGACGCGGCCAAAGTGCTAAAACACAAAAAATCAAACCCAAGAGGCGCGGCCGTCCCTGTGCCCTCGCTACCAGCCTGGCCGCGGCGGCCCGTGGGCATTTCCAGCAACCCCGAGCGCCGAAGCCCGGCGCAAATCCCCGCTGCGGAGCCGCGTCCCTGCATGCCCACTGCCGCCGGGCTCCCCGCGCCGCTGCAGCGCCCAGCGCAGCCACGGGATGGCGCTCGCCGCCACCATGCCCCCCCCCGAGGGCCCAACTATTTGCATACAACGCGCGGATTGGCCAGCGTCATCACACACTTCATTCTGACGTCAAAGGCTCGCAGGCCAATGGCTCACGGGCGCTCCACCATTGGCTGGCAGCGGGGATGTCAATCAGGCGGTATTTGCATGCCGGGCGCGCTGCCGAGGGAGGGGGACTCGGGGGAGGCTCGGCGACGTCCGCCGCGCAGACGGAGCCTCTGCACGTACCAGCGGCGCTGTCAGTTAACGCGCAGCCCTGTGTGCGGCTGTGCAGCTCATCAGCTCTCTGTTCGCACTTGTAACTGGTGAATTCCGCCCGCCAGCGCTCACACCGGGGCTGAAATACACACCCGCGTTTCCGCGCGGGGTTAAGCGGTGGCGAAACCCTGCGATCGGCTCCTCCACAGGAGCGGAAGTCGTCGGACACCACACACACCCCCACCGTCCCGGCCGCTCCCTTCGCATAACATCTCCCCGCGGGGTGCGAGTCGGGGCAGGAGGAGTCCCACTCCCCTCCGCAGCGTCCCGGCACCAGAGAGCGCTCCAGCGGTGGGGCACCGCTGAGCGTGGCTCCTGCAGCCGGCAAAACGACACCGAGTACCAGCACCCTGCAGCCGGCCGCTTACTGCCAGCACGGGAAGCGGCGCTTTCGAGCAAGAGGGCTCCGGGCTCACCCCGACCCCGCCGCACACCGCGCCCGCTCGCCTCTCCGGAGCCCCGGCGCTGGCGAGACGCCATGCGTCATCGCAGGGCGCTGTCCGTCATTCACCCCCCGCCTCTGACGTCACCGTCGTCGAGCACCAATCAGCGGACGGGCTGGGGGAGTGCGCGGACGGTGATTTACGCGCTTAGGAGCGCGACTGGGAGAGAGGCAAAGCGGTACGGTGGGTCCTGGGGAACCGGGGCCGGGGGCACACCGGGGGCACGCACCCCGCCCCCCCCCCCCCCTCCGGCCCGGACGCAGCCCGTTACTTAAGGGAGTTAATGTGGTGAAGGGTCTGGAGCACAACTCTTGCAAGGAACGGCTGAGGAAACTGGGGTTTAGTCGGGAGAAGAGGAGGCTCAGGTGGGACCTTACCGCTCCCTAAAACTACCTGAAAGGAGGTTGTAGTAAGGGAGTCTGTCTCTTCTCCCAAGTAACAAGTGACAGAAAAAGAAGTAACGGCCTCAAGCTGCACTAGGGGACATTTCGACTGGTTATTAGGGGAAACTTCTTCACCAAAAGGTTGATCAGGCTTTGGAACAGGCTGCCCAGGGCAGTGGTAGAATCGCCTTCCCTAGAAGGGTTCAGAAACCATGTAGATGTGGCCCTTAGTGACACGGCTTAGTGGTGGACTTAGCAGCCCTTGGGTAAAGGTCTTTTCCAACCTAGTTAATTGTATGGCAAGCAGAAATACCAGCGGCAGCTCCGCACAGGGCACGCAATGAAGCAACTCTGACCCCGCTCAGATCCAGCCGAGGGGGCACAACGCAGCTCTTTTAACGAGAGAACCAAACCAACCCCAGGTGTGCCCTGCCTCTCGCTGCCCTTATTCACTGCAGAAATAGAAGCCGAGCAGGCTTCAAGAGGGTCTGGGTGACATCACACGGGAGGGGCCGTTTCGCAACGGGGGGTATCGAGGTCTGAGTGGTTCCCCCTGCAGCAGGGCCGGGTGTTGGATTTCCGCCACGGCAGCGAGCTGATGCTCTAATTGCCCGAAGCAGCTCTATTTTTACCCCTCCTTTTCCTTTTTTCCTTGTAAATAAAGTAAACACAAGAGGGCGTTTCGAGCCTTTGATCCCGGCTCTGTACAGTAAGGAAAACAACCCGTGAACTTCAAAAGGGCTGGAGGCATTCTGGGGTTAATTTCGCTTCCTAAACGGCTAAACACGGCAATAAATCATAATTTCCCTCTCCTCCAGGAAAGCGTTAATCGGAGGAATATGTACCCAAAAGTGCCGTTCACCACTGGCAGCTTCAGAAAGAGCGTATGTTGTCGTCTGACTGATCAAACTTCTTGCGGGAGATATTATAAATCAAGAGGTTTAATAAATCTTTGGAGGCGACGGCTACGGAGGGGTCGGGGCGGGAGCGGGGGGGTGTCCCCGGCAGTAATGTGGGTACCGTGAAAATTCACTTCCTCGCAAGAAGTCCATTAAGTAAACCTAACACCGAAATGTTGTCTGGCAATCTGTCTTGAAAAGGTTACAGTGTGTTACAGATTTGGAAAGCTCCATAAAGCAGCAACGATTATGAAGTACAGCTTAAAGGTTTATCAAATGACTTCCCGTGCCGGGGCAATCTTTAAACAGAAGGCAAAACCTGAAGCCTGTGATCTTTGCAGCCCTAGCCCATAAATGTGTTTGAGGAGGGATTCTGTTCTCTGCCGCTTTAGAGTATCACTTCCCTAACACGTAATTTAAATCTACTTTTCAGGAGTCGATATCTGGTTGTAAAACTAATACGGGGCAATTAGACGTGGTGCTTTAAAACCGCGTCGAGATAAGCGTGGTACGAAGGGGCACGCACCCAAAACCAGGGGCTGAACCTGTCCCTGCGGAGTGGAGAAATGTCCCCTAAATCCGAGCTTAAGAGCGGGGGGAGACAAACCCGTGCTGGGACCGGCACCGGCAGCCTGGGGAGCCCCGCCGGGGCCGTTGCCGGGAGCCGCGGAGGCGCCTCAGGGTTCTCCCCTTGGTGGTTTCCGTCCAGGGGCTGCCGCGCCGTTCCCTGCACACGCAGAGGCACACACCGGCTCTGAATCACCCGGGTGTTTTTAAAGGGGGTTCTTTGATCTGGCCAAGTGTCAGAGTCCCGAAAGCCGGGACTCAAATAACACGTCGTTACGGCAAACAAATTTCTGCAGTCAGCTTTATGGCTTTATTGTCTATGGCACGAATAAACTCGGAGAATTAGCAGGTTAGGGAGGAGGGGGGAAAGCAGAAAGCTCGCCTGAAATAAAGTACACATCTGTTTCCAGGAGAAAATAGGGTAAAAAACACACAGACACAAAACCCGGCTGTACAGACAGGGGCAAGCACCGTCTGCCAGCTCTGAAGTGGCCCTTAAGTGGATATTACATTTACAAAGGGTTTTCAATCAGTCGTTTTATAATATTCTGTGTTGTGTGTATTTTGCAAGACACACCAAGAAAAGCTTAGTGTGAGTATATACAGTGATACGTTCACAGTTCCTTTTGCATGTGCAAGCAGGCGCACTTGAAGGAGAGACTACCACAAAGTTTAAATAGGGGTAGCTTTTTATGGGCTTGTGTATTAATAGTCTCTAATAAAATAAAGCTTACTGTGTGTGTGTGGTTTGAACTCTCCAGTTCGCAGTTTCTTAGATAGCCAGGCAGGGTAGTATTAAAGGGGGCATATACATATACCCGTGAACATGTATGGATAAATCTGTAGACGTCTGAGTTTGTGTGCACACTCACCGAGATATAGTTCCTGACCTGGGAGAACAATATATCATCTCTGATATTTCAACAAGTGCAGTTTTTTTATGGCTAAAATGTTCTGTGGCCAGCCTGCACAACTGGAAATAATGGATTTTCTATGAGATATTAAGAAAAATGCTTTTTCTCTTCCTATTTTTTTTTTTTCCTCGAGAACTCTTTAGAAGTTTGGAAAATAAAATCCCGGAGGTTCGCGAGGGTATTTAATCGTTTCGTTCCCTGGTTGCGCACACGCGGGTAGGTTCCCGCACACGCTCCGCACACACACGCGTGCTCCCCTTTGTACAGAAATTTCCATCAAACCCGTGACAGGAAGCCGGTGGGTGCTAAACGATACGATTTAGGAGCTTTTCATCCACAAGCTTAGTTTCCCTTGGGTTTTGCGTACATATCTAATTTATACGTATTTCATAGATATTTTACGTGGGTGTATATACATTATGCGCGCATGTACACTTATGCATTTCTTGTAGCAAGAAATGTAGATAAGTTGGTTTGAGCCCGGGCTCCCGGGAGCTCGGCGGCCCCCCCGACGCCAGCCCGCGGGCTCGGTAGCGGTGCCTCCCGCTGCGCGGAGAGGAGCGGAGCGGCCTCTTCGTAGAAGCGGCTTGTGCGGGAGATAGCCCCGGCTTTAGCCGGGACCCGGGACGTCCGGACTTTATTCCCTACTGTAGCCCATAGCTTCCAGGCTCTTTAATAAGTCCAAATATTTACCCTCTAGAAAAACGCGTTCTGTGGGTGCGCGAAGGCCGGTAACCTTTGACAGGAGCCGTCACACAACACTTCTCGGTAATAGACCACAGTGCGCGTACATCTAATTTATTGTGCTAAAAGTTATTGCAAGGGCTACGGGAGGGGGGCTCCGGGCTACAAATAAGAGTTTTGCCACTGAGCGGAAAACGCCGCCCTTAGGTCAGCCAGGCAAAGCCACGGGGTATCCGATCCGACCCCATAATCCATCCCACGGGCGGCCGCTTTCATGCTTTTTTTTATGGGGGGGGGGGAATATAGCAACGATGAAAAAAGCAAAAAAAAAAAACCAAACAAAAATCACCGGATGCTGCAACGCGATCCCCCGGTAAACGGCAGTATCTTGCCAGAGTATCTCCTAAAGGGAAACGTTTGCCCTAGAGTCCCTGGTCAGGAAATCGTTCCCGATTAAACGGGGGAAACGGGAAAACCCCCGCAGTCCCCGCTGGCGGCGGTACCGGTGCCGATCCTGGGTCCCCGGGAACGCCGGGCTGGGTCTGGGATACAGCGGACTGAACTGAACCCTACCTCAGGTGGGAGCAGACCCGGAGCCTTTTAAACTGGAGGTCCGGTTCGGGCTAGCAAGGGGGCACATTTCCAGCATCACCAGCTGGCGGCAGCTGCCCGGCAGCCGCAGCAGCACCCGTGGGGGCAGAGCGGAGGAAACCCGGTGGATATTACCCTGTTTATTTTCCCTTTGATCCGTAGGAAATAGGTCCTGCACTGCGTGACCCATTAAACTAATAAGATTATAAAGATCAGCGAGAGGGGATAGGGTCGCTAATGGCTCCCATCTGGGCCAGGTTTCGGCTAGGGGATATTAAACACGGCGAGGCAGCGGGCTTGGGTTACAGAGCCGAGGAGGGAGCGGCGGCCGGGACCACACATCGCACCAATTAGAGCGGCGGGGCGGAAGGGCCCGGGGGGCCGGACGGGAGGCAGCGGCGGGACGGGACCGAGGCGAGACCCGCCCCCATGAGCTACGTCATCCACCCCGCCCCTCATGCGTATGTAAATAGGCACCGCCTCTATGTAAATCAACCCGGGCGGTCCGGGAGGCGGTGTCCGGCCCTCATTTCAATAGCCCTGCCCACAGCGTGACGCATGAGGTGCTCTCCACCAATGAGAATGAGGGCGGTCTCACGTTGCGCCCCAGCATGCCACCTCTCCTCCCCGCCCCTCCAGGGCACGCCCGCTGGCCGCGTAGCCCGGCCAATAGCAGCGCTGCATGCAAATGAGAAAGGGGCTGTGAGCACCCTGCGGCTGCTGATTGGGCGCGCAAGAGACAGCGCTGGGTGGCCCCGCCAAGCGGGGCGGGGCGGCGCGCTATTGGCCGGCGACGGGGGCGGGACGGATGACGCGCAGGGGGCGGGCGGAGCGCGGGGCTGGCTCTTCGCTCCGCCCTCCCTCCCTCCCTCCCTCCCTCCATGCCCGGCCCCGTGGCTCGCCCCCCGGTGCTGCCGGCGCGGCACCACCCACCGCGGGGAGCGCCTCCTCCTCCATCCGTCGGACCCGCTAATGAGCAATTAGCGGTGGGCGCTGGAGGCCGGCTGCGCCCCCGGCCCGGCTCGGAGCCCGCCCCAGCGCACGGCGGCTCGTAAATCATCGGGAAGGGGGTGGCAGCCCCCCGGAGGGCGGGTTGTGGGGGGGAATGGTCAAGCTAAGGCAAGAAGGGCTGGGTTTGAAATACCGGGCTTGCCCGTACCCCTTCCCTTTCGTGTGCTACGGGGAAAACCAACATCAAGGGTGACTACGCGGCGCATAGAAAATGTACTGTTAACGAAACGGCGCCCTCGAGCCGCCAAAGTCGTGTCTAAACGCTAATTAAAGAGTTCCCCCTTCCCCCCCCCCCCCCCCCCCCCCGCCTGTTTTAAATGAAGCGAAAAGCACTGGAACTATTCGCTCTAGGCAGCGGCGTGCTGCTTAATTGCCCAAACTTCGCCTCGCCATAACTCAAGTGATTATCTGCAGTGATTTAAGCGATTGTCTTGCCACAAGCGACTTTCGAAGTGTTTTCGTTGGTCACTTTTAAAACGAAAATCTCTTGGTGGTCAATGGAATCTTAAAGGCACCGGTTTAAAGTGTTTATTTCTAGCTAGCAGCTTAAGAATAAAAAACATCTGAGAGTATAATATATATATAATATATAAATATATAAAGTATATATATATAACGTGTATATATTTGTGAACAATCATTCTGCACTGTTCTTTACCCCTTTTTACTGTTTTTTACCTTTTCTACTGTTCTTTAACTTTTTTGTTTTTACAGTGTGTCCCCTACCGTTGACACCGCATTTCACAAGTTGTTCTTCGCTACATTTCCTGAATAGGCACGGATTGATCTCTGACCTAAAAACTTCGGGGAAATAATACAACACAATTTCAGGGTGTACTGTGCCTTCGGAGCTTACCACAGAGCTGGCGAAGCAAATGCATAGATAACATCTAAATCCCTCAGAATGTCAGCAGAAACCTCTCTACAGATAGTTTGTGAGAGTGGTTTGCAATGTACCGCTCTCTATTCATGAAGGCTTTCTGCAGTATTTGTTCTGAATACAAAGTAAAATCTTTGTCGTGAGTTTCGTTAGGCGTCCCGACAGCCTGAAACCGGCGGCTGAGGCACGGGCAAGTTTGGGCTCTGGTCTTGTTCCCGCTAATGGAGCGTGCGCTTGCTATTTACTGCAACTTCTAGGATAAACTGCTCATAACTTCTGTAAAAATACGGACAACGTCTCTGCTTCAGGATCAAGCAAATAAAAAAATGAAATACCCATCTAATGACAAACAAATCTAATGAAAAATGGAGGGAGCGATATGGGATGCTGGGTATGCCTGGTTTTCAGGGGTCAGACATGGGCAGAATTACACCTAGTACGTGATTGCAGGACGTGGTGTTACAAAGCCAAAGTCTGCTGCATTCGTATATTTGATATATGAAGTTCCCCCGCTGCCTGAGAGACGCAAGAGCAAGTCTGCAATTTATGTCTTTCTCTGCTTGACAGCATGCCTTCGGGGGAGTTATTTTTAAATTAAAAATGCGTGTCACTTCAAAACACGTAAATACCTCAAAATACAAAAAATGCTTTTTTTTTTTTCAACTACACTGTTAAAATTTTTGTACAGTTTTCCAACGTTTCAGTTGCTCGTGTACTTTAATAAGGGAGTTATGTACGTTTGCCCTACTGCTGTTGACATAAGTGACGTGTTAAACCATTCAAAACAGAGACAAAGGGTTCTACTAAACTCACATGACAGGACTAATTTCTAGCTTAATTGTGTGTTTTCCTAGACATTGTCTGCTTCTTGTTATTTAGAGATCCTTCAAAACATGCAAATAGTTGGCTGTTCATACAAGAGTATTACAAATTCCAGCACAGAAGGTAACACAACTACATCAGCTTGGTTTTTACCTAAATTAGCAGGGGTAGAAACATTTCCTGCTAGCTGGGGATCTGTGATATTGTCAGGTTTGTATGTTATTAAGGTCCTGGAGTTTATTTTACTCGAACTGAAAAGGGAGTTTTGATGGATAAAAAACCAGGATCAGTCCCATACAAAAGAAAAGGAAAATTCTACTGCTGAACAACGGGTGTCAGCTTTTTTCTATTGTCTTAAATCCTGGTTTAGTTTAGCTTTCTAAATTACTTTTGAGATACATATTGTCTGCGTGTCTAAAAATCTGTGGCACAAGATGCTACAGATCAACATAACTTGGTAGAACTTTTAAAAGGATTATGTAGATGTATGGATAATAAAAATCAAAGTCCTGGTAATACAGGCATGTGTGAGGGGTATAAATATTACATATTAGTTTCACTTGTCTTTCAATTTAAGTCATCTGGTTCTACTATTCGTCTGAAGCAGAACACTGAAATATACAAACCATTAATGTTTTTGCCAATTTTTTTTTCCTTTTTAATATCATAAATCATCATATTCCCTGCTTCATTCAAGGACTGTTCACCCTGGAAATAAATGGGAGTCTTTCCAGCAACTCTGACTGACATTGGATTATGCCCTAAAGGAATTATGCACTATATTTCGTGCAGTGCCAAAGAACTAATAAGCATGGAATCTGATTAGATCTGTTTTTCTCAGTGTTACAGTTACTGTGGTATGTACTACTGCTGCATAATACATTTTCCAGCTGATGTCTGTTTATGTATGTTAGAGAAACAGACTTGTTCTTCTACATTAATTTATTTCATGCCACTGTGTTGTATAGGTAGCTACTCAAAGGAAGAAAGCAGATCAGTTAACTCTGCAGGGAAACCATTACTACTTATTGCGACAGAGATTCAAGAGTGTTTTATACCTGGGACTGTACTGCCTAGTGATGAGGGCAGGATAGCAAAGTGTAACTCCTAATTTCTGTTTCTGACCCCAGGGACCAGGTGTGCGACCTTGTCTCAATTTACAGGTCTGTAGGTGGTAGGTCAGGGTTTGCCTCCTGGAAGCAGGTTAAGGATCTTGTTTGTAGCGTTTCAAGAGTCACTGTTGAAAGATTTCTAGAAATACAAAGCATGGTATGGAAACAGAAACAAAATCACAGGCAGAAAGCACGGAGTTCCTGCGTGCCAGAAACATTCAACCCATGGCTGTAAATCAGAAATACCAGGGATAATTCGCAGATCATAAGGAGATCAATTTTCCCTGTACCAAGCACAAACTGAAGTCTTTAAAGTAAAGTAAGTGCAGAAAGCACGCTTTCCGGACATGGGAGAGAAGAGCTCATGTAAAGCACACTGTGGTAAATGCTCAGTGAAGTTTTTCTTCTTTTGAGTATTTTTAGTGGCACAAAAACTGCTATTTGAATAAGTTGACACTTGAAACTCCTCTGTCATTTTGTTGTTTGTTTGGGTTTTTTTTCCAGGCCATTTCTGAGCTTCTGAAACCCAGTTTCAGAAATCTTCCTTTCCATGGTTTCTGCTGAACCAGAATTATATTACAGTTTGGTGGTGTAAGTGCAGATTGTCCCAAAGCAGGCTAAGGAATTTGTTTCAGTTTAGACCTTTATAATTGCAAGTTCCCTCTATGCCCCCCTAATTCTGCTTGATTTATTCTTTCATAGTTTATCACGTTCCTGTATCCTGATTGTTCAGTGTGAAGCTCATGTCACATCCCTGTAGTAATTACAACTTGTTCTGTAAACCTTACCTTGCCTTCTTGGAAAAGAGAGATGTGCATGTAGCTTTACAAACACCTGGTGCTTACAAATGTGAATGCCATCCTGAACATTGCTGGACCACAGAACAGAAGGACCAGAGTGTCGTGTGATAGAAATGACCAGACTGTTGTGTGATAGGAGGGTTAAGATACTCAAAACTCTGTTAGTGTGCAAGGTCTCAGGCTGATTCACCAGGTAGCATGAGATCTGCTCTGGATTCCTGCCTGACTTCCAGAGGCTGCTCTAAGAAATGAAGGCAGGTTCGTAGCTCTCACCTCTCAGAGCAAGAAAGCTGTGTTATGGCCACTGCAGGAGAGCAGAGCACTGAAGTAATTCTTTCTTTATGCAACTGCAGGAGTGTTAGGGGACTGTGGCAACGCTGAAGAGTAGCTCCTGAGTGCTGCTTCAGTCCTTCGCTTGAATACCACGGCACCAAACCAGAATGAGTAAGAAGGAAACAGAGAAAGGTGAGCAATTAGAATGAACAGCGTCTTAGATGTGAACTGCCTTAGCTCAGGTTAGCACTCCCTCTGAACACAAGGTGACTTTACACTTCTTGACCAGGTTTATAATTTAAGTACAGTTATTTAAATAACTCGGGGTTTGGTTTGCTGTTTTTTGTGGGTTTTTTTTCCAGTGTTAAACTGTCTTGTGCAACCTGTTTTGGTCACTAAGCACCTTTTCTCATCAGTTAACCAAAACACTCATTCCATGCATTTTTAACCATCAGAAACCTTGTTCAATGCCAACACAAAAAATCATAGCAAAGAGCAAAATCTTGCTCCCCTTTACCAGCCCAAACACACACATCAACTGCAGAGGCACAGGGCAACAGCTGCCTTTCTGATGCAGAAAGTCAGGAACAGGTGTAATATTTGGTCTCCTCCTATGGAGGCAGAAAAGGCTCGGGTTTTGCCACTTAAATGAATGTCCCCATGCATCTGTCACCCGCTGTTCCCAAGAAGCAAGTGTCATACAGCTGTGGGGCTGCTGTGCTAACTGCACAGGGAGCAGCAGAACCCACAGCGGTGGGGAGGCTGGGTGATTTGGTGGTGCTCACACTCTGCCTCCTCCCAGCAGCCTGTGTGGCTGCTGCTTTTCTCTCCCAAACCTCTGTGCTCACACTCTCACCTTCCAGCTTGGAGCCAGGAAGGCACAGGCTGTTTCTGGGGTGGTAGCATTGCGAGCTCCAAACAGAAAGGACTGGATTTTGCTGTAGAAAGGATGGCATAAAGTGCACATTTGAGGCCAGCCTGTCTCTCCCTTGCCATAACATAGCTGCTCTTTGTCTGTTCCCCAGAGCTTTACCAGTACATAATTTCCAAATTATCATTTCCATCTTGTGAATATGGAGATGCTGCTATAGTAGAGTTCATCCTCAGGAGAAAATATCACACGTTTTAAATTGCTCTCCTTGTCTTTTCCCTGCAGATGCATTTTGTGCTAAGAGGGAATACAATCTTCAACACAAAGTCGGGAACAACATGGTGAGCTATAATAATTATTGGACCTGTTAAGACTATTGTAGAAATAAATCTTCTGTGAACCAACATTTTCCCTCATATGTTTCACAGAGAGACAGTAACCCTCCTGCTGTCAATGGATTAATGTGCTAAAAAAAGCTGGAGTTCATAGATAAATCTTGAGATTATTTCTCATTTACATATTGGCTTAGCATTTATGTGCACTTCTATTTGTGTGATACCCATGGGGACAATCCAGGAAACAATATGAATCATCTAATATGTAAAAAATAGGCTACAATAGAAGGCGGGGGAGCAATGCGGGGTTCCTTTTTTTTTTTTTTTTCTTTTTTTTTGTTTTTTTTCATTTATTTTGGATTCATGGGAGTAGTCTCTGTGATTACTTTAATGATCCAGCACTGTATGCATGGTGCTCCAGAGCTGGTTTTGCAGCTGCCAGATGCTGGAGCATACTTGAAGAAAACTTTCTGTATTGTGACTCATTCATAGCACACGTTATCTCAAGGACTGGTGGTGGTGGTGGTGGTGGCGGCTTGTGTGATATTGTGGCTCACACATAAATTGGCTTTATCTTCTTATTTATGGGGAAGAAACCAGGTCAGAAGCATAACTGAAAGCAGGACCAGTGTACTTCCTATTTCCTGTGAAGTCCCCAGAGCTCTAGTTTGAAAGCATTATTGTTGTTAATTAATGATTTGCCAGCTGTCTGCACTAATTTTATAGCATTTATGCATGCAGAGCCATTGTGCCTCAGATTCCTGCTTTAGAGTCCTGTGAGTGAGACACTACAATGATAAAATCAGCATCACACTTACATGCTTATTTGTTATTTTGAATGTGGTTTGCTCACAGAAAATTTCCCTTTTTGCTTTGCAGACTGGAAGGCTGGAGGAAGAGCTATAGCAGCAGCAGGGATCTACTGTGGGACATTTTGGTCATTTTCATTTTAAACCTTTCCTTGATGAAGGGCAGCACACATCAGGACAATAAGGCAAAGTGGTCTTCTGTGGACTCTTATTTTGGAGATACACATCAGTTTAAAACTAGAGCGAAAATGCTGGGCACTGTGATGTGTTAGGCAGACAGATTCTTACAGAAAACATAATTCTGTGTGTGTTTGTCACTGCCCCAGTACTCTGAAAGCCTGCGTTCAGTTGCAATGCATGCATGACTTTGCTTGCCTCCTTTCATTATCCTTTCATAAACCCTTGTTATCCCTGAAGGTTTGGGAAACCAGATGGTTGCAGTAGTGTAATTCCCACTGACCAACTCCATTTTGCTGTAGTAGTACTGCATTTAACATTGACTAAAGTTGTGGTCAGGGTTTTTTTTCCATTCCCTGCTTTGAAGGCTTCTATCAATGTGGGCTTTGGCATTTCTGGCAGAAACGACAATATTTCAGCTGTGGATTATTGTACACACACTACAGTTTGTAGAGTGGGACTCTGCTACTCCAGAACTGATGAATCTGAATTGGATGAGTGTCCTGGTTTCAACTGTGATAGTTAGTTTTCTTCCCAGGAGCTGGTACTGTGCAGTGTTTTGGATTTAGGATGTAGACCTCATAGCAGCCTTCCAGTATCTGAAGCTGGCCTACAAGGATGCCAGAGAGGGAGTATTCATTGGGGATTGTAGGCACAGGAAAAGGAGTAATGGGTTTAAACAGGGGAAGTTCAGATTAAATATAAAGAAGTTCTCTACTGTGAGGGTGGTGAGGCACTGGAATGGGTTGTCCAAAGAAACAGTAAATGCTCCATCCCTGCAGCGTTCAAGGCCAGGTTGGCCAGACCCTTGGGCGACATGATCTAGTCTGGGGTATCCCTGCCCATGGCAGTGGGGTTGTAACTGGATGATCTTAAGGTCCTTTCCAACCCAAATCATACTGTGATTCTATGGGAATAATGTGGGTAATCATACTGATCGTTTAGTTGTTGCTAAGCAGTGGTCAAGGACTCTTCAGCTTTTCACACCACCGTGCCAGTGAGCAGACTGAGGCACAAGAAGCTGAGAAGGAGACGCAGCTGACCCAAACTGTCCAAAGGGATATTCTAATATTCTACACCATAGGAAGTCATTCTAAGTACACAAACCAGGGGCAAAGCTAGGCAGGAGCCACTGCTCGGGAACTGACTGGGCATCAGCTGGTAGGTGGTTGGCAACTGCATTGTGTATCACTTGTTTTGTATATTCTAATTAAATTATTGTTATTATTAGTAATATGAATACCACTTCCTTTTCTGTCCTGTTAAACTGTCTTTATCTCAACCCATGAGTTTTACTATTTTTCCCCTCATCCTCCTGCAGGCAGGAGGCAGTGAGCAATTGGCTCTGTGGTGTTGAGCTGCCTGCTGGGTTAAGCCACAACAGTCCTTTTCTGGTACCCAACATGGGTCCCGAAGGGTTGAGATAACAATAGATGTGACCAGAGCATGTTAAAACAAATTTGTTACAAGCATTTATTATATTAGTTCAATAGTCACTGGTCACAACGTTGATTTGTTTGCTCTCGGAGTTGCTGCACTTGTTCTCATGGTTGTGTTGTGAACACCTTACTACAGGGGAGACGAGAGAAGATGCTTTTTCACACTCCTTCACCCTTCCTTTCTCCTTCACTTTTCTCCTCCAGGCTGGTTACAATAGCTCTTGAGAATTTTAATATTCTTGGGATAGTCAAACTGGCTGTTCCTGTTGATAGGTCTCCTACTCCTGAATGTGTTTTAGGTCTTGTTTAAAGCTAAACAGCTCCTTAAAAATACCACCCAGAGATCTGCTCTGAGGCTGGATAGCTGTGAGCGGCAGGGTGTGGGGGACAGTATGGGCCAGCGGTCACCTTCAATGTTTTGGAACTTCACTCCTGAGCAAGTGCAGAATACTGAAAAACTGGTAAAACAAGCAAGGTGTGGTGTCATCCTGGCAACACCAGAGAGGTACAAATCGCTGCAATGTGCTGAGGTCTTGTGTATGCCTACAGAGCCCTGCTTGACTCTATTCAGTACCCTCAAAGGGAAAAGAAGGTCTCTGGATCTGATGACAAACTGACAGGTATTGCAGCTGCTTCAACCCCTGCAACAGACACTGCAGCTGAATTAGAGAACGAATCTGTGTCAGTATCAGTTGCCTCTACACACAAGAAGAAATATTGGAAGTCAACTAGTCTAGTAAAGGAAGAAACTCTTTCCTTACTAAGGGAAGAAGTGAATGAGGTATACCACTCCGAAGCAGGGCCACCAAAAGAACAGGATGAAGAAGAGGCATAAATCATGAGTTCCATAAACAAGGCAGTAACTCAGATCTCTACCCCTGAGTGAGCTGTGAGATGTGCAGAAAGATTAATCCATCTTCCAGGCAAGCACATTGTCATCTGGCTGCTCCAGAGCTGGCATAACGGGACCAAAAACCTGGAATTAGAGGATAGGGAAGCCAAGACCTGGGAACCCTTTCTAGGGAAGGGGAACTGACAAAGCGATTGGAAAGGGGCACAAACCCTCAGCTTTTCTCCCTTCATACCTTTTCAAGGTATGCCTTGAAGGAGGATGTTATATGTCACCCAGGCAACTGGAGCACCATGGAGAGAGGTATTCAGTACCCACCATGCACCACCTTTCCTGCCCTGAAGGATTACTATGACAGATGGAGCCCAAAGACATGCACTAAATGACCTCTGTGGACATTTCAGAAGGATGACCCATAGACTAAGGGCATGATATCTGTGTGTATATATCAAAAGACAGGAAAGGTGGGTATGATTATTTGGCATGTATTGGGAAGTATAGGACCTGGGCATGATGTAAACGGGATAGAATAAGGGGTTGATATTG